>NC_045132.1:6062263-6662263 GCF_007655135.1 Punica granatum
ACGTTGGCACAAAGGTTCGGGAAACTAACAGTATAACACAAATGATTTGTATGTTGCGGTAATTACTGCCGACCTGGCCATTTCATCAGCACAAGCAATATTTGGAGATGTGTTGCGGGTTGATACCAACCCTGAGTCTACAAAAACCATTATCATTCATTGCTCATTAAAAATCGTTAACTTTCGTCATAAAGCCGGGGGAGAAAATTACGTTGGTAGCAGTTAATTAAAGGTTCAAGAAACAAAACAGTACTACAACACGAATGAGCTATTGAGACTGAATGATAATGAGCATGGGAGCACGAGATATATATGGAGAGGGCATCTCTTTCAGCATCAGGGGAGAGGAGAGGAGGAGGAGGGAGGGGCATGGGCTGGTCCAGGGCAAGTGGGGCCTCCCGTCCGCATGCACGAGCAGTTTGAGTTCATCAACTTGGAAAAAGGCATAAAATATTAAAAACCAAATCTCTCTCTTTCTCTCGATATATCTTTAACCGTGAATTTTTTTTATCCAATCTCTCTCTCTCTCTCTCTCTCTATAAATTCATTAAAGAAAACTGAGAGAAATTTTATTTTCTCGATCCATGGAGAGACTCATGTACCTATTAAGAAATAAAAGAACGTGTGATCGATATGTGATTACGCAAGAAGTGGCATTTATAAAAATATGGAAACCATGACATTATAATCCTAGATTAATTAAGTGAAAATTCCATACACATTCGGGCTTTGGCCCCTTCATCTAAAAATAAAAAAGGCCATACACAAAATCCAGTTTTTTTTTTTTGTTTCCCCAAAACGGTTTGGAAGTTATAGATTTTCTATTCATAAATAGCCAAGATATAATAATATATGGACGTTATAGAGATAGATGGAGTTTCTTTTTTCGGTGGTGTAAGATTGAACGGAATATTAGACTTTGAGAATTCTCTGATGTGTACGTTTATTTTTCAATTACTAGCCAGAGCTTCTACATGCTTTTTCTTGCATGCTCTATGTGTTTAAATTTGAATATCTGCAAGCTATATATATACGAGCTCAATTAATTATCATATCATATCATATAATACGTATTGGACTTTTCTGAGGTAAGTTAATATTAACATTTACAAGAACTTTGGTTAGATGGTGACGGGGTGTTGTGGCAATTCCCGACTCCCGAGGTTGGATTATATTTACACTAACAACTAGTTTATGAGGCTATGTTTGGTTTTAAAAGTTTTTCTCCATTTAATTCCATTTATTTTCCATTCAACAACACAATTATTATTTTTCATTTTTCTTTCATTTTTTAACAATTTAATTCAAATTTTAATACTAAATTCTCTCAATTATTCATTATTTTTTACACAATTTCACAATACAATCATTATTTTCTCTTAACTATTCATTACTTTTTCCAACTTTTTCTCATAATTTAATAACATAATCATTACAATTCCAAATAAATATATATAATTATTTAACTTCACTCCATTTCCAAACAAAACCTGAATTATTCTCCAAGCAAATAAATGTAATTATCATCTTATGTGTTGAAACAGACGTCTAGCGAGTATAGTAAAGGTAGAAGAGAGAAGAGAATAGTTGGACAAGACAAATTCTGATTTTCAAGACCGAACAATTAAGAATGCCTTTTAAGTGTAACCTAACTATATTGATTTCACTGCACATTTTCTAAAATGAAGGTTAGTTGAGAAATGAGATGTAATATAGTCACACGAACGCCTTTAAAGGTGAATTAAGTTTCAAGATTTCAGTCTCGTTAATGGACCACTTGTATTCATGCCCTTTGTTTCTCATTTTCTTTCATCTACCGCTCTTGGGCCTTCTCTATTACCTAAATAGAAAAAAAAAATTAAGGTTCGTTGGAAACAAACCTAAAGAGGGAAAAAATTGTGCAGCACAAAAAGCCATCATCAATGAATTAAGGTACTGTACGGAGTGGAGTTGTTATCTGCGCACATAAATATCTTGTCTGCGTAATGTTACAGCTCTTATTAAATTTTTCTGTCTGCCATAGCCTGATTAAATTAATTAGAAGTCGCTTCTGCTGTACAATAATAACAAGAAGGAAATCATGTGAATCGGAATTAGGTTACTGTTAATATTTTGAGAAAATAATTTTTTTTATATAGTTTACTTTGTTCAGTTGATAGATCATCATATTTTATCATTAAAAAAAGAACTAATTAATTAAACCGACAATTTTTTTTGACATGATTGCTCTATTTTCACACGCTTATTAATTGGCTAGTGATACATGATAAACTGAATCGGTTCGATTAAGAAGGTAAGGGTGCGTTCGGTTTTGGAGTAATATTCATTACTCTACTCCACTTTAACTTCACTTATCTCTAATTCAACAATATAATTATTACTTATCCTTTTTTCTTCAATTTTCTTATATTAACTACCATTCAATTCAATTTTTAATACTAAATTATCTCAACTATTCATTACTTTTTCAACAATTCAACAACACAATTATTACTTTCTCTCAACTATTCATTACGTTTTCTCATTTTTTCTCATAATTCTATAACACAATAATTACAACCCCAAATAATTCCCAAACAAAGCCTAAATTTCTTTATTAGTTGCTGTTTGAGTAATTAAGTGTAGTGTTAAATATATATTCTATTATTATTTGTGCGTGTAGTGCGTCCTACTATAACTATTTGTTCTTACTTTCTTATTGCTCAACATCCTCCAATTTTATCTTGGTAGGTCGATATAGAATTTAGTTAGAGGTATCGGAGTACCAAATAGTATATACCGTACGTATTCTTTGTTTACTACAAGAAAATATCGATTGATTTATTTCAAAATCTTCAAGTTACCTAGTTGGATATTCTGTGTATAAAATACAAAAGAATTCTATTTTGATGTAACAAGACAGTTTTTGAGCTAAGAAACAAAATTCCTTAACTTGGTAGAATTTCTTCCATGTGCGACAGTTATCAACAGCTTATAAATTGTCACAATATATATATATATATATATGTAGAGTATATTTATAATTTCGTGCTTGTCAAAGAAAAATATTCTTCTCTCGGCTTCTTATCCTAACATAATGCATGATTAATTCTCGTTAATTATTTCGTGATAATTTCAATTACTATCATTTCCAACAAAGTGCAAAAGACAAAAAATAATAATAATAATAATAATAATAATAATAATAATAAAGAACGAAATTTTAGCATAAATATTACGAGGACAGGTTAAAAATATTTAGTGGGATTTGAACTTATATGTTCTAGATGAGTGACTAAAAAGGTGGCATTTGATTCGAGTTAAAACTAAGGTTTTGAATTCTTAAATACTTAATGCTGTAAGTACTAGAAGAAATTAAGTTAATATTGTTCGTTGAAGTGAAAGGTACAAGTGTAAATTGTTTTTTCTTTTTTTTGGTTACAAAGGCCCAACGACCTAATCGAATTTTAGATTATTTAATATTGCGCTTACTTAATAACTATTCAAAAGAATCAAAACTTTTCTTTTTTAGCAATATATGTATAT
Organism: Punica granatum; assembly: GCF_007655135.1. Lineage (NCBI taxonomy): Eukaryota > Viridiplantae > Streptophyta > Magnoliopsida > Myrtales > Lythraceae > Punica > Punica granatum. Next base: position 6,065,789 of record NC_045132.1, read on the forward strand.
ATAGGTATTCGGATAAGGGTATGTATATGTTGACGTTTAGAACTCTACCTTTGTGCTCTTTCTCCCCCCTGTGTCCATATTACAAATATATGTGTAGACTTTTTGGTATGCGGACGTATCTATATACTTCTGGTCTGTTGTACTCAAACAATATTTGGTAGTGTCTAAATTTACGTATAGAACTCAACTACACGTTCTAAAATTTAATGTCAGAGATACATTGATGACTCTTATTCAAATATCAAATATGCATGCATAATTTTTAATTTTTAATTTTTTTTTGTTCTATGATAAATTGACGGTTTCATGACCGAGCTGGTTTCTTCGAACAACACATCTGATTGATTCATTAATTAGCTCCCCTCTTCCCCGGTTTTTATATGTCATTTGTTATTACATGTGATGTATATATGAAAAGATCAAGCCTCCTAACCACTAATCGGACACTCGTATTCGGCTGATTTAGCTAGAATTCTTCTAAATCACTATATACACGGTACTTCATCATAACAATTAAAAAAGAAAAATCGAAAAATGAATCAAAATTTTCTGTCCTTCTCGAAGCGCTATCTTCTGGAATAATGGCTTTTGCTTTCCTATCAAACCCTAGCTAGATCGTCCTTTGCTTTTCCATCCCTTCAGCAACTTTCTTTAAATAAAGAATTGAACATATATATGTCCGGGAAAGTTAGACTGATATATATACATATATATATATATATATATATTTATGCGTGTGTGTGTGTTTTACGTACAATATATATCCACTGAGAGCTAGAACATAATGGATTGATTACATAGGAGTAATTAAATGAATCCGGATATACACACATTATCAGTTAATTGTTCAAACTGTATACACAGTACTGGCCATGCTATATGATCCGACGATGCGAGATCTTGAACAGTGTTGTGTTGAGAGGAGGGATTTGATGATGAGAGGGTTATGGGACATTCTGGGGCAGCTAAACTATGAGAGTTAATACATCAGTAGCGGTAGTCAAATTAGCTATAAATTCGAAATATATCACGTAGTCTCCATTTACTAGTGATCCAACATGCCGGTCATATCTTCCGTTGCAAATTTTGTATATGTATATGTCATCCATAATGCATCCTGGGGCATAGAACATGGAAAGTAAAAAAGGGAGAATGTGGTCAACATTCCTGGAAAAGCGTTTGTGATACAGAGCAGTGACAATGGATAATATTTAGCTAATGGAAAAGGGTCGGTGCCTGATCCCCTTAAAGCAAGGTCTCGAGTTCGAGTTTTGTGAATAGAGAAAATTCACGCTGGTAAAGTTTTATCGTTTAGTGGGTCGACTCGGCTTGACTAAATTAGTAGGGGTCAAATTGGATTTTCGGATATCATGATTCACATCGAAAGAAAAAGGAAAATCTTGGAAATTAGGGCAAAGACATGGACATTTTTTTGGGTGTGCACCGCTAATGCAGGTTCGAGATCGGTCGACTCATCAACAGGCAAAAGTCTCCCAATTGTGAACATTATTTATTCATGAGAGAGCCAACACTGCGTTTGAGGGAAATATTGGTGTTGAACCACCTAAGTTAAACTTCGTAGGAGGACATTTATATAGAGAGAGATGAGATTAAAAAAGATTTTGCCGAATGCAAAATAAGAGAGTTTCTACCTGTAAAAAAAGAAGAGAGATCAACAATAGTTGATTTAAACGGTTCGGTTCTTTGTTCTCCTTAAATAAAGTTTTGGATTCCAATCCGTCTTAGTGGGCTGACTTGGCTCAAATTGGATTAATCGGTACTTAGATTTTCGGATACTAGAGTACACATTGAAAAAAAAGTTTCAGGTTCAAATCTTGTTACCGGAGAAAATTCTTAATTGGAAAGTTTTACTAATTAATAGGCCAACTAGCTAGAAGTGAAGTAATCGGGTTCTCTTGAACTTTTGAATATAAGAGCATACACCGAAAACGAAATAGACAGGTTCTACTTTCCCAATGCACAGTGCTAGGTTTTTCCATCATTAAAGTGGGGGAAGAGAACGACTCCGTTTTTTTGTTTTGCAAATCAGCAGCAGAACAGAAGAGCTTCTGCTGTTACTGTTTGTCTATGTTATTAGAACGTCGACGACTCTGTATCAGCATCAGATCTTAGACTTCACAGCTCTTCTGTTGAAAAATGACAAACACAACCCGACAAGACATCCTTCTTAATCAATCTCCCGACAGATACGTACGACATTAATAATATCCCATCTTAACATTACCCGGGTTCTAATAGAATTAATTAATTGGTCTGGAACAACTCTAGTCAAATTTAAGCCCACGCTTAAATAAGAATTAGGCTCAATCATTAAATTGAAAATACTTTATCGTTTCAGTGAAGAGAACCAAAAAACTTGTAACCGCCATTGGAACTTCTTTTTTTTTCCCCTTTGAAGGTCCATTTTCATTTAGGTTTCCGATTATAACTCATGCAAAAGCTTACTATAACGAGATTCCACACATGTTAGTGTATATACGTCCAACTTCATAATATACATAAAGAACATATATATGTAATCACGAGCATATGATTCAATGACAAAATGAGCTTTCAGTAAGTGGACATTATTTGTATAAAAGTCATATACTCATTACAAGCTCCTCGTGACAAGGGCCATGCCCATGTCTAAACCAAGGTTAGTCTCAACCAATTATTATATATTAAGGACACCTCATAAAGTGACAAAAGGAAAAAAAGATAGAGAGAGAGCTAACATATATATTAGTTTTTTTTGTTATAAAGAAGGGTCATGTACTTAGTACAACGAAATAGCAATTCTAAATAGTTACTAAAGGGACACAAGTAGTCCTAGTAGATATCGAACTTGAAATCTCTTGATTACAAGCGAAAAAGTGCTCCATTATGCTACACTTTCTTTCTTCGGTGTAAATTTTGGTATTAAAAGTCCGATGGGCCCCGAATAATTCAATTGAATCGGATCGGCCCACTAGATGGTAAAGTTCTCCTAGTGTTATTAGCATATATATTAGTTACTCTCTTGTTTTTGGCTTTTTTTTTTCCGGTGAGAGGTTTGTCCTTAAGGAATAAACAGACAAAAATATAAATAAATAATAAACATAAACACAGTAAAGAATTATAAAAGGAAAAGCATGGGTCAAATAAGAAACATATATACAACGAGAGTAAACCCTAAACCCTAGCCCCCGTCCTATGCCTATCGTAAACAGATCGTTCATAGCGACCACTTTTAAGTTTTAACCTATAATACTTTGAAAATTCTACCACGAATAATTCTTTACGTCTGATAACGAACTTACGGCCAATTATGATAATCATCGATCTTTTCGCCCTAAGAAGCTATTATAAATGTAACTGATCACCAGATTTAAGTGAATATGCGTTTGAAAAGGAAATTAGTTAATGTATGGTATATATCATGCTGCGTGCTGAGAGTTGAGACTTGAGAGAGAGAATTTCAGTCTGTACAGGATACATGTGAACAATATATATGTATGTACCTTGTAAGGAGGACAGCAAGGGACATTTGTGACCCCCTTGGACTTGGAATAGATGCCATTGATCAGTTTCACGAGCTGGCTAGTTAATTTCTGGTCCACCCTATCTGCACGATCAGTCGAACTGTTATAGAGCTGGTCCTAGACATGATGATATATTTCCCAGGTTGGACTATTCTTTTCTCTTGCTCGATCTGGCCTGCGGTGCCAACAGGGGACACATGTTACATTCTGAGGATATTTGATCGAAGAAGATTAATAAACGAGATCAGCGAGTGAGAACTATCCACGATTTAGAAGGCCCTTTGTGGATAGAAATCCTTTCATCAGTATTATGTTACCAGAACCATTTGCTCTAAGAAATTAACCTTATAAGATGATGACATGTCGTTCATTAGATTTGCACTTCTGTCGGTGTCAAAAAAGAAGAACCGCCACCACCATAGTATAGTTGAATTTCATTTTTAATAAAAAGAAAAATTGCTCCTTACCCAGCGAAATTTCAGGCATTTCTCAAATTTAGTACATTCTTTCAAAATTACCTGAAAATATTTAGTACATTCTTTCAAAATTACTAGAAAATATCTGTTGTTTCATTTTTGTTACTATTCTAGCACAAAATCAACTTTTCCATCCAAATTGACAAAAAATCTGATGGCATGTCTATGAGGCCCAAATTCACATACATACATATATATATAATTTTTATACACAGAATCTCCCTCTCTTCCCTTTCCTTTTCCTCTAATTCTCTCGATCCGAACCGTTAGAGCCATAGTTTTTGGGTGCAATTTTCGTTTGTAGGGTTACCTATGCACTCCGCCCCTTCCTTGCAACTATTGTCCTTGTCATGATAGACTTATTATGCTCTCTTTATATAAATATATCCATGAAAAAGTAACAAGAATGTTTCGGTTAATTATAAAGGTTCATGGTTCTAGAATGAAATAGATAGGATGGGGGAAATATATGTAGGGGCACGGAAAGTCACACAATTAATAATCGAACAAGAACCTCTTAGTGGTGATACTATTGCATCAAACTTATACAAGAGGATATAACTTTTAGCTTTTTGAACTCATGATTCCACCTCATCTCTAGAAAATTCATTTTGAAGTTATTGGCAAAAGATATGGAGATGATAATTAGAATCTTGTGAAAGAAATTACTGAGGTGAATTATTGAACAATTGTCTGCTGTGAGCATAAAACTTGTTAATTAAGTTGTCGACAACTTCTTATTACAAGAACTTTCATGGGCCATACTTGCAGTTAATTTAAACAGCCCAGGGTTTTTCATTAATATTATTGTTATTTGGCGAAATAATGCTTTTAATTTGATTGTATACACTATATTGACCTCTAAAAAAGAATTCCAGAAAACATAATTTAATCTTTATAGCTGTACCTAGAAAATGAAGGAAATCAGATATTTTTTGAAGAAAAAACTCGAAAAATTTGCGAGTATCCGTACAGTGAGTTGGAAATGTTTTCAGAAGTTATCTTTAAAATTCACACAAGACCAAGTTTCCAGAATTTCTAAAATTTTAGGTGCGGATACTCATGGAACATACGTATATATATGATATTCCGAAAGAATCAGCTTACCAGATATCTTGATCTCATCAAGCAATAGGGATAGGAGAAAGTTTATCAATGTGGCTCGACGAGCGGCCAATTACTGAAGCACTGTGGTTAAGAATGCAGATCTCTCCTTTAGGACTATATATATAACTGGGATGGCATGTTGGACTAGAACACCATCGAAGTGGTCTTGTGTATTACCATTTCTGTAAGGTCATAGCCACCAAAAATATGTACATTTCAATATAATATACATCAGAAGGAGCAAAAACCCTAGATAGATACATAAAAGTGCATAGAGCAAGAAATTAAGGTGGTCTGGTGCCCTACTTGTTATGACTTTCAATTTAGAACCAAGAAGTAACAAATTCACTTTTCATAGTAAAAGTTCTCGTGCTCTTTCATTTTTCCGGTCATATGTTGATCTGTTGGGACTATGGACCGACCTTGTAACTGAAATATTGAAGTGCAGAGAGTTGGGGTATCTAGCTGGGGTTTTGAGTGGTGGGAGGTGTAGGTATAGTAGGCTGAGGCCGATTCTCGTATAGATTAGGGTACGACTTCTCCAGTAAACTCCGATGTAATGTTGTCACATGGAATATATGTAATGTGTGGGTACTGTGGTCCTCTCCTCTATTATCAAGTACCTCCTTCTCTGTATCCGCCAAAAGAAAACTCTCCCTCTCTCTAAACTGTACTATTTATCTTTCTTTTTTTTGGGTCCTTTTAGAATGGGATAGTGAATATGGTTGGCAAAGTGGCACAAGAATCCACCTTATGGACCAGAATTAAGGGAATAATCTCAAGGTTTTAGGTCGAAGCGAATACTTCCGTACTCAATTTATCTTTATCACTAATTTGTTTGAGTAATTCATTAACGGAAATGGGGTGCGAATTCTTCTTTGTTTCCCAACAATTTGTATGCCATCTATCCATTTATGTGTGAACCGATATTCACGAGAAGGTGAGCACGCTGGAAGCAAGATTAAGATGGAGTACAGAAACTCAGCCTAGTACATGATAGGGGAAGATGAAAGAAAAGCACAGAAAGTCCACTGATGAGAACCGAACCCAGTATAGTATGTTCATTTGCGGGATGGGATGAGATTTAAGATGTAGATCAAACAGGCTTTCGGATCCATTCATGATCGTTTCTAGTGGTGGCCAAAACGAAAGCAAGTGATGATTGTTCGTTGTGGCTGAAAAGAGATTCACTAGCTACCAGTGAGGATCGTTCCCCGGAGCTGCACGAGATGCAATCTCTACCACTTGAAATGATTTACCGGTGGCTAGCAAAAAGAATTGCAGTACCCGACGGTATTGGCGAAAGCTAAAGTGGCTAAAACGACAACCGCTAGTGATGATTCCTAGTATTAGACGGAACAAGAATCACAACTATAGAATTAATTTCCCAAATTTGCGAGTCGCAACGATTTGCAACCCCAGTGGCAACTCGCAGCACTCACAGTTCCTTTCAGCATAGTGAAAGGAATTGAATTAGGCAATAAACGTAGGCTACGCTTGGTGATGCAGATAGGATAGGATATGTAAGGGGATTGGATGGGATTTAAAATAAAACTAGTTGACGATCCATGCGTTGCGCGGGCGCAATTGCATAATCTTTTCTTGCAACTAATCTAAATAATTTTACACGCTACGCATAAAAAAAATGTAGTTAAAATCGAATGAATTATGTTAATAATATTAGTAAATTACCAAAAATCATTCATATCGACTAAGTAAAAACGATATTGTTACTTCGACATTAATTTGATGATACTTCAATGAGAGTGCACTTATCTTGAAATTATTAATTGAATAGGCTTATTCTCAAAATAAGGGCTAAAACAAATCAATTTAAGACTTTCTTATATTTACATGCAACAATAAATCCTAATTTCATTATAAACAATAAATTAGTAATAATTTATTTTTATTAACGAAATAATATACTTAGTCAAACACGCAAAGTATACATTTTTATCCAGGAAAATCATATCAAAATTGATAATTTCGTTAGGAAATAATAAGGAAATTTCCTCGAATATCAAAAATTCAATATAATGAAAATTTTCATCTTAGGAAATAATAATCTAAATTCCACCATATGATATATACGACGGATACAATATATATATATATATAATCGGTAATAATAGTCTAAGTCTCATTATATGATATATACTGCAAATATATATATTTCTAAAGTGAAACTTGTATGTATATGTTCCAGTGTATATATATATATGTTATTGGGATATATTGATTTTTCTTAAATAAAGAAACTGTATATATGCACACGTTGATATATATGTATATGTTATCTATTTTATCTGTTGTATAATATATTTAAGTTGAATATAAATGAATAAATTATTATATAATATATATATATATATATTATCTATTTTATATTTAAGTTTATCTTTATTAGGTTGTAAATAACCTATGTATTGCTTAATGTATATATATAGTCTATTGTATATTTTGTTCCCTTGTATACATTCTCTTGGGCTATTTACATATAATGTATATATTCTACTGCATAATTCTTTTGTGACAACGAGAGGTTCTGGGCTTCTCCCATAATCCGTACGGCTCACGTGAACATCTTACAAGCCATGGAACATGTCACTCCGGCCAGACAAACCGTGCAGGTGACCAATATGGAGTATTCTCCTGCATGGTTCATAAGGTGACTTGAACTTTGGACTTCCTCAAAGAAATTCTACTGCATAAAATTAATGATAAAAGAAACAATAAAAGATTCGTGTATAATATTTTTGAATATGTTATTAGAACTCAACTATACACAAAACTAATAATTTTAATAATATTTTAGTATATATCTAAAAAATCATCTTTTTGAATTAGTATGAAAAAATAATCCTAAACAAAGATGATAATAATAATATAATAATAACAATCATAATTAATATCAAGTGGATTATCTCATTGTATGTAGTTATCTTGGAATTCTTGACAGAATATAAACCTCCTTCATGAAGTAACGATGTGAACAAATCGATTTGAGACTTTCTTATGCTTGTATGAATTAAAGAACCATGATTTCATTCGAAATAATCATAATTAAATAAATAATCGAGTTTTGTATTTCAAAATATTATAAGCGGTAAAAAGCATAGGAGGTACAAAACGTTTTACAAATGTCACACTTTGGTACAAAACCTCCTTTTTATAATAATTCGGTACAAAACATTTCAAATTGTAGCGATTAATTATATTCCGTCAATTGTCCACTAAATCCGTTAGCAGTTTTTGACGCGGCATCCCAGGTGTAATTTGGCATCCAATGTGGTAGAAAAAATACCATAATGTATTATATTTTTAAAAAAAATTTTCATTTACATCCGACTCGGATCTCTCTCCCTCCTACCCCTCTCTCCCACTCCCTGAATTGATCAATCTCTCTCTCCCTCCCTCCCTCCCCCTTGCCCATATCCCCCCCCCCCCACACACACACACTCTCTCTCTCTCTCTCTCTCTCTCTCTCTCTCTCTCTCTCTCTCTCTCTCTCTCTCTCTCTCTCTCTCTCTCTCTTCAATGAACAATAGTACAATACCTGAAGGGAATATGAGTATTTGAACTGCATAATTTCAAACTCATCATCATCATCAATAGAAAATTTTTGCAGAGAAGAGCTCGTTCGATTGCCCGTTCTTTCTCTTGCTCATCTATCCAACCCAACCCCCCAATTCAGCCGAAATTAAAAAAAAATAATTATGGAAGAGGCAAAAGAGGGATCGAGGAAAAAGGTGAGAGAGAAAGAGAAAAGGGCTCTAAACCTTGCCCTTCTGTCCCCTCCAATCAGTTATTGTTAGATAAATTTTTAAATAAAATGGGCCTAATTCAGATTTGAGCCCATATGCAACCAAAAAGTTTAAGCCAATGGATTACTGTGCTTTTGTCTTTTATAAACTTTTTTTTTTCTTTTCAACCGATGTAGGACATTTTGTCTTCTCACACTCCCCAATTTTCTCAAACATCCCGCCCTCACATGGTATCGTGTCGTCTTACACGTTCCACGTGACGTAAACCACTCGATGGGACCACTCGTATACACACACACCTGCCTTCACTATGAAGTCTTGAAATTGGACACATTGGGTTCCTGCTCGAGGTGCACGCGACGCTTACACTCGAGCCAACAAATCGTATAGACCAACGCATATGCGCTCTACACCACACTAAAGCAGCCTTACACGCCTAGGATTGTAACCATAGGCTATGATACCAGTTAGATAAATTTTTAAATAAAATGGGCCTAATTTGGATTTGAACTCATATGCAACCAAAAAGCTTAAGCCAATGGATTATTGTGCCTTTGTCTTTTATAAACTTCCCCGTTTTTTTTTCTTTTCAACCGGTGTGGGACATTTTGTCCTCTCATATTTCTTCTCCTTCTCTTTTCTTCCTCCGACGTCTTCTTCTGCTTCTTAGCTGAGCTCTAAGCTATGATATCATTGGGGAGTAAAAGAGAGAGAGAGCAACAACAATTCTCTACTCAGAGCCCAGACGTGAAGAAAATTGTGAGGAGGACGGACGATCGAGATCTCGAAATTAAACAGAAGAGAGAGAAGAGGAAGAGGGTCCAACGAGGGTCACAGGAAAGGGGCACACCGACGAGGGTCTCAGGACAGGGGTTGGGTTGGATTGAAAAGGAAGATAGGGAAATCGATGGGGGTTGAGGAAGTAAGAGAGAGACGGGAGATAAAGACCAGAGACATGAGAGAATGGAGAGAGAGGCGAGAGAGGGGGAGAGAGAGAGAGAGAGAGAGAGAGAGAGAGAGAGAGAGAGAGAGAGAGAGAGAGAGGTAGAGATTTTTATTTTTTATTTTAATTTAATTGAAATTAAAAATGAGATTTTATTGGGTTATTTTTGCCATGTCAGATGCCACGTCAGAAAACACTAAGAAAGAGAAGTAGAAATAGAAAGAGATGTAATTGATTGCAACATTTTGTATTCAATTATTAAAAAAAAAAAGGCTTTGTACCAAACTATAACATCCGAAAACAGGCTTTGTACCACTCAAACTTTTTTCCCAATTATAATTAGTCAAAAATACCAAACATGCTAATTCATCAAGGAAAATCATGTCAAGACTAATGATTCCATTAGTACTTATGTTCATGGTATCCCACAATCTTTTCAACCTCTGTCCATGTGCCTTTCCCAAGCCCAATTCCTTTATCATGTGATAAATCATTATAATACGTCAAAATCTGTAATATTGTACAATAAAAAAGATAAGTAAACGAAAAGTAAAAAAATTTAAATATGTCACACATGAACATAATTTTAGTATGAAAGAATGATTTCTTTAATTTGCAAAAGAAAATAGAAAAATTTTTATTAAGGGAGTGCAATTTAAAAAAAAAAAGATTTTTACCTTTGTTTCTCCCTTTGCCTACCTCTTGGCCGGCGCACCTGCTGCTTCTCCCTTTGTAATATTATAAACAAGTAATATTATAAACAACAATTTGATTGTGATTAATATTATATGAATATATTTATCCATAATGCAAATGGCAACTCTATCAATATTATAAACCCTCGTTAATATTGGTTTCCAACTTTATATTTTGCTATAATATATATGAACGGCAATTCGATTGCTATAATATAAAAAAAAAATTCCTGAATAGTAGCTAATGTATATAATCTACTGCATATTTTGTTGTCTTGTATATATTTTATTGGGCTATACGCAAATATTATATATAATGACAAAAACTTTTTTTAATACATAAGTGATAACGTGATAAAGTGAGAGAGTTTTGTTTCTTACTTTTGATGGTGTGGCAGCATAAGAATTTGACTTATGCATTGTTTTCATATTTATAGATTTCATGAATATCTAATATTCTAATCAAGTTTTTTTTTGTGAAATTAATATTCTAATCAAGTGTTTGGTGTAAGCCAAGGCTTTGATATTAGTATATGAAAGGAAAAAGACCAACTTACTAACTAAAAGAACATCTTTGTAAAAAATCTATATAAATATCTTTTAAAGATTTCTCAAAATAGAACCAAGTTTGGAATTATAAAAGAAAGGAGAGAGATAAAAAAAAAATTGTCGTAAAAGATGGAGAGGGACGGTGATTGCCCTACACCAATGACCACTGCTTTAGTGTGGCTGCCCGACGTTCTTGATTGGAGCGAAGGTGGCTTGTGTCGAGCCCCCATTACCCCTTCTCGCACCTCTCTCTCTCTTCAAGGAGAGGAGAGGGGGCCACTAATTTGAGGCGGTTGGGGCTCGACGCCTCACTACCTACTCAAGGTAGCCGATGACTTCTACAGACGATGGTGTTAGTGGTCGTTGTTTTAAGGCAATTACCATCCCTCTCCTCTTTTCTCAGTACACATGGCAATTTTCGTAAATTTAATACATGAATATGGCCATTTTCCATCACTATGAGTAAGATATTATCCTAATTCGGAGTAAAATCACCACTTGATAGGATTAGCTCCCTAATATTTATATTGGGGCCGTGTCCCTTACTCAATTCATATCTTATCATCGCCAAACATTGATTTATTAGGATTTCAGTAGTACTATGGTGCTCTCTACCTGGGCTACCGTGTGCGCCCTATAGATACTATAAATTGTTAGGGTAATGCTTTCATTTCACTTTGGGTCGTTGGAAACAATAACAACTTAGGACGTTCCTTGTATACAAATCGATAAAACACCAGCCACTGCACAGATCTTTGTTCGGTGCCGGCAAAAAAGAAGCACAAGTAGATACTCCTACACGCCTCAAGCACGACACGACGACCCGCCATCAACCTACTTTACCCACCCACATTTAATCTGCATCGACGAACTTATCTGAACTCACGGGCGTCTCCCAAACCGAAAACAAAATAAACAACTAGAAGTTGAGCCTTCTTCAATATATTTATATATACACACATATATCTATGTATGTATATATATGTGTGTGTGTGTAAAAGGTCCAAAAGATCCATTCAATGGTGAAATTATAAACCCATTTTTTTATGGAAAAAAAATAATAAACCCATAGGATATAGACGTGGTAGTAGGAACTAGAGTAGAATAGTGTCAAGTGCAATTATGCAAGCCTATTAATTAATAAATTCAACAAATAAATAAATCGGATATTATGTGCCTCTTACTTTTCCAGCAACTTTGCACCCGCAAAAGATGTCCCCACTGATTTGAGTGGAGATTCAACCTGTCGGATCTTTTCCCTGATGGAGACTTCCAAATTACCGATAGCCATAATAATTCCTAAATGTTAATTGCCGTTCGAATTCGCGAAATGCTACCCATTCCATTGCCCGCTGCCCCGCACGGTTGGATATTCCCTTTTGCGTTTTGAACCTTGTTGATCCAACGGAGGGGGGGTAAGCGGTCGGTCCGTGGCTAAGACGATGGAAAACTCTTTGATTTAGCCACTAAAGATTGGATTTCACCACATAATGGCCATTTGAGATGATGGAATCCAGTGGTCACTTTGACACAAGGTGATGACAATTGGCCAAGCTGCTGTAAGTCCAAAATCCAATGAGAAACGAAAAAATTATTGCAAAAGGGTATACCAACCGACCAATTACCTAAACGTACCCGAATTTCACACTTCAGTTTCACATTTCGATCAGGGTCGTCACGTCTTGTACAATGGATAATTGGAGGAGAAAAACACAATGGCCATAATAATTGCAAAGGCAATCACCTATGCAATGCTATCACATAGGATCATGGAGCAATAAGTGATTTTTTGCCTTTCTTACCCCTCCTTTTTCATCCTTTTAAGAAAATATTCACTACATTGTGGGGGGGGGGGGGGGGGGGGGCGGGGGCTAAGATAATCATGGCCATCCAACCTACGTGAAATCGTAGCGAAAAAGAGATTCCGAAAACCAAAACTGTTCAAACTTTGCCGATCCTTGGTTTCAATGATTCTTGTTTCCTCTTAGTTTCCAAGTAGGAAGAAAGTTGGGCGCACTTCTTCCGTGTCTCTTCCAATTCCATCTCCACCTTCCGAATCTTTTTTATCCATTTCGAGATGGGAAAGCAGGCAAAGGAAATCAGTCATCTGTAACATTTCCGAACTATATTATCAATGAATTGCGAAAAGTGACGCATACCTTCTCTTTCAACTCAGCATCTTTCTGCTTATGCGACTCACACCTGCAAGCCAGTGAAAATCAGATACACATAATAACTCTCAAGCTTCTTTAGGCATTATAATTAGCCTTCAAACCTTAATTTCCTCTCTTTGGATAAATGGACTTATGTAAAACTTAGCAGAATTTGCCACTTATGCCCCCATATTTGTTCACTTTTAGCTTCCAGTCCTTCTGAATCCCAGTTGTTTCAATAATTCCTCTACCCCGAAATTAAGATATCCATTTAGTAACACAGACCATACCATATAACTACGAATAGGCTAACACAGTTTAGGCATTTGATTATCAATGGCGGACAGTTTCTTCTTTGCCTTCTCTATTTTAAACTTCTACAAATTCGAATCCTAAGACACCAATAAGATTTAAACGACAATCTTAGATACCAAATGCAAATTCTCAATCTTAAGTAGACACATGGTATTGGACCTAACCAGAGCATATAAATTTCGGGATTCAGCTTGAACTTATAAATTTATACCTCATGAATAGTTCAATGTTCTCGTCGCATATTTGGTCAACCGACATGGGTTCGGGAGTGTCCACTAATGTCGCTGCTTCAAAAGAAACCTATAAAAAAAATAAAAATAAAAAAGGAACAGAAAAACAAAGAAAACCGAGTCACTCAACATAGTCCGAGTATAACAGGGGGGCAACATTAATAGGTGAGATAACTGGTGATGCCCTTAAAACAGGAGATTTTAGGAGAAACAGGGAGATTCGTGGAAGATGATTTTCCAATCACTAGCTCTGCTAACACCAAACATGTCAAACAGTTTAAACTAATGCAACAAGTCTTTGCAATTGAAAAAGAAAAGACCTAAAGTAAAAAAAAAAAACATCAAACAAGTGATCGGAGTTTGTACTAATGTTGCAGCCCCCGTCTCTGCTGTCCCTACTCTCAAATGCCATGTCCAAGCAGTTTCATCTCCGATTCAACCAGCAGCTGGTGGAGAGATCCGAAGATATCCCAAAGAGCTAATATGAGGATGAATTTCAACCATTAGAGTGCCCAGGATGATTCCTCCACCTTCAGTGATTGCAAAGACAGGCCTGGTGAGTTCACAGCCGTGCCATTGAAGACCCAACAGCTTTCCTGGTGGAGAAAATGCTGTGGCTTGGACTTTGACGATTTCTGAGAGTGAGGGACATGGAGGGCAAAGAGGTGGCAGCAGCAGCAGCCATTGCCCATTGCCACCCTCGGCAGGCTATTGTCTTATTTTCTTTGTAGTTTTTTGAATTCCAAGCTTTTCCAAGTTTTCATTGTCTGTACCAATATCCGTTGAATAGCTAATGTGGTGCCACATCAACCTCACCACATCAGCAGTTAATACCAAGAACCTAACTGTAATAGTGGCTAGATTTGGAACAATTTGAAAACAAGTTCTGTTTCTCGCAAAAAATTAGGGAAAAAGTGACATGGTGTAACTCAAGTGTTTGTTCTGGTAATTGAACATGAGAAGCTTAAGATTAAGAAAAGCTTACTCCAGTAAAGGAGTATATGCAAATAGTGCCACAGAAGGCTCATGCTATGTTGATTATAGATGCGGATCCTACAATAGGCCCACTCACCATGGGATATTTCAGAGCACCGAATCCCCGGTTACTGCCTTGTCTGGAAGAAGCCGAAAGACCATTAACAATAACTGTTTTCGGTTGTCTACTTTGCTGGGAACTCGACAGAAGATGGAGTGATCTATTTCTAGCGCCAGGAGTCTGATGTCCCATAAAATGGCAGTGTCCTTTCCTGGGCAAAGACATGACCAACAATCATGCAATCAGTGTCATGTCAAGGATCACCAATGTAGGATAGCGCAGGGGTAAAACTTTGTTATCTTAATGAGAAGCTCTTGAACAGTCGAGACATAAGCTTATGGTCACGGATCCTACCGCAGAGTTAAATTACATTCATGAAAGACGAGAAAAAAAAAACTACATAAAAAAAAAAAAGATACAGAACTGAAAAAAGACTATTCAACCAATATCCTTTATGCCCAATGGATGTAGAGAAGAAAAGACAAACCAGTATTCAGCGAGTATATGTTTCAGCCTTGCTTCAAGCCTGACGTACAGTGATGATCTCTCGAAATCTTGCTTGTCGTGAGCAGGTTCTATGAAGTTAGCTTCCAAAACCCCTAAAATATATAGGCAACATATATAACTAAAAGTCCCAAGGAAGAAATTAGCAACCAAAAAGCATAAAGAAAGCCCAACATACCGACAACACCGTATCCTTTGGAAGTTCCATCGCTAGTAACTTTCCAGTAAGGCTGAGAAAATCCAACATGAAATCAATTGAATAGTTTAACTCTCTGAACTAACACTATCACTGTTAGAGCTGTTCCTACAACTATTAATGCCACTGCCATTGCTCAGATAAATCAGAATAATTTCCTAATCCGGGGATATGCCAATAACAGAACAACTAGGCCACTGTTTGACAGAGCTAACAACTTGCAAAGTACCGTCAACTGAGTTAAGATATAATAATAAAGGATAAAAAATAGTTTGAGACAGGAGGATAGAGTTGAAATACACCACTGGAGAGGCGAGAGAACTACTTAAGTCAAACTAACTTAATCCACCAGGTAGTTTTCCTATTGGTGCTTCAGATGTCTCTCACCCTATCAAGTATAATATAGTTAGCAACTAATATACTCCAGTACCCGGATGAGTCGATTTTTGTGGTACACATTAAATCCAGAAACTCCAAGACTCGGCGCTTCCTTGATAAATCCAATAGTTGTCTCCACAGAAACCTACAGAGTTGGGAAAGAAAGAAGTTTACAATTAAATCCCCTGACAT
Source organism: Punica granatum (assembly GCF_007655135.1). Lineage (NCBI taxonomy): Eukaryota > Viridiplantae > Streptophyta > Magnoliopsida > Myrtales > Lythraceae > Punica > Punica granatum. The sequence goes on from NC_045132.1 coordinate 6,081,854, forward strand.
CCAAATTACCCCAACAGAAAATGACATCTCTTTCTCTATTGACGACAGATTATGTTTGGTTCTGCTAATTGTTTTTGCAGTTTAGTAACCTTGAACTGATTTAGGAATATGTTTCTAATATGCTATCAAAGATGAAAATCAAGTCCTTTCTTACCTCTTTGAGTGCTGCTGCAGCATGAGGCTTGTAGGATACAACCTTCGAGTGCTTTAAGTCATCTGCAATACTATACTGCTCGACAGGCTTTCCCCTCAAAAGGATCTTGAAATTTGGAAATTTTCTGAGATACAAGATTGAAGCATATGCCTACATAGTATCAGTGACTGATATCAGAAGAGGAAATAACTACAGTCCAATGCTGAGAACCAGATAAAGGAGTTTTAGAGACACAAATGTACCCGTAGAGAATACCGGAGGTGGTAAGATATATGAGCTCTTAGTTCAGCAACTTTCTTGTGTACCTTTGTCATGCTTCCAGAATTAGCTTCATCCCTCAACCTAATGTCCTATACAAAGTAAAATCAATTTATTGACACCAGCAATAAGAATTAATAACAATTGTGACCATAAAATTTTAAATACTGGCGCTCCAATACTTCGGCCAAAGAAAAACAGCTAAACATGCTGATGTCTTATTGTCAACTTTAGAGCAGAGCAATAGTGCAAAGACGTCATGTCCTCTAATTACTGGAACTGCAGAAATGACCAAACATCTTCTAGAGGACGCAACAATACCTCATCATCATCATCAAAACTCAATTCATAGATGCCTTCGTCATTGAGCCATAAGTTGAATATTACAATCTTGGTACCATGTGATCCAATATCCTCAAACTGAGAAGCACAGAGCAAACTGATCAAGAACAAAGCAATTTAACTCACTGTTAACAGTCAAAGCCAAATCACCTCGAGGGGTGGAGTTTACACAACAATTAGTCATGTAAAGAAGACCGCGCAAGTAAAGCTTATCTTTTCCACAACTGAGATTTTGTTTGACAAACTTAACAAACTAAGTTCTTCCGGTTGTAAGTAAAAGGGAAAATATCAATTGGAGAGAGTAAAGACACATGTAGAGAGAGCACCAGTGAAAGCAAAAACAACTCAATTAAGTTGGTATCGATCTATTCAATGAATTTATCAAGTAATAGATGCACTAGACGTCTGTCCCTCTATCTTGCCTTTGTGCCTTCTTTCTCTGTGGTACTTACTGAAACATAAATATTAGTGTGTAAAAGTTAGTTAAAAGTTTGTTTTGAAGAACAAAAATGAGGAACGCAGAAAGAAAGGATGGGAATACATTGTAAAAGAGGTTTAATTACCAAGTAGGATTCTTGAAAACTCAATGCAAGAAACTTTTGACTTCAATGGGCCCTTTTGAATGTCCTACATGCTTTCTTTTATTTCCACTTCATTAATTGTCTTCATTGGTATTTCCCAACCGAACTTTAAATAACTTTTAAGCACTTAATATATTAATTTTTTTGAACCTGAATAACTCTTATCAAACTCAAATGATAATTGATCTTAATCCAGATAATCTAAGCCAGACATAGGTCCTCTTGGCTAACAATCTAATGGATTAAGTTCTTAACAATTAGTTAATAGTCGCTTGTGAAGAAGAAATAGGGAAGAAGGGAGGACAATTGATTATTGGTATGCATCCACTATTTCATAAAGCACTCAGATCAACAATGTAGTCAAATCACTTTAGTAATCAAGAAAATGAAAACCCACAAAATGCAAGTGCTTTCTGAATAATTGGTGTTGTGTCATTTTTCTATCCTAACTCACACATTCCCCATTAGCGTCCCTCATGACAGATAATTAGGCAAGTGGTAAGCACTTCACCCATTAATTTGTTTTAAATCACCAACTTAATCATGTTAATTTGCCTTTCTTTTAAAGAATCTACACTTTAATGAATTTTTTTTATCAGTAAAAGCATCTTTCTTTTGATAAGATACGGAAGGAAAAACCTGCAGCATCAGCTCCTCCTCTGATTCAAAGGGAGACCATTCAAGGATGATATTCAAGTTATTAGACCAGTCCTTCTCCGAGCTATAAATAATCGGTTCTGCCAAGCGACTGGAAATATCAAAATCTATCTGCAAGGAAAAAAAATGAAACTCTAGTCAAAGATGAGAGGTCCTGAATATAATTGTAGCGAAAAGGATGAGATCTAATGCTGAGGAACCCAGGCAGTGTATGCAGCCACAAAGATGACAAATTTCCAACTAAATTTGAAGGATATTTACATATTTTACAATTATCGTAAACCATTCCGCATTTCTAGATATTATAATCCCCATTAGTCCTCCAACCCCACCACACTTCACAAATCCCTCTAGAAGTCAAAGTAAAGCTTAAGCCTAGTAATTTGCAGCTCAATCAACTACATGAACTGAGTAGTAGCTAATACAAAATCACAATTTAGCAGCCAATGTGTTGCTGATGATACTTGATTGCTACCTTTGAAATCTGAGAGAATTTACTATAACTAAGCTTATACGGCATTGATGGCAGCTATGCAGAATTAAATCGTAGATATATCAAGACCCATATAAAAGAGTAAAAAAGAAAAAAGACAAAGCAAAAGAAATACCACATTCAACAAAAACTTGAGTTGCATAAAGAAAAAATACCATCGGAACAATGACATCATCCTGACCAGTTTTCCTCAAGTAGGTGTAAGAAAGAAGTCCAATGCTCTGGGTTGATTTCCTACAAGACATGTTAAAAAGTTGAAAAGGTTAGATCCTCTACTTCGAACAACAGAAGCAGATTATCAGCAGGAACAAAAGTAGGAAGAAAAAGTTCTATATTTCGAGATAGAGTCAAAAGATGTTATCAGAATGTATTTCAGTAGATGTCAAATATTTCTTGGAAAGGAAAAATCAGGGCAAATAAGGTATCCTGTAATTAATGTGGTGAGACAAAAGGAACATATTTAAATTTTTTACTCTGTATGCAAATGAACAGTAAATTGACATTAAATACCCTGCACGAACTGCACGACTGAAAACAATTACATCAGCACCCAGTCGCATGGTGCTTGTCTTGAATCCATTACCATCTGAATAAAAGAAAAGGAAAAAAATTATTAATGATTAATCATATAAGTAATCCCAGCAACATATAGTAGTTTTAAATAAAGCAATTGGAACAGAAAGAAGCTTTAACACGTAGTAAAACATCACTCAACTAATGCAGTTGGAACTTTCTATTTTGGATTATATCACGGAACATAAATCATCAAGTGATAAAGGCCTTTAAAAAAATGTGATTTAATATCCTCATTTTTGGTGGCATTCCCCCATATAAAGGCACCCCATTTCCTTCATTAACCTCGAAACCATCCCCAGAAAGAAAAAAAAACAGTGGTGAATGCCAATTGTATTGTACAACTACGTATCTGGGACCTTCAGTTTAGTCTATCTCAATATACATATGCAACATCCCACTATATTCAACTCAGCTCCTGACCTGAGCTTCTTATTAATCATCCATAAGTTTTCATAAATGTTCCAGTTTGAGGCTAAAGTACTGTATAATCTGTCAAAAAAAGCAAGAATGGAACAAAAAGACCACAAGTAAAAGCATAGGCAGCATCAAGATTAACGAAAGCAAAAATGAACTTCAACTTAACAAGCCTTGGATTTTGAGTGATTACATTGTCCAATTGTAGTGTTTGACTTCTTTGACGAATAACCCAAGCTCATACATTTCCGAATGCCCTGCGGGTCCATGCCACCACCATCATCTGCAATGGACATCACAAACAGCCCGTCAATTTCTCTATTTGTCAACATTACCATCGGACATCCAATGAGAAGAATACTATTTGTATACCTTGAAATAATAAAGCTGGAGAATTATCCTTCACGATATTAATTTTATCAACCTTGACGAAAGTCGCTCCATTCTGTATCTGAAATGTCAATATAGGCAACAGAGACTTAAGCAAAGGCTCTTTCAAGGTTAAATGATACCCACGCCCAAAAGCGATAATATTTCAACTGATCAAACTAACAAGAAACAACGGCAGCCATGCAAAGCAACAGTAAAAGTCTGAAACGTACTTCATCAACAGCATTGTCCAGGAGCTCAGCAATTGCTGCAAGGGGAGACGAGACGTAAGTATTTTACCAAGGAATGCATCATAAATTGCTACTAGTGGAGTTAATCTTGCCTGCTAAGCAAGTGGAACTATTCTTTTGCCTAAAACTTTCTAACCAATTTGAACATTATAGACTTCAAACATCCACTAGCTGACAAGTACTAGTTATCACTACGAATGGTCCAAGGACCTACTTCCTGATCATGTGGGGAGAGACCAAGCATTCAAGCACTGTGATCCATTAAGAAGTAACAGAAGTCCTCCATATATCTAAAGCAAAACGGAGATGAAGTAAAGCAATCTGATCTATTGAGAAAACATTCAGCATGACAGAAGATATTGCACTATATCCTTTCATTAGGTTATATCAAACTCAACAGTGACGGATGAAACTACATGCAAATGTATGTGTCTAGACAGAGAGAAAGCTACCTAAATCAGATGCAGAGATTATTATTATTATTTTTTTTTTGATAAATGGTAAATTTCATTGATGACCAAAAGGATACTTACAATGTAAACCACCAACCCAAGAGCCTATACATCAAGGTAACCTATCTCAGATGCCTAAAGCCTGAGCAAAGCAAGAATTTACAGCCTTAAGACAAAAATTGGGCAAGATGCAGAGATTCTTAAAGAGGTAATACTAGAAAATCTATCGTACTTCTAATGGTCATACACAAATTGACAGCGGTTCAATTTCTCCATCTTGCGATTAATTCGCGGATCAAAAAGACTCACCTCCAAATGCCCATTTATGAGAAGTTGCATTCGAGTGAAGAAACTTGGGATGTACACGGGCATGCTCCAAAAGATCTGCAACTCATATTAATACACACCAAACAGTCAATTACCAAAAATTATTTGCTTTAATTCTAATAGAACTTTTGTCGGGTCTTCGAAGAAGAATCCCGTACTCCCTTTTAGTTCATCACCTGAAGTAAGAAAACTAGACAACCTTCGACATTGCCAATAAAATAGTGTCCCGTTTCAAAAAAGGCGATGGAACTAAGAAGTAAGACCTACTTCGTACAGTAAGCAATTTTATGTCGTTTGTTTCCTGTCCTTTGTCCATGAGAGACATCGCAGAGCACCTGAAATCCTTCTGCCGTAACATCACTGATCATGAGAAAGGGGAGAAACGAACCTGGGGTGGAGGTGAATTTCGGGGCGGGGCCGACGTCGTAGTTTCCGGCCTTCCAGAAGCTTCGGGACTCGAGGGAATCACAGGAAGACGAGACAGCCCCGGACCCTTCACGGGCGGCGGTGATTTCACTCTGTGCCGTTGGTTTGGTGGCGGATGAGTAGCCGCTGATATTGGAATTCCGGGCACCGTCTTCGACCTCATCTTCACTGCTGCTGTCGACATTTACGACGGCGTTGGTGGGAATCCTCCTGGGAGGCATGTGATATCGCCGGAATGAAGCAGAGGGGCGGAGATGGGGAAGGCTTTAAAGCTGGAGAAGACGAAGGAGCAGCACTGAACTGAAGAACAACAAAGGTTCTATTTACTGGAAAGCGCGATTGCGTTTGGTTTTAGAAACTTTGATTAATTTTGCCCAATCAGTGTTAATAAATATATTAATATATGTGGATATATATGTATATATTTATAAATGTGAAAATAAATAAAAATTTTATTATTAAAAAATTAAATACATTACAATAATGGTCCAAAAGATTTTACAAATGGATCAAATTGGTTCAAAATATTTCAAAGTTATAACAATATAATATAAATTGTCATTTCGCCATTAACGTTGTCAAGCGACGCTGACGTGACGCACTATGTGTCATGGGAGCTTTTTAGGGTGGCCATTTCTCTCTCTCTCTTCTTCTTCGATTATTCTTCTTTCTTCTTCTTCTTCTTCTTCTTCTTCTTGTTGTCCTGCTCCTCCCTTCCCCCGCCCCGTTCCCGTTCGATCTCCTCTAAGGCATCTTGTTTCCTTTTTGACATGGGCGGCTTAACAATTAACTGTGAATCCTTAAGTTAATTAAAGAAATATTTTGTATTATTATGTAACATCTGTAAAATATTTTATACTATTAAGAGACAACTTTAAAAGAGTTTGAATCATCATGTAATGTTTCACCAAAAACAAATAACAGTCATATTCTTTCCCGATCTCTAAGTAATTTACTGTTGTAGTTTGTTTATAATCTTCTCTTTCCTTTCCAGATTGTGTTAGTTTTAATCCTTTCTTTTCTCCTCGTGAGAGATCAAATGAATCGAAGAAGAAGAAGAAGAAAAAGAGAAGAGAGAGACGAGAGAGAGAGAGAGAGGTTACTGTATGGCCACATCAGAAAGCTTCCATAATACGTAGTGTGCCACGTCAGTGTCGCTTGACGGCGTCAATGGCGAAATGACAATTTGTACTATATTGTTACAACTTTAAAATATTTTGTACCATCAAGTAGCAAAAAAAATTTTTTGGACCAACCTAATACATTTGTAAAACTTTTTAGAATACCAATGTAATTTACCCTTAAAAAATTGATATGTATATATATAAAAAAAGTAAATGTATAATTTATTATTAAAAAATTAATTATAAAATTAATTAAAAAAATATGTATGAAAATATATTATTAAATTAAAAAATAAAAAAGTAATGATTATATTGTTGAATTGAAGAAAAAATAAAATTGAGTTAAGTTGAATAAAACTACGATTTAGAAAACAAACGAAATTGTTTCTACAAATTTTGATTTTGCAACTCGAAGTTTTTATAATGTCTCACTATGCACCCTCAAAATTTAGATTGTAGAAAATAATAAAATGAGAAAGTTATTTTAATAGCAAATTGTCTTGTTATTTAGCAAGTTTCTTATTATTTCGTTGTCGACAGTCACCCGACAAACTGTGACATGACAACTTCCAATTGACCTATGCAAAAAAACTCCTTTTAAGGAGCCTCCTAAGAGAAGTTTATCCCTCTTTGAAACTCTTAACTTGTGATTGAATGACTACTCAAATGCTCGTTTATAATAATGATCATAAGTACTTATTATATAAAAAATAAAACGAAATAACATTAAATATTTTCTTGAAGAAATAAATATTTTTCCAATTCTAAAGAAATATTAAAAGCAAATTAAAAATCCCTATATATAAAATAAAATTTTTCTTCATAAACTTCAGATAAATGAAATTCTATTAATATTTTTTCACATCTGTGCAACGCACGAGATTGCACATGAAAAATCGGGAGAGTTTTTACTCAGTCATTCTATTGGGATTGAACTTGAACTAGACGGGGTTTGTGGGCTTTCGAATATCAAGTGGGTGCACTCCATCGGGGCCGCTAATGCCCCGTCTAGGGCATTGATTGGGGCCTCAAAAGCCCAGTGAGCCCACTAGGTGAGATCGGCCGAACCACGCTCTCATCTTGACTTGGCCATCAAGAAAAGTCCCTTGATCCCGATGTAATTTCCTAATTAGCACATCAGATTCTTCTTCTTGAATATTGGGAGTACCGTGGACAAGGAGCTATCCTCCTATCTCTATAATTATAGGTCAGGCGAGGGCATCGTCCCTCAGTCTCTCTCGTCCCTCACCGAACAAACTGTCTCTCAGTCTCTCACTGGCCGGCCCCGACTTTCAGGTTAGACGCTCTTCTCAGATATTGATTTTGGTTCGGTTTTTCGATTTTCAGTTATCTGAAATTTTCGTTAGCACCTCCAGGAAGAGGTCTAATTTACCAGCTATAGTGTCCCTGCCAGCCCCACCTGAAGATGGCAACCTGGGGCCGCTTCTGCCATCCCAAGTGCAGAAGGACGAGATGCCATCGGAAAATTAGGACAATAAGGACGACGAGGCTAATTCATTAGCGCCTGCTACGGTCGTGAACCACGCTAGGACTATTGGAATATTACATCCTCCTCCTGACATCAGAAAAATCGTTGACGTAACAGCTCGGTGCGTCGCCAATAGTGAACCCGAACTTGAGAGGAGGATCATTCTGCAGAAGGCTGGGGACCCAAACTTCAAGTTCCTCAACTCCTCTCATCCCTACCTTGCTTTTTAGCAGCATAGATTATTGGAATTTCGTGCCCAGCAGAATCAAGGTCCTGCACTTGCAGATGCTGCTGCTGCTGCTGCACCGAGGGGTCCGGAGCCAACTCTAGCTGAACCAGACATCGCTAACACACAGTTCAGAGCATTACCTACTAGAGTCCTTGAGCCTCCTGAGTCGGAACAATACACAATTCGACTTCCTGAAGGGATCATAGGAGGGGAGGAGCTTCTTTATATTATAAAGCTTACTGCACAGTTTGTGGCGAGAAACGGATATCATTCTTGACTGGATTGACGAGCAGGGAAATTAATAACCCTCTGTTCCGATTTCTGAAGCCTACACACAGCAGCATGTTCGTGTTTTTCACCGCACTTGCAGATGCTTAATCGAAAATCTTGATGCCTCCAAAGGGCTTGACTGAGAAGCTCCGTAAAATTGTTGCTGACTTGACGACAATGCTTGAACGGTGCTTGCATCAGCTTGAATGGGAGAAATCACAGGAGCAGGAGAGGGAGCGTATGGAGGATGAGATCGAGCAGGATACGAATGGCCATGATTGATTGGCATGATTTTGTCATCGTGGAGACAATAGACTTTGCTGATGATGAGGATAAAGATCTGCCTCCACCAATGACACTCGAGGAGGTTATCAGAAGAAGCAAGATGACGGATTTGGAAGAAGAGGAGATAATCGAGGCTGGAAAGGAAGTCAAAGTCGAAATGGAGATGGACGAGGAGGAGCTTCAGCTTGCTGAGGAGGCATAAGGAATGTCGAGAACTGGAAGAGACCAGAGGAGTGGATACCCGCAAAGAGACCCGATGAAATTTGTAGTTTCCCCAATCACTGCAGAGTTGATTCCCATCGATGAGATGTCCGAACATGTGAGAATTACTCTCATCGATCCAAAGTACAAGGAGCAGAAAGAGAGGATGTTTGCCAAGATTTGGGAGACAACGCTTGCCCAGGATGATGAAATATCCAGAAACATCATTGGCCTCGCAAGGACCCGCCTTGATATATTCAGTACAACGGAGGAAGAAGTCTCGAATGCCGTCAAGGCTGAGATTGAGAAGAAAAAATACGAGCAGCAGCCAAAGGAAGTCATATGGGATGGTCACGCCGGAAGTATTGGATGCACGGCAAATCAAGCGTTGTCTCAGAATATTAGTGATGTCATTGGAAATCAGAATAATTATGCCATCTCGAATCAAGCCCGTCTAGGCCCGGCTGCTCCTCCGCCAAGACCTTTCATACCATCAGGATTCCGACCTCTTCGCACGCCTCCTGGACCTGCCTTGGACCTCCCTCGTGTGCCTCCAAATGCAATCGCGTACACTGCTCCAACCAGTGTTGGCCTCCTCATACCCCCACCAAGGCCTCCTAGCATGTTGATGATGCCTGCAGTTCATCTGCCTCCACCGCCAATGCCCATGACTATACTTCTGGCCAGCTGCCGATCATGGGGAATTGGCCAATCTGGCCAACCAGTATTCACGTACCTCCTCCTCTTAATTCTCAATTCGCCCCAGTGTCAGTCCCTAGGCCACCTCTTGTTCCTGTTCCGATCCCCCCAGCTGGCATGCTATAAATGCCAACTCCACCACCGCCACCTGAAGAGGCACCTTCGTGGCTTCCTGAAGAACCAGAACCAAAGAGACAGAAGCTTGACGATTCACTGCTCATTCCAGAAGATCAGTTTCTGGCTCAGCACCCAATATCGTAATTCTCAGATCTGTCCTACATTCTTCCATTTCATTCTTTCTGTAGGTACACTAACTGGAGTTTTATTGCCCGTTGTGTTTTGCAGGGTCCAGCTCAAATTAACATATCAATTCCCGGCAATATCGATGAAGGGAACCTCAAGCGGCGGGTTTTGGGGATCATGGTGCAGTCCTTATTGGAGACGGTGGGGAGTCTGAAAGAGAAGATTGCCGGCGAGATACAGCTTGCAGCAAGCAAGCAGAAACTGAGAGGGGCGTTGGGTTTCCTCAAGGACAATATGTCTCTTGCATATTACAATGTCGGAGACCGGGAAAATCTCAAAATCTCTTTAAAAGAGCACAGTGGCTGAAGTAGATGAAATTGCCGTGCCTCGACAGGTATTCTGATTGGAGCATGTAAAATTTCTAACATTCTGTTCAACTAGCCTTTGTTGCTTTGCTAACCTTAGGAGTGATGATGTAATATCGAAGTGGCACTCACATCAGATCCGAGTGATGTAATTAGACTGTTTTGGTCACTTAGAATTTGGAATTCGATGCAGGTGAGTTTTCTTTACAAAAAGCAAGCTATGCTTGAGCGAGTTTTGGTTTTGCAGATGATGTCGGAGATTGAATGGCTGGTATGTTGCTAGCTGTAGATACCCGCGCCGTGCTGTGGCTTCGACAATTTGACATCATGAAGCTTAGCATTGATGTAAAAGGGATTTTCCAAGCTAGAGAACGCGGCGTCAAGGCTTGTCTCAAAGTCATAACCCACCAGCTTGTGCGATGCCTGGGACATCCATATGCCATACCTATTAAAAATCTTGCTATGTGAATTTTCAAATTCATCCTATACGAAATTGATTGGTACTCAGCTACAGATGTGCGCCCCTTTCATTTTTCATGAATTAACACAATATAATGCACGGAGCGGCGTAATAATTACGCCAAAGGCGCTCCAGTGGTGTCCCCAAGGGGATTCGAACCCGGGTCTCGGTGCAAACTTGGGTGCACATTAACCATTAGGCCGAACCCCTTGAGGTTATTAGTATGTAAATACATATTACATATATGTTAGCGTTTATACATAAATATGCACATATTTCTTAATTTTTTGATATTCAACCATTGATAGTAGCTTGTAATTTGTCAGTAAAGATAAACAAAAAAAAATTATTTCAAATACAAATACTTCAATTGTAATTTAAAATATTTAACAATAAATTAATTTTTACAAATTGAGTAAAATTAATATGCCAAAAAATGTGTGCATATGGACGAAAAGCCAGTTATCATATGATCCGAGATCCCCCTATGTTGGTCAACTGTTGAAATTGCTAGCCCCACTCGCTGACGGTATTCCTTGTGATGTGTTCGTAAAAATCCTATATGTAGAAATCATGCATCCAATTGCATTGGACCGGATAAAGCATAATCTATTTTTTCGCCAGTTTTAAAATTATTAAATGTTTAAAAGTGTTATGTATATAGTATATTTTCTTCTAAAAAATATTTGAGAAACTCATGAATTATATAAGGTTTGAAATCTCAAATTCGACGTATTTCTAATATTATGCAAATAACGTATTTTGTTCGAAAATGGTTATTTGTATTTAGACTATCATTCAAAAATCCAAAGATTTCAAAATATATTATCCAAATAAACAAGAAATATTCAAAAGATATTAAAAATTCAGAAAATAAATTATTGTTCCTACAATTTGTACTTGATTAAAAATTATAACTCAAATATCCAAGCAAATTTCATTGGTTAATCCGCTTTCATATATATCGGCTTAATAACAAAAAAAAAAGATATAAATTTTTCACATTTTAACAATTATAACACGAAATTTTTTCCTCAACTCTAAAAATATACAAACTCTCGATTTGATAATAATCTAGCACGACATCAAATTTTTCATTGATTTGAACAGAATCGAGATCACAAAGGGCGCCGTCAACCCCAATCGAAGGGTGATGGCCGGAGACACACCGCCAAACCTCCTTTATCTTGAATGTAAGACACACCACTGTTCTGATCGCTATCCTCAATACTCCCATTTGACCATTCTTGTTCAAACTAGAAGTCAAAAGCCCCAATCTTTGGAAAAGGAGAAGAAAAGAAATTGTCCTTTTCTTATGAAATATCTCTGACATTCTCCTTATATCCCATTAGTTAATACCCACAACATGCCATATCGTCGATTCCTAAATCAAGTCTGCATCCCCCAATTCGACCCGTTCTTTAATTCATTAATTTGTGGCATTGCTTTGCAATCTCTTAACGGGCTCCCCAAAGCTCAAAAACTAAATGGTCCACAAGGGGCCGACTGTGGCCGGCCGGCCAGCACCCTTTTGGCTTATGAACTTTTCAATGGGGATCGAAACTGTATAAATAGTTGCCCGTAAACCTCAACATGAATTCACCTCGGCTCAGCAATCAGTTCAGAGTAGAAGCCATTTGAGAGATTTACAAGATCAAATACATTTGTTATCTACTGTATCTAGAAATGGCTTCTACTCAATTCGCCATCCTGGCCGTTTTCACTCTTCTGCTTCCATCGATCGCACTGGCGACGCAGCACATTGTTGGGGATGAACAAGGCTGGACGACCAATTTCGACTACCAGGCCTGGGCTGCAAGCAAAGTCTTCCGGGTGGGCGACTCCCTTTGTAAGTAAAATTTCGATGGTGAGAAACTTAAAACGACTTTTCAAATCAAGACAACCCTGTGAATCGAGTCAAGAATCGAACTGAGTAAGTTTTGCAGATGGTGTAGCACCTACTGACATAACGTCGCATTAGAAACACGTTGGTGAGCACATGATTTGTCCGCTGACATAACGAAGTAACATCTACGTGATGATTTTGCAGTGTTCAAGTACATGGTTCCGAACCATAACGTCATCAGAGCGAACCAGACCGAGTTCCAGCAGTGCATCAAATCGGAAGCAAACCAGGCACTGACCTCCGGAAATGACATCATCGATCTCAAGAGCCCGGGGAAGAAATGGTACATCTGCGGAGTTAAAGAGCACAGCAGCAACTTCAAGATGAAGCTCGCCATCAATGTGATCGATGCCTGGGCTCCAGCTCCAGCTCCGACCGCTCCCGCCATCCATGCTCCAATCTATTCGGGTTGAGCCAGTATTCTACACTCATCCTAACAATCTGGCTGGGATGGTGGTCACGGTTGTTGTGCCCCATCACTCTTTTAGTTTCTTTATCTTCGTAGAGAGGGTCATAATGGAAGAATGTTGTGATCTCGGGTGCGCCATGCTATCCTCAGCTGGCCCTGCTCACCCTCTCTTCAATTTCCATCATCATTTTTTGTTTTAAATTTTAATCTCTTAATAGTTCAATATTTCTGAAAATAATTTTTTATTTCTTGGCATATAGTGCATGCTGATTAAAAAAACAAGACCAGTGCAAAAAAAAAAATGTAACATTGAGGGCAGAATTGTAGGGAAGAAGAGGGATTAAACACGAGATTGAAAAAAAGAAAATAAAGTTTAGGATAAAAACTTGACCTCCTTTTTTTTTTAATGGAAAATTATAAGGTGATGGAACGGCAAAACTGATCAAAAGTTTAGGACAAAAACGAATAACGAAAAAGCAAAAGGACTGAAAAGAAAAGCTCCGCCTGCTGTCCCGAGACAGGTTTAACCCGGGAACTCGGTATGACCCGACAGACGGGCTGAGGCTCAGGTCATCCGCCCTTTCTCAAATCCCCGCTTCTTCTTCTTCTTCTTCTTCTCTGCAGTCTTCTCTCTCTCTCTCCGCACGAGGCGGATGCGATTCATTTGCAGATCGATTAAGGTAAATGCTCCTCCTCCATTCCCATTTGCTCTGCCTGATTCTCCATCTAATGCTCTGCATTCTGTGCTCCTCGATTCCCATAGCTTCTTATTGAGTGCTTGGTCGAGATTCTCCCTCTGTACTTGCATAGCCTATTTCCGTTTTCCAGGGATCGGGATTTCTACTTAGGGAATGAAGGAATTCGGTGATACAACACGGATCATAGCTGGAGTTATCGAGAGAAATTTCGCATGGCAGATAATTTCGGTTAATCTTGGAGAGTTTTGATTGATTGTGTGACATTGTCAATCCTTTCATAATCTTGCATAGTCTGGATATTGAACCTGAGGGATTAGAGCTCGGTTGCGATGAATATGTGAGGGCCTCGATTGTGCTGAGGGAGCTGATTTTATGGACCGCATATTGATGCATTTGACATTAAACATTGCCTAAGATGGTTCTCTATGTAGGTTCGTGTTGATGCAATAACGGAAACATCTGAAGATTAAAAGGTGTGTATGGACTGTGTTGGATGTCGGGCAGGCCCAAGCCATTCTGTTTCCTTTTCTTTGTATCGAACATTGAGTTGGTGATTCTAGCGTTCGTATTCTGGATCGATGTGCTATAATAGCTGATATTGCTATAGTGCATTTAGACCTGGGATAGATAAGTATTATTGCTGCCATTAGTACATTTTTTTATGCATTAGAGCACGATCTGAAGAGTGAAAATGCACTAGTCTGTGAGTGTTTGATGTGCAGAGGAGAAGGGATAGGGCCCCTATAGGGGGATTAAGTTTACTAAGTCATGCTCTAGCGTTAAAGGTGGTTTGGTCCATGTTGAGCATAGTTAGAAAAGTGAAATTTATCTGTTCTGTCACTAATGGTAGTCTCAGCAGGTTTGCTTGTTATTCACTGACAAATAATGAGGAAGCAATGGGGCTTTTGGATTATGTACACTACTCCATTGGGGTATTTTGGCCGTCCTCAAGGTTGAATCAGAATCACAAGATTGTTCCAGATTTTGTTATGAGAGGTGCTCCGTGTCAATGTCTTAGAATGTGGATATCTCGTGCCAAACACACACATGCTCTTCAAGTAGTGTACCTAAGATGTGTATGAAAGAAAAAATCTCCATGACGCATATTGAAGTTTGGAAAATGTATGGTTTCATAATTTTATTAAGTACTTGTATAATAATGTTTTACTTCTAGATATATGCTTGATCCCATTCGTTTCGAATGTGATCACTGCTCTCCAATTTCTTCTAATCACTGCTTTGCTTATTAAGCCTTTACACCAGATATTGGTTGATCCTCGTAGTGCTTCTTTGTTATCTTCTGTTGTCAAAGTACCACTACTGATGTAATGTATTTTAAATAATGAAATGATTCTTTCCATCAGGTTATTTATTGATTTTATATGTCTTTTATCAATTGAAGCAGGATGAACACAATGGAAATAAATGAGGACTCTGAACACCATATGATGATTGAAGAAAGTTCTCATGAAAGTAGGCAAATTGATCCTGGAAGAGCAAGATTTCCGAGATGCATCGTGTGGGCCCCCCTGCCTGTGGTATCATGGTTCATACCTTTCATTGGCCATGTTGGCATATGCAGAGAGGATGGTGTGATTCTTGATTTCGCTGGGCCGAATTTCGTGTGTGTTGATAACTTTGCATTTGGGTCTGCAACACGTTACATACAGATAAGCAAGGAAAAGGTATGATATATATATTTGCATGTGATCACTTAGTCCATTTGTACCATTCTTATTGAGCAGCATACACGATGAGAAGTTGCAAGCTGGTTGAAGGTTCTTGAACAGCGTCAACTTAAACACTTGAACCCATTTCATTTTACCTTTACACGGCAATGGAAGTTCTACCCTTCATTTCTGGTCTAAGAATCAAGTAATTATATTGCTGGCACACCTCATAACCACTTGCCTTAACAAATATGAGTATGCCATGTGAATGTAAAATGGTATGTAATTGTGGTATCATATGATGTCATGCGGTTTTGGTTCTACCTGATAACTTACCCTTGCCACGAGCTTCTCCTGCTGAAAACTAGACAATAGTTAGGATATCTGCGTGCTGTTGATCTAGTCCTATCTTTAGTACTCTGCATCATCTGACTTTTATTACCTTTATAATATGGTCCAAACAGTGCTCTAACACGTCCATATATGACGAAGAGGGAGAAAATCCTCGGGATGAGTATGGGAGGGGAATCTCGCCTTGGGACTATGCTCTCCGCAAGGGAACCCAGGAGTTCCAGCACCTTTCTTATAACCTCTTCACGTGTAACTGTCACTCCTTTGTAGCCAACAACTTGAACAGGCTAGGGTTTCGCTCAGGTGGGTGGAATGTGGTGAACCTAGCAACTCTGGTCTTCCTCAATGGCCAGTGGGTGAGCACAGGAGCAATAGTTCGAAGTATCTTGCCGTTTGGCGTAGTGTTTGTGCTTGGGCTCTTGTTTGGGGGCTCGACATTCCTTATGGTCTGGGCATTCTTTGTCATCCTCCTCATTGGTTGGTTTCTACTTGGTACGTACTGTTTCAAGGACTTGATACAACTGTAGCTTACCACCTTTTAATTCTCTTTGTAAAAATACCATCATTTTAGTTATGAGGGAAGCAGAAAATGTGAAACAGTTGGATTTGGATAAGAGAATGCCCGTTAATCTTTTGTCGTACCAAACACATCCTTGTAGTCTCTTCCACTAGGAGCGAAATTCTTGTATGCCATCAGAACATCGCTGAAGAAATGTTAACAAGAGGGATCTTTGCCTTTGTGAGAAACGTCTGGATTATTGATTACTTGTCCTGCAATGTTTCTTGTTGATAGCAGAGGACTTTCATCTACTCTACGGGTTATACCGATTCTGTTTGATTCAAAATGAATATGTGAAAAGGAATTAGTCTCACTGAGTGGGTGTTATCGAGTATGTCTATGAAGCATGTTGCTGTAAGCATCGAACATTTGGAATAATCAAAGACGGTAAACTAGTTTCAATTGTGGATGGAATGAGTGCGTGATAAGCTCCTCATCATATCATAATATGTGGAGTTTTTACTCCATATATCCCATAGTTTCATATATTTTTTTTAAAAAAATATGAACTATGCTTTTAAAATTATCAAAAATGTCTCATGGTAAACATTTTGTTTCAAATTTATTCCAGCGTTATATTTTCCATCGACATCTAACAGCCATGCTGATTTGTCACGTTTGAAAATCAAGTGTGCCTACGTGGCCGTGCTTTATGTTTTTGATCATTCCTAAACCTATCTTGTGGTTTTCAATTAACTTCAATCATATCTCGTGGTTTTCAACTAACTTCAATAATATCCCATGGCTTTTATTTTTTTCAAATCTATCTCGGGAAAACGTGTCATGTCAGCATGTCCGTTAGATGTCGACAAAAAATATAACGTCGGGATAAATTTGGAACAAAATATAAACAATGAGATATTTTTGATAATTTTAAAAGTATATGGTAGATTTGAAAAAAAAAATGTGAAATCATTGAATATATGGTGTAAAAACCCTATTATATGTAATGAACATCAGATTTCTGCCTCCAAGCAAAAGCAAAGCTTGATAGGAATGTGGATGGCAGGCCATTTGCTTTGGTTTATCGACGGGTTAGCGTTCGGTTCTATGGATTTAGATGCCAACTTGCTTATCTTGTAACTCTTTTATGACCCGACCGTTACTCGTTCTGCAGAAGCATTTCATGAGAAAATGAATGAATTTTTGTGTTATCTCATCATCATTTCTGCGTAAGTTACCTTACATAATCTCATAAACAATTTTTAATCAAATGTATATGTGAATACCAAATCAGCCTTCCATATAACCTTCGTGAAGCCCTTGATAGTCTCATATTTGAAAATTAACTAAAAGACCCCTGAATTTTATGAAACAGTTTGCTCCTTCGACAACCAATTACTTTTTAACTTTTGAATTGGACATAAACTTGTGTAATTATAGAGCCATTAGAAAATTAATATAGCATCTAAGCAAATATCCTGTTTGATTTTACAATCTGATTTTAAGATTTTAACTTTAATTTTAACTCTACTTATTACATAACAAAAATCAACTCTTTCAATTCAAAAAGGTGGGCCCCATATATAAATCCACATGCAATTATATTATATTCAATTTAATTTTTAATATTAAATTCTCTCAATTATTCATTACTTTTTCAACAATTCAACAATACAATCATTACACAATCATCACTTTCTCTTAATTATTCCTTACTTTTTCATACTTTTTTCTTATAATTCAACTATACAATCATTACAACCTAATTAAAATCAAAATTCAACTCAACTCAACTCTAAAATCAAACACACCATAAGATTTTTATCTTTAATACCACATCATGCCTAAAATCGAGAGTATAAAAATTTTGCCTCATCTTAGTCCTTTGAGCCGCAAAGTCGAAGATTTTGCCCATTTCATGACTTGGCGTTGTTCAATACGGGTGTTTAAGGGTACATTACACTATAAAATAGAGTGAAAACGACCCAGTTTTCCCATATCAAGGCAAGCGTGGGGAGAAAATGCAAAAATACTAGGTGATACTAACAAGTCATGGTGTGTGTATATATATATACATATGTGTGTAATTTAGACTCCTCCTATGATAGTTGATAAGGAGCTTATATTTGTAAGAGGAGAAACTTTCACATAAGCATATTGGAGTAACGAGGAGTTTCCACATAAGCGTATTGGAAAGCTTCATTATATATTTATTCAATTTTATTAAATGATTCCAAATAGTCAAGGAGATAAAGTTACTAATTTCTAAGTATATTGGAATCTTTTAATAAATTTAATAAATTAACTTTGACAAATTCACCTCTCTTCTGCTCGAAGGATCGCATCCCTAACATCTTCCATACATACATATATATATATATGTATGCTTTCTTTTAAATTTAACAAATTAATTTTGATGCATTATAATTTACCCATATTTTGCTTAAAACATTTCATTTTAACACAACTCGATTACGTTCTCTTTTAAATTTATAAAAATTGATTTTTACAAATCTATTAAAAGATTAAATTACTAAAGAATAAAAAAATATAAATGTCCGTGTAGCGTGCATATACGTGACTAGTTTCAATTAACGTCAAGAAAAACATAAAAGAAATAAGTATTGTGGATTTCACAGGATAATTTGCCTGAAATGAATGAAGAATTACACATCATAAACTCACATAATATTTCTCAAGTTTAACCCTCGGTTTAGATAGAGGGAAATGGAAGGAAAGGAAAGGAGGGGAGGGAAAATATTGTATGGGAACTTTTAAAAATTTGATATAACTTTTCATCCTCTCCCCTCCCTTTCTCTCAGATCCAAACAAACTGTTGAGAAAATTCTTCATCATAAAGTTAATGAGAAAATATTAGACCTTAACTAAAACTTTTAGATTGAGCATAGGCGCGTCAATTTACGGGGATATTTTTATAGTCATTAGTTAAAAAATTAGGCTTTTTGGGCCAGATTGAACAATTAGTTGAAATAAAAAATGGTTTTGTTGATATATTTGAATAATTGATCGTTTCACCATTACCATGTCTAAAAGATAAAAAATAAACTCTGAAAATTGATTCTTTTATAATGACGATGTTAACAACTAAAATGTTCTTTTAGAAACTTAAAAAATAGTTAATTATTTTTAATTTTAATTAAAATAATAACATAACTATTTGATTTTACCACTCTTATTAGCAAAATATGTATAGATTTCATACTAGTTCTAGAAAAAGTATTTTAGAATACGAACTCATAAAAATAATTATTTTTATCATAGATAATAGAAAGATTATTTTAGAGTGAACCAAATCTAATAATAAAATATACTAGCTTATGTTACGATAACAATCTCGTGCAAAGTGCGAATAAAGTAAGTAATATCAAGAAATCTCATTATTATTTAAGCAAGCATGATAAGAGGTGGAGGATATATAATTATTCAAACAATATTCAAATAAGGCCATTAATACTGGTCAAATAGTATATGTAATTGTTAGAGAATTTCAGAAGATTAATCGGTCGATATGATAATTTATATGGTGTTTTATATCTCCAGGAATGTGGGAACTTTGCTTGCATTATACTTAATCTATGTACTAGAACTAATGACATTCGAGATTATGTATAATTATAATTAAACATGAAAGACTCTACCTTAACGCAATGTCTCTAATGCATAAGAGATCTTCCTTCTAGCAATTCTTTTTTTTTTTAAATAAATATTTTGGAAATTTTCATTTATCCCATTGTGGACGGCAAGCAAATGTATACTTATTGATTTCAATACTAGCACTCCTTACGCCCGCTTACAAGTTAGTAAAAAGAATTAGTAGATCAATCCCACTCAATATAGAATCGGACTAGGGGTATGAACTTATAAATCTCACACTGCAATAACTTACTGATAGAATTCCGTCAATAATTCTTCTTTTGAAAAAAAGTTTCTATAGCACGAAAAAATTGTCGAAAATTTGAAAGAACCAATATTTTTTCCAATGGAATTTCTGTTTGAATTTTTTTAATAAATAAAAATTGAAAAGAAGTTAGATGAATGCTAATTTTTAGAATAACATTTTTATTAAATGTTATTAAATAATATTGTAAGAAAAAAGGTTAACAAATAACCTGTTAACTTCCTTAGAAGGGAACAACTTGAACAAGGGGTGAAGCGTGAATGCCTGTTCTCTTCCTTATTAGAGTTGTCTCTTTCCACTATACCATAGATTCTTTTTTGATATTTTCTTACAATTATATTAGAGTAATAAATAAATATTGGTCAATTCTCACAAGGTGGCGACTTGGGAAGTTATTCCAAACCGCAACCTCTTTCTTTTTTCTAAAAAAAATTAATTTTTAATTTTTAATTTTTGTGTTTATACAGTTTTTCCTTTATTTACGATTTCGTATCCGGAAATTCAAACAAGATTGATTCTCGCTATTTAATTTTTAATTTAAATAATTATTTAAAAATAATTTACATCTGACATTCCTCCTTATCTTTTGGTTATTTGCTTTTTTTTCTTCTTCGTTAATTATCTCATCCTTCTATTCTTTCTCTTCATTTCCAGACTCTCTTACATGAGTGACTATCTTATCAGTGTCCTTTCAATAAGAAAAAGAAAAAATAGGAAATGACGAGATATAGTGAAAATGAGATACAATCATATATAATTAAGTAGTCATCTTCTAATAGTTATTATGAATTTTGTATTCTCTCATCTTTTATCAAAATTTTACTAGTAATTACATATTTAACAAGTTCGAAATAAATGAATAAGTATTTGTCATCAAATCAACCATCAAATCAATAAGAAGTTTGTCAATGTGAAATCTCGGGTCTCAGCTTAGCAACGTTCGATTATAGTAACTCTCCCTATTTGTCTTGTGGTCCCTTTTGGGGGTGGTGGAAGACTCAGGATCCTCTCGCATTCCTCAGCCCCGATCTTCATTAAATCCTTCGCAAGAATCCCGATGTAGCCCGGTATTGTGTGCTTGAAAAGGCTCCTGCATCTCCCGTCCCCTTGCATCAACATCCTATACACCACCTCTGACAAGACAACCTACACGAGCCCCCTCCATGTACGCTTTGGATGCCACCGATATATCGTGAACTTGCTTGAAGAAGTGCCCCATGTCAAAGTCCTCAAAATGCTTTGGAGGTGTTCTAATCACATGTCATAGTCCTTTGAGACAGGATGAATGTATCTTCATTATATTCGAGGGACATCTTCTCACCATTTCCCGAGCCTTTTATACTTTTATTGATGTATTGTTTCGCATTCAAAATAAGACCTTGTATGGCGTTCAAAAGTTGTACTACACTCGAGACACCGGGTGTCCACTTCTCACCATGATCATACTGTACCCTTCCATATTTAGATATACGAATGGACATGTATTTTACGCCTTTTCACCACCATCTACTAGAAATGGTTTTATGTAATATTCGTGTTCGGCTTTCGTTGTAGTTAAATTTCACTTCGTCATGTCCGCTTATGGCTCTGGAGCACGCTTTGTTGTATCTGAATATTGAGAATATATGTTTTGGGAATCCATGCGGAAGAGTATGTTGAATGGATGTGAAAACCTAGCACGGGATTTTTGTTTCTTACCATCCTTTTGGATTGAGGGAAACGGATGGAAGGAACGAGAAGGGACAAAAAGTAATATGAGAGTTTTTGAAAATCTTTTACAACTTTCCCTCCCTTCCCCTCCACTTTCTTCCTATCCAAACAAGCTCTAGAGTCGGAATAGTAGTCAAAGAATTTCCATTTGTAAATCATGTCTACCTCCATTGACAAAATAAGAGTAAGAGAGAAATTTCGAAGGCATATAAACAAAAGAAGTTTTATAATTAGTGAATAACAGAATCACGGCGTAACTATTTTTAGTACCAAATAATATTACATAATCAATAAAAGTTATATAGAAATATGTTTTATCTGAAAGTCGAATTCATCCCCAACAATAATGATAATAACAATTATAGTTTTCATTGGTATCTTAATCTTATATAGAAGAATTAGTAGGACTACATATGTGCAATTGTCTCGTGTTAATTATTTATTTATTAACGTTAGTAATATTTATCATTAATTTTTTTAAAATTGATAAATATTTTAAAAAACTATCCAATGAAATTGTCAGAAACAAATGTTCTTTAATAAAAAAAAATCTTCAACGGAATTTCCATTAGAAATTTCCCTCAGGAATATTTTTTTGAAAAGATTTTCTCGTCACTAATTTCCGGCTGAAAGTTCCACCAAAGAATCCATCCCGAATTTTTTTTTCCCAAATAAAATGACCGATGGAATTATTCCGTCATAAATTACCTTAGTAAATTACACATTTCTTAACGATAACTACTATCCAAATAACTACTATCAATACATATGAATCCATACATGGTCACGTTCCTTTTAGGGTTAGGAATTGTCATATAGTCAGCTTGGTTTTGATACGTCTCTATTTGGAACCTTATTAAACTCTCCTTTCGTTTGTATTGAATCGAGAAATAGGTTTGATTGTCCAGCGCTATTTAGTTTCATAACATAACATTAATATATGTACAAACATTCCCTGCAAATAATCAAAATCGAAACAACTGAATGTCCGACCTGGCCTGAGTAACATCATTGGTCAATAGAAGTACTCCGCGGACTCCAACTTTTGTCGTATAAATACCGAACATCACAAGGGAGATAATTTTGTCCCCTTGATAAATCGATGCTCATCGAGGTAACCATGGGCATGCCTTAGCATGGCCTTGAACATCTTGATAGGGGATCAATCATGCCATTTGATTTGGTCATTCTTTTTCTTCACCTTTGTAGGTCCCTTATTTTTCTTAGCTGATAAGCTATATATGAAATCGAAATAGCAAGTCACAAGCTTTCTTTCTATGATGATCTACGTCTTAGTGAAGAAGACTCCCTGCTACCAAATGAATTGCAGTTGCTTTATTTGTCAAAATGAATTCAAATTTTGCTTCTGGATTCGTTTGGTTAATCTTCCTGACGACGACATTTGCTTCAGATGTAATATAACATAACACAAGGCATGCGAATTTAACAAGGAATAGAAGGTAAGAACATAGAAGTGGACGAAAAATCCAGCTGACGAGAATCAATAGTGTTAAGAAGATTTGTATGACGACATTAAACTTTTATTTTTTATATATTACTCAAGAAACTTTTTAATTTTTTGGCAATCTCTATTCAGATTAGATTCCTTCCCTTCCATTGACCGGAAGAAGAAGACAAATGGCGATATCTATTGATACCTATTTTCAGAATCTTTCCTTATTTTTGCCCATAATAATTAGTAATGAATTACTTAATTAGTAGCCTTAATTAAATCTATAAACCACGTCACTGCTAATGTCGTCGTCATCATATCACATTCTACAGGACGTTTGATAATTTCTTGAATGGTTATAAGGTCAGACCTACCAACAAACATATATTTTGATATATGTGAATTACAAGCCGCTAATTTAAATTACAAACTACATAAACATGATTTATATTCATTACCAAAATAAGATGAAAGTAAACATAAAGTCCTCTATCTTTTATTGCTTCCCATTTCCATCTCGTATCTTCTAATATTTATTACTTTTTTTCATCTGGTGAAAGTCTGCTTTTACTCTTTTGCGTTATATGTCTTCCCATATTTACTATTTTTCTTGCGGTGATGGGTGAACGGACTAGCTCATCGAACTGGTATATATATTAGTACCTAGGTTGTCCCTAGTTCGATCCAGTCTTTCTTCTTGCTCTCCTTGATCTTTTTATTAATCTCTCTTTGCTCCAAGCTCCAGCTCTCAACATCAATAGCATGGTAACTTAACGGGTCAGTATCGAATCAACAATAAGGATGAAATATTTTGATTTTATTGACGTTTGCACCTTAAAGTTATAGACTTGATTCATTTTGATGCCAATTCGCACATTGGAGCTTAAAAATAAATGCTTCCCACATGCAAATTAAGAATGCCAATTTTCTTATTATTTTAAAATTGTAAAATTTCACGAAATATTAAGTTGAGAAAGAATAGTTTAATATAGTGGCGCTCGTCATCGACTAGAAATTATAAGATTTCACATTCATTTCTTATCGGTGAAATCCTGCGTACCTTATCTTTTTATACCTTCTCGTATGTCATACTATTACTCCCATTTCACCATGTGAAAATTTTAGGGTGCGAATTGGATGAATGAAAAATTTAGGGTGCAAAATGATCAAACATAAAAACATAGGGTGCGAAAAAGCAAACATGCTCTTTTGTCGTGTCGTGTCAGCTGGAGTGGAGAGATTGTCCTATTCGAGGCAGTTGCATGAGAATCTTAGTGGGCCCTTTGTCCCCCAGTGGCAATATCGCAATTTTCCGGTTCCTCAGGGCCAAATGTCTACTCGTTTTCGCACGCAAACCATCTCCTCCATCCTCCTCCTCTGCACATATTTAAAGGAGACGGACACCAACTTCATGCCTTGTGAGTGAGAGAGAGAGAGAGAGAGCGCAGACGCAAATTTCCCAGAGAAAGCTTCGAACGCTTCGAGCGAGCGAGAGAGAGAGAGAGCGAGAGAGATGGCGGCAGAGGAGGGGCAAGTGATCAGCTGCCACAGCCTCGAGTCGTGGAACGAGCAGATTCAGAAGAGCAACGATCCCGGCAAACTCGTAAAATTTTTCTCCCCCATTTAATTCTTTTTCCTTTGTCGCTTTTCCTGTCCGGTTTCTCGAGCTTCAAATGCTGATCGGCCCGCTCGTCGTAATACTCGTGTGTCAGTGTGTGTTTCCGCCTGCAACTTCCTGATTCAGTGCCGCGAGTTTTCGGTTTTGATTATTTACCGGTTCTGTTCATTTGTCCTGATGATTGATTGTATGCGCGAGGCTAGATTGTGTTGATTTTATGTATTTAGATCTTCTTGAGTCATTCTGACGGCTGCCCCCTGTAGGTTTGTTGTTTTTGTTTTTTTAACATAATCCGGAAAACGGTTTGGAAATCGCCGTCTCTATTTCGATTTCCTTTGTAACTGAAAACCGGAATTGTTTTCTGGATTGAGATTTTTTTTTCCCTCTCCAGCAGAGCTGGAGAACTCATATTATATTATATGTATGGATTTTTGAGACCTTGATGTTTGATGATTGGGTTCATGGTGATGTTATGTCCGGAGACCCTTTAAGGTGCGTAGCCATGGATGGAAATTGAGCTAGACTGATCTTAAGCAGACATAGATGTTTTTCGGTAGAATTTTGCAGGAGGGAAAAGAGTTGATTGATAGGAGTTAGAGCAAGTTTAGAGGCGTGATGTGGAAGCCATTTCAAAACTTCTTAATGGAATAGTGAGAAGGACGGCAGGAACGTTCTGTTTCTTTTCGTGACTACGGACAGAATTCTCTTCGAATAGGGCTGCGGTGGAATAAAGAATGATAAATAAGGAGTACCCTACTCGAGATTTTTCGCACGAAGAGTATAGACTTTTATGCACAGCAAAACATCTGAGACTGACTTTGTTTCGTTGCCTGCGTTCCGGGTCGTGTTCTCATTAGAACTTCAGAAAGTAGGTGCAGTTATCGGCTATTAACGTTTCTGGTTTAAAATAATACAATGGATCTGATGTCTGGTGGTTTGTTTTTAACATAACAAGTAGTTAGTTTTGGCACATGTAAAACTCTCCGATTTAATTTGGTTGCAGGTGGTTGTTGACTTCACTGCTTCATGGTGCGGGCCATGCCGTTTCATAGCGCCCTTCCTGGCAGACCTGGCCAAGCGGTTCCCCAGCGTCCTGTTTCTCAAGGTTGATGTTGATGAATTGAAGGTACGGACTGGACCGTTTTTGCTTGTAACTTGTTTATCATAAATAAAATTGTATGCGGCAACTCTTCTCTCTAAGCGACAGCACCTTTAAAAGGTCAACTTCCTTTTAGAAATGAAACAGAACTAGGATAGATTCATATTTTATTGCCGACAAACTTGTGCATCTCATATCAAACCAAATATAATCACTGAAATCTAATATTACCAGAGGCCTTATTTCCTGAATGCCACTGCTCTCTCTAGCACTAGTCAATTGTTCGTAACTTGTGTGTTCTTGATTAGCTTTGAAGACTTGTCATGTGTATGATATACATACTAGCTTCTGTGCATGGCTTCAAGTAGATATGCTTGAACTTTCAAGTCTTCGTGTTTTTGATAATGATGAGACTCTGAAAAAGGTTTATGATGGGAGTTATGTATCTTTCGATGGAAGCCATTGGGAGCAATTATTGTGTCAATAACCAGCATTATCCTCTCTGTCATTAACTCTATTGGCTGGAAGTTACCGGAAGAGAGTTTCCGTGTCGGAAATATAGGAAAACAGCAAGTTAGACTTGTATTAAAAAATAGGATATGATGATGATTCATCAAAATAAAGGAAAAAAGAGACGAAATGATAGAGATGAATTTCTTGATTTGCAGACTGTAGCACAGGAATGGGCTGTGGAGGCGATGCCAACCTTCATGTTCGTGAAGTGCGGGAAGATTGTGGACAAGGTGGTCGGGGCTCGTAAAAGTGACCTCGAGGAGATGACTGTGAAGCACATGACTGCCACAGCTTCTGCTTAGGCGTGCAAAATAAAATCCCACACTTTTGCTTTTCATAATAGGTTGCAAGCTTCTGCTTTGGGCGTATTGAATAGGGGTCTCCGGCTTTTCATCAATAATAGGTTTGTGAAAGTGAATGCTGCTCCTCATATCATATGGTCGTCATCAGTAATATCGATACTGGATGCTTTGTGGCTTCATTGGTTCATGAACTTTATAAGAAGGGGTGGGGTTATGTTTTCTTAGATCCGATTCTCGTTCATTAAAGGGTCAGCTATATAGCATGAAGATTACCTTCTGCATTTTGTTCATGTTAACCTTCACAGTTAGCTTCAATGGATGCCATACATCTGCTCGTATCGGTCTAATCTACGTTCTAGACCCAACAGAACCATGACAAAACCAAGTCGATAAGGTCCGTTTTTTCTTGCATCGGTTGGATTCATATTCAACCTTGGTTTTTGTGATAACGAATCTTGTCTATCACGCTATTCGTGTCGAAGGGATAGGAGATGGAAATCTACGCCTGATTATAGAAATTTGACATCACCCCGGCCTCGGCCCTGGCCCCAGCCCACAGTTAATTATTAGACAATGATCGTTGTGTTAACTGGACCCGCTTAAGTAAATTACAATAACAAATCGTGTTAAAATCCTTTTGGCAGGTAGGTCCAAATTATACCCACAAATCATATTAGTATCCATCTGGCAAGGTCTAAGTAGTCTAACGCCAATGATCCCACTTTTAATCACATCGCATCGAAACCACTTTCAAGATTCATTTAGTTGTGGGTAGGACCGGTAGGTTTTACACCGGTAGACTGAAAAAATGCTATTATAAAAATATATTGTCTCATTCATAAGATCTTTTGTAACTTTTAATTATGTTTTTAAATTTTTAGAGTTCATATTATGTTGCTTTACATATTACTTTTGCGTTTTCCGCTGTTATATCATAGAGCAATTCCTGATTTCTATCATGATTTCCACTAAAATTGGGCCACGTTACCATTACTAAACTAATTTAAAAGGGTTAATCACCTAAAAAAACATTACCTTTATGGATTAGTTCAAGTGGTTCGGCGTTTATTCTCCTTAAGTAAGGTCAGATTCGAATTTTGTGAATGGAGAAAATCTATGCTGGGAGAACTTTACCTCTTAGTGCGTCGATCCAACTCGATTGGGTTAGTCGAAAACCCATTGGACTTATGGATCCCTAGTGCGTTTTGTGGGACTCAAACAAATGCGTTTTCTGAGCAGTAAATGTTATTTTTCTTCCCAACAAATGCATTTTTTGGGACTCAAATTTGTCTCCTCCTTACAAGGTTGAAGGAGTTTACCATTCAACCAATACTTTGTTGTAAAAACTGTGGCAAAAATTTCTTTGCCAATACCAGGAGATCAAGCTTTAAAGGTAATTCTCCTCTCAATAAGTACGGTTCTAGAGTCTCGAACTTGTGTTCTCCTACTTATAGAGTTAAAATTTCTTACCACTTAACACTTTATTAGCATTGATTTTGATCTTTAGGTTGTACTCTTTATTTATAACTTTACAATATGTATTAGTACATCAACAAGTGTAAAATCCGAAAATTTTATAAGATAAAATCGATAAATACAAATGAATTTCCATACAAATGGGGAGTATTCAAAAAGTCACAATCTCGACCAAACGAGTAAAATCCCAATAAAATGCCATGAATTCACCACCATTCTTACTTGTAAAACGACTAAGAGAAATGTTTTCGGTGTGAGCTTGACGCCCAGTGAATAACCACAATCTAAACTTATTAGATCATAACACGGATTCAATAATCTCATAAGGTTATCATTGAGAACTCAAGAACTCAGATTGTCCCTATGCCTCTTCCCAGCTCCCGACCACAGTGGCAGCTCCATACTGGCTGCCTCTCTGTTCTGGGCAGCCCTTTCCGACTACTGGGCTTACGACTGGCTCAGGGCATTACAGGATTCACCAACTTCCATCAATCTAATTATACAAATTAAAACCTCACTACCCATTTCCAAATATCGTAGTCGATATTATAAGAACATAAGCATGATCCATGACAATGATATGGCCATAACAATGCTATTCTAATAAACTAATTATAATCACGATAAGAATACCAATTAGGAATTGGTTACTCACAGAGATAAGCCCCGAACACATCAAAATATTGAAAACCGTACGATTCTATTTTTCAGTTAGTTTTTTGCCTCAAATTCTCTTGTTACCCTCAAGCTTTCTCTTCTACGTTTGAAATTTGGCCAAAAGGAATGAAATGGTCAAGAAGAGTTGAATATGCAAATTTAAGGGGAGAGTGAGGTGGTGTTTTCTGGTGAGTTTGGATGAGTGGCAGTATAATTGGATTAGTTGATCGAAGAAATAGAGATGATGATGACACATGGAAAGTTAATCAGTTTTGAAACTAATCTCATAAACAATATCTATATTTGATAAAATCAGATGGAGAACAAAATTAATGAAATTCATTTACAAATCATTAGATGTTCAGTATATTCAAAATATTCTGAGCTACTAAATTTTCGGGATATTACAAGAAGTCTAACATGGAGAGCACGACCATCAAAAACGTACGCCAGCATCATTAATCTAAATTTTGTCGAATGTTTTAAGTTCGAGGCATAAACATGGGTTTTCTATCTGCTTCCTGCACCTTGCATTGTTGTTTGCCATGGTATAACGTACGCTTCCATAAAAAGAAGAGAAAACTATGAAATTTGTAGGCAATCCTCGATTTGATACACGAAATTTTTTTTTCCTCAATTTCATTCATGTAGTTCTATTCCATTGAGCAAATTGCCCAATCGTCAGCTTGCTATGATGGAAATGTGACGTGGCATCTGACATGGCATAAACTACGTCAACTAATCTGACATGGAATCACCCATGCTCAAACGACAACTTTTTTTTTCTCTATACCTACAAATTCCAAAATGACATCGTATTATATTTTTTTAAAAAATTAATTATTTAAAAAAATGAGAGGAAGAGGGGGAGCTTTAGTGGAGCCCCCAACTAGGACCTATCCTCAGGCAAGGTCGACGAAGGGTTTTAGACTCCTAGGCAACCTGGCCCAGGGTGGAGGTCATCGATGGGGGGAGACCCACCATGCTTCCCCTACTGCTTTGTCTATAGCAGGAGAGCTCAGTGGGGCTCCCCCCATCGGTGACCTCCACCCTATGCAAGGTTGCTGGAGAGTCCAAAACCCTATTAGCGACCTCACTTGAGGCAAGGTTATTAGTGGGGGAGCTCCGGCGGGGCTCCCCCTCTATTTTTCTAATAAATAAACGATGTTGTTCTGGGCGGGTAGCCCACAATATGTCATTTTGCATGGATAGCCCAAAACGACGTCGCATTGCCTTCTTTAAAAAAAAAGAACGTATAAATACGACGTCGTTTTGAGTGCCATGCTTAAAACAATGCCATTTCAGCCTTTTCTTTTAACACATTTGAAACGATGTCGTTTTGGGCTTCCTGCCCAAAACTACGTCGTATTGGTATTTTCTTTTTTTAAAAAGATATTTTTTTCTTTCAAGAAAAAAGGGACCCTCACCGGAGCTCCCACCATTTCCTTTCTTTAGAATAGAGGGAACAAAGGCGGAGGAGCTCCGGTGGGAGCTTCCTCGCTTGTGACCTCCCCTCAAGGTGCTGAGCTCCGCTGCATTCCCTCTCTCTAGAATCAGGGGAGCTCGGGCAGGGGTCCCCCACCGATGACCTCTCCCCCACCCTCGTAGCCTTGCCCCTAGTGGAGCTCCCTCCGCCTCTGTTCCCCTTCTAGAAAGAGAGGAAGCAGAGGCAGGGGAGCTCCGATGGGGACTCCCTCTCTTTTTTATAAAAAAATATTACTTAAACTATGTCAGTTTTGGTTGGGTTTGATTTTTTTTTATTAATTTTCCAACGTCGTTATGCCATGTAAGGTTCCACGTCACATTTTTGTGGTAGCCAGTTGACGGCTGGGCAATTTAATTGACAGAATAGAAATTTGTATATGAAATTGAGGGCAAAATTTTTTTCATGTATCAAATTGAGGGGTTGCGTACAAATTGGTACACACCAATTTGATAGTTTTCTCTAAAAAGAATTTGGGACTATGAGGCTTAGATTTGGTAATTCCATGATCAAACTGAATAGACCCAGTGAAGTCGACTCAAGTCCGATTCAACCAGGTTGCTATTCCATTTACCTTACTGGTTGGGATACCCAGTGAACACGAGTCAAATTGGGAAATTACCTTATAAGGGATCGAATAACTGTCCTCCGGCGACACGAGAGGAGTCGACTCTGATCTTTCCACCGGGTGCTCAATGTCTCGTGAATATTTGCAAGTGGAATATGGTACAGAAATGTCTCTTCTTACAAATGATTTGTTTCCTACCATTCTCGAAATCACTTTCCAAAAGAGCTACTTCTTCCTCTGATCATATCTGTCCGTGGGCGGGGCTCCCTTCCCCTCAAATAGTTGAGATTCAACTTCAAAATGTCAGTGAAATCGGAAGCCAAAGGCGCCACCCAGCGAGCGAACCCCACCCCCCAAGAAGGTCCCTCCATGCTCGAAGAATAATGGTGACCTCAGAGTGAGTGGTGGTCGCTGACGTATGCCTCTCTCTTCCCGTGCGTCCAATTTTCTTTTATGTTTGCTTTTTTGTTTTTTTGGAAAAAGGAATATTTATATTAAGAAACTTCCTAATCATTTTTTTTTCGATTACAAGATAAGCCCATGGGGCAAATACAATGAAAAGGAATCTTGACAACTAATAAATGGACATGAGTAATCGTCCCGCTAAATATCGAACCTGGAATCTCTTGATTATCAGGCGAGCGCATGCGTTCCAACTTGCTCTATTGGCTTCAAAATCCACACGGGTCTCTATTATGGAAAAGTCGACGTAGGGGGCAAAAGTGCGAAAAATCGAGTACACAAGAGTGAAAAATAGAAAAGGTTAAGGATGAAGATTTCAGTATACAAAGAAAAGCTAACTGCTTAAAAAGTAGTGAAGTTTCGATTTTGTCTATTATTTATCACGAAATATTTTTTACATGAAATAACCAACACTGATTTTAGTTTGACGTCTATTATATTATTGGATTTATTTGCTAAGGTGACATTACCACATCAGCATTAACAATAAAAAAAAAGTTTAAAATATTGAAATTAAAAAAATCCTATAAACCCTCGGCACTTGCCTAAGGTGGAAATCAAAGTTGATGGCATCGCTAGTGGCCACCACCTATCGGGATGAGGTCGTCGACACCTCCTTAGAAAACTTCATCCGGGGAGTCAGAGGCGACCAGCCTCAGTGAAACATACTAATTTTTTCATTTTCGTTTTTCCTGTTCCGCTCTAGTTTCCCATAATCTCATGGATGGGGGGTCTCGCATGCGGGTACTGCCCTCGAGGATAAGATCACCGACGCTTCATGAGATGCAATTCTAATTCAGGATTTTGACCAGGGAGGGGGCCGGCAGTCTCCGATCACCTCAAAAGGTGGCGGTGACCTTATCCGGGTGGGTAGTACCCGTCAATGAGGCCCCCCCACCTCCGAGATTACAGGGAAATAGAAAGGCTGAAGAAAATGGAGCTAATGGGTATATTGGTTCATTGGAGCTGTCGGGCTTTGCTAGCGCACACTGATCCCCAAGATGTGAGGCCGTGAGGCCGCCCTTTTTTTTCCTTTCTTATTTATATTCTTATTTTATTAAGTTTTTTTTTAAAAAAAAAAATTTCTGAAGCTTTTGCTAATGTGTTGAACCCCCGCATGCAAATTCATTAGAAATGCAACAATGTGATAAATGTGGTCTTGAAATTTAAGTTTGTGATTTTTGGGTTAAAAAAATAGTTTCTAATATATTTGAGACGTACAAAAGTTCATGATTTATTATGGAAATTTATCCTTAAGAAAAGTAAAACAATTTTTATTTTAGAGTTAATTAACAGGGTCATGCTTGAGAGATATGCTCAATATCAATTAAGTCGATGATCGGGTTTCTATGTTAAGCCAATCCTAGACTCCTTAAATGTTAAATCGATTAGGTCCTTGACCAGTTTTTTTTTTTTTTTTTCGTCATTCTACTCCTTGACTCTTAAAAATTACATGAATTACTTGTTGACCTAGAAAATTACATAAATTAGTCATTGGTCCATCTTGTACATCAACTCGATTTTTCATTGGAACATCAATTAGGTCTCCTGTTAAGAAGTGGGCAAAAACCCCCAAATACACCTTTTCATTAACTTTATTCTTTTTAATTTGTTTCTTAAAATTTTCTGAAATAGCTAGATGCAATGGCTAAAGACAGACTACCCACTCTTATCCCATGTGCAATTTCTCGAAACATTTAGTTTTTTCGACCGTCACATTGATTAAGGACCTAATTGATGTCGGGTAAAAATTGGAGTTGATGTAAAACGGAGTCAAAGACTTGATTAAATTAATTGTGAAGGTCAAGTACCGGATTGATGAAAAATAAGTGAAGGACCTAATTGATTTACCTTTAATGAGTTTGGGACGCAGCCGACCTCGGAGTGAGGGTGGCGGTCACTCGTCGATGCCTCAGCAACTTTCCCCTCTCCGGCCTTCCCTCGTTGTTTAATTTTCTTTGAAATCAGATTTTTATTTAAGGAAAATGACCAATAAATTTGGGAAAACTACATAAAAAATCACAAACTTTGCACTTTTCTTACGTTTTAGTACTATACAAACTATCGATTCGTTATCTTTAGCATGCCGTTGGGTTTTCTGTCAATTCAAACCGGATGTGCTGACGTGGCACTTGAAGGTGACACGTGGCACACGAATATCGGCTAAGCAGCCCCGAATTTTTGAAAATTATTCTAAAATAAAAAATTTACAAAAAAGTAAAATTAGACCAGAAACTAAGTAGAAAGGGGAGGTGAGGGGCAGGCGGTGAGGGCTTCATCACAGTGATGACCGCCAACCCCGAATTAGGAGGAGGAGCGCAACCACTTGCCCGCCCCCATCCCCAACCCCCAACCCCCAACCCCCAACCCCCAACCCTCCCTCTCCCAGCACATCCTCCCCTTTCCCCTTCACAAAGCTTTTTTTTTATTTATTATTTCGAGCTGTGGGACCTCGGTGGAGGCGGCCACCCCCAGTCAGGGTCTCCCACCGCCGGCCCCTCTCCTTCTTCCTCCTTCATGTTTTCAATTTTGCTTTTATTTTAAATTTTTTAAAATGATTTTTAATAGTAAAATATATGTGAGCCTACTTAGCCAATATCTTTACACCACGTATTTACTTTTAAGTTCTATATCAACACATCTGGTTAGAATTGGCAGAGAATCTAATGACCTGCTAAAACTGATAGCGAATCAATATTTTGTGTATTTGACCGCGAAAAAAATTTATTGCTAAAACGTAAAAGAATGGTAAAGTGTGCGCTTTTCTATATAGTTTTCCTTAAATTTTTTTGATAAAAGAAAAACCTTGCCTTGCTTTTGTTTGCTTCAAAATCCATGTTATCCTACTTGGGCGAAAATTCCGGATGAAAATGGCAAAAACTCGAAGTTCGAGGACAAGACAGACAAAAAAAAAGGAAAAAAAAAAGAAGGGGGACGGAGAGGGTAGGGGTTGGGGTGGTTTAGGATAAAGATTAGAATATTCTTAAGAAAATATATACAATAATTTATATTTTAGTATATAATATATGTCATTTTGTATATAAGTAAACTTGAAATGAATTTGGTATTACATCTTAGAATTTAGAGGAGCAAATCGACGAGGTTCAAATAAAAGTCCTTTGGATTGCATTATCCACTTTATATAAGCATGGTTTAATAATAAAACGTTGTAGATCTCACCAATAACATTTTTTTTTTTCAATTATAATAGGAGGCTCATGGTCTAATATAAGGAAATGGAAATGAAATCTAAATAAAGCGGCACGGATAGTTCCACTGATGAGAATCGAACATGTAACCTCTAGATTACCAGATGAGGGTGTTAGCCACTGCACTACACCTCCTTTCTCATCTCACCAACAACATTAAATAGATCTATATGGCATGCTGTTATTCCCTATATATGGAAGCCAGTTATAATTTATTAACAACAGAACAGAGGTATGGGGAGACCCGTGCCTAATATAATACAATAAATTTTGTAGATGCAATAGAGAGAAAACATCGAAACACAGATTATCCATGAAGATGCTTGTGAGTCTGATGTTTTTAAGAGTGAGGTCGATGATGGACAATCCTCTCATGATTTTTATATGAATTGCTTATGCATACTCGTGCTACATATCCGAGCATATCAAATTCTTTGTCTTCAAAAATTAGTTTTTCTCTTCACTAACAGGCAGCATCAGCAACCCACAATGCTATGTTTTGCAATGATTTTACGGCTTCCCATTTTAATTAGTTATGTTATCACTGTTGATGTTGCTTTTCTTTAAACAGTATTGTTCGACATACGGTTATATTATGGTGTTACTAGTCAGAATAAGTAGTATAAACTCTGAAAGAAAATGAGGTTAAACCATCATACTAAATCTTTTAAATGATATGGTATAGATAATTTAACTTCAATGACTGCCATATGAAACCGGCAAACTTAGATTTACTGGACTTAGCAGACAAAAGAAAAATGTATGGTGGGTACCAGAATTTGGAAATTAGATCAATTTGCACCACAGAACTTATTATGATGGTATAGAAAGAAAAAAGGTAAGTATAGGAGGAGCAAATACATATCAATTATAAAAGTTACCAACCATGAATTGGGCATTTTCTTATAAATTGAGTCCTCCCTTAACAACCCTCCTCACCAATTTAGCCCGAGCTTTCGAAACCTTTTGTTGTGAAAGCTTTCTTGCAATCCTTTGTGCACCTCTCCCAAGGTAATTATTACCACACTATTCTCACATGAATACTTGATGTTCCTTTTTGCATATCTTGTGGTTTTTTATATTATTTTGATAGTTTTTTTTAATATTATTTTGGCATATCTTGTGTACCTCTCCTAAGGTAATTGATGCTCCTTTTTCCTCGTCAGCTCATATCCTGCAAACTAAATGGCAGTCTACATTGCTTGGTCGCAAGCAATATAGACTACCCTTCAAGCGAAGAATAAGCTCGGATACATTGAAGGTAAAGTGTCATGATTAGCGGAGGGAGAACCCTTTTATGAGTAATGGGAGACTTGCAATTCGATGCTTGTTTCATGGATCTTTAATCATCGCAACAAGGCTGCAAAGCACGGTGGCCGGAGCGAAGATTGCCCAAGTTCTTTGGGGTGATCTTAAGGAGCGCTTCCCCTAAGGTAATGAAACAAGAATTCACCAATTGTGAAGGGATATCTATCTATTAAGGCAAGAGAATCGGCCGGTCACTGATTATTATTCTGAGCTAAAGAAATTATGGCATGAATTAGACATGTTTTTCGAGTTGCCTGCTTGTACTTGTAATGCTGGTGTTTAGATTGCCGTCCAAAAGGAAAAGGAGAAGGTTTATGAGCTCTCTTATAATGTTTGGTCAAACTGGACATTCTTATTGAGGCAGACATGTTAGGCTCTCGGTCGGCTTACTTTCCCATGTAGCAACAACACCAACTCTCTCAGGACAGTGGAGATCCAATTCCAGATCCAGGCCAGTGACGTCGTCTTATTGGTCATCTACTATATCTCATTATCACTAGACCGGAACTTAGCTATTCTATCTACATTCTCTCACAGTTCTTGCAAGATCCTCGACAAGGTCATTGGGATGTAGTAATGCAAGTTCTTCGTTATCTCAAGTAGTCCCCAGGACAAGGAATCCTTCTAAGACCTGATCCACCCTCTCTTATTGCCTATTGTGATGCTGTTTGGGCCAGTTGCCTGATGACTCGGCGGTCCTTAACTGGTTACTTTGTCACTTTGGGCGGTAGTCCTATCTCTTGGAAGACCAAGAGGCAGACGACAATTTCCAAGTCTTCTATTGATGAAGAATTTCGTGCAATGGTAGCTACTGTTAGTGAACTACTATGGCTACAAAGCCTCCTTCGTTCTCTCGATATTTCTCATCCTGGTCCAATGCATCTTTTCTGCAACAATCAGGCGGCTCTCCATATCGCGTCCAACCCAGTTTTTCCCGAGCGCACCAAACACATTAAAATAGACTGTCACTTTATCCGACAGTACTTGTGCTCAGGAGCTATTACCACGTCTCATGTGTCCACGCACTTTCAGCTAGCTAATAGCACTTGGTCGTGATTGATTCTATTTTTCCTCAGCAAGTTGGGAATTAGGAATTCTCATTATCCAACTTGAGGGGAAGTATTATAGAAGGATTTTCTTTCTATCGTTTATTATGTACATACCATACATAGTCTAGCTAGCTGTATTATTGTCATAGATTTTGGTTTCCTATCTTAGGCAGCCTTGCCTTATTTTTCCTTAGACACGATGTATACATACGAGACCAGTTGATCGATACCATCACGCTTTTGCCCTAATTCAAGTTTTGATAAGTACCCATCCATCAGATGGCGCGGAAAACATACACTTGATGATTCTGAAGGCGGGCTTCCGTTGGAGAGCGGAAAAAGTCCGTCTAACCACGGGAATCTCTCCCTCGCAGGTTGCTTCCGCAACGGTGAACTATTGGCTTTTGCATGGAGACGCCTCAACATTTACTACTCCTGTTTCCTCTTCTTCGATGCCAGGAACAATGTGTTCCTGGAATAAACTCAGCTTCCTGTCCCGATCAATAATCCACGTACAGTACTCGAACTTTCCATCAATGATCATGCAGAGAACTTGTTGCGGTTGAAGGCTTGGGTGAATTCAGAGGAGAACCAGTAAATAGTTGCAGTTTTCATGATCATTGATCCTCTTTGATTTGATGTAAATGTCTCTGAATGCAGCAGTTGCATACTTCCACTAATTGATTTTGTTTTCCTATTCAGATTCGATTCGTCCTGTAATTCTTCAGTTTAACAGATCGATCATTGAGCAGCCTCAAGACTTTTGTGAGGATCCACCCAGCTTGTGTATCTTAGAGGGTTTATTATTCATATCAAAAGAGAAAATTGATTTAAGGAAGTCTGAGCATCATATCATAATCGAGAGATGATGATCCACAAGCTGGAGTAATTTGTGACAGTCCACTTCGACTTGGGTTTTAAGAGGGTTGAAGTGCGTCTTTAACCCATAATTCGACCTCTCTATATGTTACTGGAAGCCGATATTGGAGTATTGTGCTCTAGGTATTAATATTAAGCTTACCGGACTCGGAATGACTTTCCGAGAAAAAAAAGGACTCCTCACAAGGCCCGTTGCATCTTCTCAAGTTGCACTAGCAGAGGATTTTGCAGGAACAGGCAACAGAAACTGGGCAATGGAGACGGAATTGATTGATCTGTTTTCATTTCATTTAATTCAATTGACTCTGTTAAAGAGCTGCACTGACAAAGAAGACAAGCAAAAGATGTTTCATACTAGGATCCAAATCCCAACATGAACCCTGGCAGAAAAAGGGGCCTCTAATTGCAATTTCTGTGCCCCCCAACAACAAGAACATTTCATAAACACATCAACATATCACACAGAACTACAACAGATCATCAACTTCCCTAGCACCCCCCATCTCCGGTTTAAAAGCCCGGGATGGGGAGAAACTGGGATTTCCCTGAAACTTTCTTTTTCATCAGGGCTCCCCAGGAATTTGACGATTGAATGAACCTTGAAGTGATCTCTCTCTCTCTCTGTCTCTATCATTCACTAATTTACAGTACACTTCAACTAATTTAAATTAAATCTAACTTGAATAACTATTTGAGTTCCCTCCCTTGGAGCCGAAGCTTCCCTCCACGATGAATGCTCCGGCTATTCAATCTAATATTACACTATAATGATACCCTGCTTTTCTTCTCTTGTTCCTTTTTTCTTTGCATGTCATGTGTCGGTTTCATGTCAAGATGTTTCCGGGAAGTCCTTCGGTTTCCGAAGTTAACCTCTCCAGTTGGGTTGCGCAGTGGTGGTCACTGTAGGAGAGCACACTGCTTCGACCGACAATTTCTTCTGCACATTCGGGCATGGATCTTCCCCGAAGTTGCTGTTCGATATTGTTACTGTGCATCTCTGCTGCCCCATGCATTTCTGCAATCAAATTTACAGGTAGATGAGAGATTATATATAGATATTTAAGTTAAATAACATAAAACATTCAAATGTCGAAGAACTAGTTGTTGACCAAGGGAGAAAACATGCAGTACCTTCTCTAAGATGGCATATGAAGTAGGAGCATGACAAGTTCCCTGCTGGTAGCTTCCGCAGGTCCCCATCGGAGTCCCGAAGCTTGCAAATTTTATTGAAGAAATCGATTGGCCTTGGCTGCACCTCAGGTGGACCTTTGGGCTGTGGAATTCTTCTGATTTCCCGTAGCTCTCAATGTGCCAGTTCTTGATCGTGGGGTGGAACTCGGTGACTTCAGCACATACCGTGGTCACTGATCTTTTAACGATAGAGATCTTCATGGGGTTCCCTCCGAGCTCCTCGAAGATCACTAGGAGGTTGTGAGTTGGCTTCAACCAGGAGCGAGGCAAGTGGTACCTACAGAACGAAATTGTCATATGTTTAGGGGGCTGTAAAACAAGGTATCCTTTCTTTCTTCAATCATCCATGAAGAATAATGATCATACTTTCAATAAGTTCGCATTCTAATGATAAGATACAGAATTTTCTTAAAAGAACAAAAACCAGGTTACTTTCAGCATGAGTGAAGTTTTTCAGAAATCAGTGGCAAGAAGACTCTTAGAGGATATTCTATTCTCTACACTTACCATCGCTGGGTCGGTTGCCCGCATCCAAGCTGGCATTTTGGAGGCCTAAAAGTGCCCGCATAATTACAACCATCACAGTTACCAGTTGCATATGCAGTCCAATATCTCCCGATACTCTGCCCATTAATCCATATTTGACCTTTCCCCATGCCCTCCATATCTATGGCCAGTGGTTCGTCACCTTCTGGTGCGTTGAAATAAGCCTGCAGACATAGTAAGACCATAAGAATAAGTTCCAGAACCTTTACTCATCCTTCAAAGTTAAGCTTTTCGAATCCAACGGGTTCTTTAAATTTTATAATCCCATCCATAGTTGCAAAATCTAGATCCAGCCCACTGGTTAGACTGGCAAATGGGAACAAAACCCTTGGATGATTTGGCACTAAGAGCCAAATATGCAAGTGAATTATTTAAGCCAGTCCATTATGTATCACAAGCATGTTGTCCATCTTTCTTTCTTTTTTTTCCTAGATGAACCAGCATAATTCACTTTCATTAATATCTGGAGAAACTGCTGAGGTTATCGAATTAATAATTAAAAGAGGAAATTCCATCAGCCCAACTGGACATCCAATTGAGATCTATGAATCCAGGGTTTGGCCAATCTATTGCTGCATCCAATTTTGTAAACTATATTTTTTTAAAGGTTAAACTTCAAATTTCAGGCTCTGTAGGTACCTTATGCCAGGTTAAAGGCTGTTGCCTTTGTACAACTAAGGATGCCTGCATCCAATCGACTGCAGAAATGCTGTTCGGGGAGTGAAGGTTCATGGCCTCTCCTTTAAGCCCAACCTGATAAGTTCCATTAAAGTTCGTTCTTTTAGTAAATGATCTCTGAAACTAAAACAGGGTTAGTGACAAGATAAAACTGGGTAATGCCTGATTACCTGGTATGTCCATTTTGCCCAGGACAAGTCCCATTTTCCCTGGTCAAGCCCATGCAATGCTACCGGTCCAAGGATGCCTGTGTTCCACGTCTCGTAGTGCCCCCCAACATTCTGAACACGAGACAGAATCATCAGACTTGTAAATAGTTGTTACCTCACCTTATTCTGAAAAAGCTTAAGATTTTAGATCAGTTTGATAGTCTAAGAACTGAATAATAGTGGTCAAGTATTGACATTGGCTAAGAAATATATAATTCCTATTGGGCACATGGAACCGAATCTTTTGTGAAGTGATTCACAGCTTAGTGCTAGTCTGCTTTTTATTTATTAGTAAGTTATGCAAAGGAGAACTCACAGGCAATCCAACTGCTACACTTAGAAGGGCAATTCTGTTTGTGCCTGCATGGAGATTGACCTTTCCAATATATGTGAATCTCCGATTCTCCCTTGTCCCAAATGCAGAACCTATTTGAACCAATTTCTCAAAGTCAGCAATTTTCACCTAACCAAATTAACCATCAAATGATCCAATTAAAACTCAAATGGGTATTTTACCTGAGAGCTGCCCGTTCACAAAGATGTGCACCGCATGCCCCGTTGATTGAACAATGAGAGTTGGGAGTTCTCCTCCATGAAGGAATGACTCAGGAGAACCAATATCAACACTGTTGGTAACAAATAGTGCAGAAAAAGTAAGCATGCTAACTTTCCATAACCTAAACACGTCTGTTTATGAAAGAACAAAATATTCTCTTGTTAAAAGTGACTACTGACAGTCACCAGGATATCAAAACTCCCACCTGGTAATGTACCACAAGTAATCACTGGCATCCCTAGTCACATTAATCTGCTCCAAGAGACCGGTTGTGGTGAATGCAGAACTCTCGTCGAGAGAAGATATATCCTCATCATAGCTCTCCCACTGCAGCATGTCGCCATTAGTTGGCAACATCTGCAGTTGTGACGTTTGAACCCCGACCTGATAACGAAGAAGAACAACGAAACAGATTATTATAAACCAGAGATAATACCATCAATATGGAGCCACGGTGGTACTTGGAATTCCTGCCGAACAAAATGCAGGAGAAAAATCTTCTATAACTAAAATGTGGTATCACCAACAAATGAATGCAGCAATTTGAAATCTACGTTTCTCCTATGAAACCTATGAACGCTGTTATCGTGTCGCGTGATTCACACCCATCTACTAGTTGGTGACACATGCCAGTAGCCTCGAAGCACCTATATTGGACAGGGACCTTTTTGTCCAATAAGAACCAGCCGGCATTCCTGGAAAAAAGGTGCTTCTATATGAAATTAGTAAACCAGTTGATTTTCACCAAATGCAGCAGGTCAATGCCAGTTCTCCTGTTGATCATGCAGTTCTCGATTTCATCAAGTCCCATTTTCCTCAAATGATTAAGCTCCCATTCTTAAAACTGATTTTCCATGATTCTTACAAATCTTACTAGACTCACTGAAATCCCCCAATGAACCATGAGTCCATAATTTGTTAGGTATGGTAACTGGCAAGAC
The DNA here is from genome assembly GCF_007655135.1 of Punica granatum. NCBI lineage: Eukaryota > Viridiplantae > Streptophyta > Magnoliopsida > Myrtales > Lythraceae > Punica > Punica granatum. The sequence goes on from NC_045132.1 coordinate 6,123,881, forward strand.
TCTGCATACAAAGAAACGTTTTCCCAGAAAGATTCCATGATGTAGAGAAGGAATTTGATCTCATCTAATTCGAGGGTCATATAGATCTGTACCTTTGCAGTGTTAAAGACAACATTCCTGCAATCAGGAAGGATGCTGATGGACCAAGGAGGCAAGTTATAGTGCATGTTGTTGAACAACACTCTTGCAGCAGATTTTGTGTCATAGTTTGCCAGAAAAGCGGCACAATCTCCTGATTGCGTGGTATAAACGTGAGCCTGAAAATGGAGAATGTAATCAGAGAAGAGCATCCACTTTTAGAGTTCGAAACTGGAGCCTATTATTTTTCTTCTATCAGTAAAGAGTGGAAACTCAGGAATATCCAAGTGCAGCAAACCTGCTGATAGCCCCCAAGAGAAGTAACCATTGGATCGGCTGAAACTAGAGCGCGTTCGCACATTTTTACTGCCTTGTGAAGCTCTTTTAGATGGCCATACTTAGGTTGTCTTATCAAACCTACAAGAGTAATGGACTGAAGACGTTAGTGGCACTTGGAAGCTTGAAGCTCCCCAACACAAGCAAAATAGAAATTTAAGCCTTCTCCTTTTCTGCTTTTGATCTTCTGGTATGAAAATAAGGTTTTTTTCAGTGATGGCATATTTTCCAACTCGGAATTTCTATTATAACAGAAAACTATGTGGAACAAGAATTTAATGCAACGAAATCTCACCATACTCATCAATTGGGGCATCGTAATCGTAGCTGGTCGTGATGAATGGTCCTCCAGCTGAACGTCCAAAGTTGGTGCCTCCATGATACTGTTTATTTAGTCGAGAGAGGAGAAAAGATGGATCAATCTAAATTTCTTCCTTTAAAACATGTAAATTTTGTGAAAAATGTCAGACTGACTACTGAAAATACGAACCATATAGTAGTTCACAAAGGATCCTCCCTTTTGTATGAACCGGGCAACAGCAAATGCCAGATCCTGAACAGGTCTCTGGTGGATCGGGCCCCCGAACTCAGTGAACCTATGCATCACAAATTTAACGAAATGAGGAGAATGGACTTTTACTTGATTAAGTTTGCACAGGACTAATTTGCCTACCAGCCACTCCAAGCTTCTGTCCAGATAGTGGGTTTGTACTCTTTATTCGGAGAAAATGCGTCACAGTAGAAACCATTGCAAGTGTTGATCTGTTTCCATTTACCAGCAGGCAACAGCAATATCAAAGTCAATAGCCTAATTATAAGGAGCAGATTCCTCTCCTCTTAAAGTCTCCTCTCTTTGCATAAAGTATTAAAAAGGAAAATTAGATATGCACATCGGGTACTATCCAAGGCTCCATTTGTTTTATGATTCATGAGAAACTAGCCAAACGAAAATAGTTTCCTCTTTTCCTAATTCTCCAAGATCGGGTGCTACATAAATCTAACAAAAAATTTTAAGGACATCTTTCTCTTCAAAATTTGGCTACATGCCAAACTGGTTGAGTCTGACCTGGATCCTTAACATTTATTGCGTATCACAGTCTGGTTTAGAGTCTGATCTAGAGCTTCATTGGACCTATTTGTGAAACTTACACGTTTTGGGCCCCTACCATGACTCGGGTCTGAACATGCTATATAATTAATATACTTCCAACCTTCTCCCTAAAAGCTTGTCGAAACCAATTTTAGTTCAGTTGGCTAGTGGTCCAAAAATATTAAGAGGAACGACCTGAACTCGAACTTTGGTTACCTAATGTGAACCTTCATGAAGAATCTTGTAAGTTCTTTATATGCAGACCGAGACACAAGAAACATAACACCGAGAAAATGTTCTTGAAGAACAAATGAGAGATGCTTTTCCTCAAAACCAATGGAATCCAACAGATTGTGTTGAATAAGAGAGAAATTCGATAGAACTCACCACTGGATCCGGGGCATCCTCTTCCTTGCACATAATCCAGGGGACTCCAGTTCCCAACTTGACAGCCATATTTGCAGCCCAGGTCATATAATTATGCCCAGCAGCCCCAAATAATTTGCTCTGCACCCCATACTCATTCTCAATCTGCATAGAGTTCATCCATACATCTCCATATTAATCGAATCTACTTTTAGAATATGACATTAAAGGGCCAAAATTCGAAATACTCATGAGAGTACCTGAGAAAGTATAATGGGGCCACCCTGAGACTCAAACAGGTTCTCACTCTTCATCAAATTGACAATCTTCTCAGTGAAACCTTGCATTGCCTTCTGCAAACATCACTCAACAAAAAATATAACATGTCAAGAATTGTAATCATCCTAACAGTTTATTGGGGTCAATGCCCAAATCTCTGAATAGGGGAGATCAAGAGAAGGCAAGTTAGAACCTTGAAAGGCTCATTATCAGTCCTGAAGCTGATGCCTGGAACATACTTGAGCCAAACAGGGAACCCTCTGCAACCCAAAAGAGAAAAGGAGAATCAATTTGTAATGCGAAGGGCTATCTAGCTATAGGCAAAAGGGGAAATTAGCTAGTTTCAGTACCCAAAGTTCCATTCTGCACAGACGTAAGGTCCAATCCTGAGATGGGCATAGAGTCCAGCCTTCTGGATGGTCTTCACAAACCTCACCAGGTCGTACCTTCCTTCAAAATTATACTGCAGAAAAGAGACCAATTTATCCACAAACACTTAAAGAAGAAGGAACATGGAGAGAAATTTAAGGAAAGCACAGAGAAAAGCTCCATACATTGCCTGGTGAAGGCTCATGGACATTCCAAAAGACATAAGTCTCAACCACATCAAGGCCCCCTTCTTTGGCCTTCTGTATCAGATCTTCCCACATCTAACACAACACACAAACCCCATTTCTCTGACAATAAGCGAGAGGAAGAACAAAGAGAAAAGAATCAGAAAAAGCAAAATGTGGGCAATTTCTTTGTACCTCGGGGGTGCTTCTCGGGTAATGTATGGAGCCAGAGAAGAGAATCCTCCTCTTCCCATTAATCAACAGAGCCTTCCTGTCATAACTCACATTGCACAGACCCAACTCAAACACCATCACCAGAACCAACCCAAACACCAGAAAGAGCTTGGAAACCGAACAACCCCCCATCTTCTTCTCCTTCCTCTCGATTCAAGAATGTAGCTTCAGTGCAACGAAAAGGGACCCTTTTTCCTCTCGGATCTTGATCTTCAGCTCATCTGGGCCTCTATTTATTGCGCTGTCCTTTCGGTGGAGAGTGTCTGTCTCCCCGAGCTCTCCCACTCACTGAAGCCGAGAGTTCACACAAGCACAGGTGGTGGGAGCTATGGAGGTGGGGAGGGTACAAGTGTATGTATAGATATATATACAGCTAGCTGCTCTCCCTCCCTCTCCCTCCACACACGACACAAGTGTCAATGGAGCTGTGCAAGGTGGAAAAGCAGAGGAGTAAACCTGCCAAAACAGTGGAAAAGGAGAGAGACTTAACAGTAAATTAAGGATGCTTTTGATTGGACAGCCTTGATAGTGGGATTAGCGAGCAGTGACAGTGGTACTACTGGCAAGTGCGCAGCACGCGCTAGTGGAATCACGTAAAGTGCAAGTCGGATTTCCCTTTTATGTTTTGCTTCTCCTTTTTAGTTTTTCTTCTTTTTTTTATATATTATATATAATTGGAGGTCCTTTTTGTAATTATATATATATGTTTTTAATTTATGTATTGTGCTATTTTTTCGGCCTCCTGCTTTAATTATTTTGCGGGAAGAGCACGGCACATCACTCGTATAATATTTGATATTCAGTCAAGGGTTGGATATAAATAAATTGGTGCCTCCATACAGTATGTTGCGAGTAAAAATCACCGAAAATTTTATCAGTTATAGAACTCCACGTTGAAAGCTTTTTAGGAAATTTTAATTACATCAGCTAAACTATTTAAAACGTTTTTTAAAAATGACATAATGAAATTAAGATCTACGATCTTATTATAATGAAATTAAATAAAAATTCTTATTTTAAAAATGGCACGAGTAGTCTCACTCTAAAAATTAACATTGACAACCCTTTGATTATCATATCAGAGTTTGTGTCGCTGCACACTACACTCTCTAAGTTATTGTAAATCTTTTAGAAAGAAAAAAAAAACACCATGTCATGCATGCCCGCTCGTTCATATGTACTGGTGCAGTGCAATGAACGATCTGGAATGGGTGCCACCGACAGAATCAAAGAGACAATCTCGTCTCTCAGTTTAGGGCTTTGACCTGTTGACCGAGGGCGTTTGTGTACTTTCACATGGAAATAGTTCATCCAAACTTGCACATAATTATCAAGCTTATCCGGGCATATACATGGTTTTCAATGAGATAGCGAGGTGCTTTTGTCCTATTTGATAATCAGATTGTAATCCTTGTTCAGATATCGACTTCGCCCTCTCCACAAGGTGATTTTAATGAGTTTCGAATTCTTATATTACTGATAAAAATCTGCCAACCAGAAGTTCAATTCCTCATTAAATCATAGTCCAATAAAAATCCAAGAATATATATGACCCCCAATGGAATCAATGAAGGATTTAAATTAATATTATTATGAGGCTGAGGGGTATTTGGTCATTCTGATTTGAGTTAATAAGATGGCCAAATAAACTTAAGGACTGTTTTTTTTTTTTTGCTGGATATAAATCCAATGAGTTTGAATTTGTGGTAAATAAGAGCATAAATAATCACTCATCCCAAATTAAAAAATTAATAAGGTCACCTGTCAGGCCAGTTGGCTTAGATTATCTGCTTCAGACATCGTGGGGGGTTTTTCAGGATTATAAAAAATTAGTCTGACGAAATTCGAATACGAAAAAAAGAGAGTAGAAAATCGAAGAGTACGAAAAGGGGCTTGCATGTGAACTGGAAAACGAAACTTCCCACGTTCTCTCGTCACCTTTCTGGTCACAGCCACAAATCTCTCTTCCTCAGACACATTTCTGAACGCTTCGGTAAGTCTCAGAGATTCACAGGAAATTTCAGCATACATTTAGCTGTGAGTGACAGCCCACAACCTATTTGACTTTTTTTCCTTTTTCTTTTAGGTAATAAAAGCTATTAAATGACCTATTTACCGGAAAAAAAAAGCTATTAAATGACCTAAAATTATGAGAAAATTATCAAGATTGAGAGATCAACTTCATCAATCAATGTCAGAAAAAGGTCAGGAAAAGGAAATATAGATGAACTGTGTTTCTTCAGGAAAGGAAATTTTTAGTGAAGCCGTTGGAGCTCCAGTGCAATTTTATTTGTTTTGGATGTATCTTACTGGTGTCATATTCTAATTTATTTTTGCCATACGCTAATTCATAAACTCTTCAGACAGTCGACTGCATATGCGTACTGTCAGCTTCTTTGCGTACAAAATGACATAATGCAGCAGATAATTTGCATGTGCAGTCGACTGTCTGAAGATTTTATAAATCGAAGTACGACACAGATTAACTGGAGTACTACACGAATATGACATAATGATAAAATGACATTGGAGCTCCAGTGGCTTGACTGAGAATATCCCTCTTGTTGAAAGATTCTTTTTAAAAAAAAAGCTTTCTTAAAAATTGTTAATCCTCCTATATCACTAATAAATATCCTAGTTCTCCAAAAACATAAAGAGTGCGTAATATTACCCTAAAATACACATCTGATAGAATGTTATTGAATATCAATAGAAGAGCAATTCTTTTTCTCCATCGAATTCGCATGGTCGAAGCCCTCCAAATGGCACGCCGAGAGCCAAGGATTGTTACGGGCAAAAGGTCTCGGTACACGGCAAAAAGGCTGAAAATACATGTATCTATGTTACTAAAAAGACTGCATATTATTATGTGAAGTTAGAATAATATTTATGAGATTAATCAAAAACCTTTATAATGTCTCTTATCGAAAAATAATCAATCGTTCGTAAAAAGGGTCCACTATTGTGGCACAATTCTACTTTAAAAAAGAAGTTGTTTCCGATTCAATCCTTATTGATGAAACTTTTTATACTATTTTATTTCACTTTCGTTATCATTGTACAAATCTCCCTTATAACATTAAAAAAATAAAAAAAGTAGTTATTCATCTTTAAATTGTACCTAAAAAATTATACTACTGCTTCCCAATCGAATGATTATAACTTTTATTTGAAAAAAAAATACATATATATATATAACTTATAGATTGTGAGTATTACAAAATGACAAAAATCACTGAATATTTTAGCAAAGCTCTTTCCCGTACATATTACGCCTTGAGGCTTGATTAGGATTTTGTACTTGAAGTGCAATTTCGAAGAAAATTCCCCCTTAATTTTTTTTTTCTTTAAAGGTAATTCAACCCTTATAATTTTCCATCCCTTCTAAGTAGTAAATTTCGTCATATATCTCTAATTTCATGATGGGACAGAGAATGATTAGAAAAGCACAGTCAAAGCTACCTGCGACTAGCATCTAGAATTATTTTGTTAGATTTCAGCAGAATCGTCGACTGGCAGTTAAAATTAATTAATAACAAAACAAAGATAAAATAAAGGCTGCCAAACTTTAACTATTTTATTTTCCCTTTATATATTAGTTTAATCTTGCCTGCAATATTAATTTCTACTCAGTGTTCCGACACAAGGCGAAGACGTGGTACTTGAATTCGTGAATGACCGAGTGCATAGCACAATACGATGAAAATATATGAAAACGATCCTGATCTTGCACAGATCCTCAATTAGCTTATATTCATCCTAATTGAATTAATTTGTTCATAACCCTAAATTATGCGTACATACATTAGAAATTGGATACAACTAGTAATAGTACATATATTAACTTGATGATGTATTTTATTTCATGAATATCGATTGCTTTGGCAATATATGCATTATTTTATTTGTAGGAAACAACGGCCTAAAGCCAGATCTCTGATATTGCAGAGTCCCCACCAGAAGCCATGCCTGGATGTACGGAAAAAGACAATTCAATAGGAAGTGAGTATGAATAACAAGTATACATAATAAATAAACAAAGAAATAAGTCAATAAATTCGATCGACTAAAAAGGAGTTTAATCATTCGATTTTAGATTTGAAACCCTTTGAAATCATCGGAGAGTCTTTGGCGGATTACCTGCTCCGTGCATCTCTGGGGTTCATGGAGCTCTAAGGATTAGTCATGAGAAGTCTGAATATTTCAGATTAAAAAAAAAGAGGAAATAAGTTAATAAATAAATAAATATGAATATAAATATAAAATAAATAAAGAGTTAGGTCAGTGAAATTGCTCATCCCCTTCCTCTGGTTTCTTGTTAGCCTTCAACGGCGGGAAGGGCGGAGGAAAGCGAGGGAAAGGGGACCCACCCACTCGTCCCAGCAAATTTCGGTTTACTTTATTAAATACCAAAAATTTTAATTTAATTTATTTCATTCATATGGATTAACCACTTGTTCTCCTAAGTAATACTTATTTCCATGAAATATGTTATGTAGCTAGGAATTCATGGATAATATCGTCATCAAAGCGTCATAATTAACTATAGTTTGTCCAATTGAATTAGTGACCTATCTCATTTCTGTCTCTTAAAATTAAGGTGTGCAAAGCATGAACCATAGCGCAATTGCTAAACTCCTTTACTAGGAGTGAACTTAATTACTTGCAGTATAATAATCCGAAACTTCTTAAAGTATGAGCAAAGATTAGTTTTGATTAATAAATTAATAATATCTCATGATCTCACTAAAAAAAAATAACTGATGTTTCGTTCAAATTAGATAAGTATGAGGTTTATAATTCGTATTTTCTTATGATTTTGAGTTCCATTTCTACCAAGAGCGCACAAAAGTGATTCCTGCGGATCAGATCGGACCAAAGTGATGTAATTCGGGATAAATCGGAGAGGGGTTCTGGTGTCAAAGATGATGACATAGACATACCTTGAAGGCTAATGCTCTTTCAAAAAATCATCGCTGGATTTAACCCTATATATATATATATATATATATATATTGGAGTGTTTCTAAAGTTTCTCATGCCACAGCAGACTTATACTCAAAGTATTCGTGTCAATATATTTTGGTCAAAAACCATCTATTACTAACGTTCAACTCATGTCAACCCACATGTGTACTGAGTCATACTTCAATTTCAAATTACATTTTCAACTGAAGGTAATTTAGTCGATCTAGAAGATGATTTGCGGAAGTGGTTTTCTGAAAATAATTCATTTTCTTATGTATGATTTTGTGAAAATCATTTCTTGATTTTAAGACGCATTTTCATAATTCAGCCGATATAAGACAACAATAATCTTGTGAAACGGGGTGTATAGCAATGGTTGATCGAGGTTCCTCCGCCAAGGTGGTCTGATGTCATCGCGTCGATCATACCCGAGTTCATTACCGTAATTCATGGGATTTTCTCGGATCGACCCCAAGCGAAAAAGGATTTCTTGGATCGAAGTCAAGACATCAATAATAGGACGGTAGTAATTTGGCCGTTAATATCATCATTTCACCTAATGTGCATGGGATTCTCTTGGTCTGGCGATCAACGAAGTTCATTTTCGCCGTCTCTAATCATGCAAATTAACGGTAAGGTGGGGATTTAGTGCGAAAAGGCGTCATCATTTGTAGACATGAAAACTTGCCCTCATTACCGTTGGTAACGTTTACATGTTCTTGTCCTCTAAATTAAAAAAAAAAAACACCATAATTAAGCCAAACACACATCAATTATTACAAAGATAAAGAAAATAAAATGTATGAAACATCAAATGAATACAACTAATTTTGCTGGATTGGTTTTATATAAAATGGATGATTGTTTCTATTATGTGTTCCTCCTCTTTGTGTACACTTTTCTGACAAGACTTGATCATTTTATTCTATCCAATAGCGGAGAAAGTTCTTACATTATCTTACCCCGCTATATGGAATGCTGAAATACCGATTGAATTATATATTGCAGCAAATGAGTAAATATGTATTAACCACGTGCTTACAACTATAGTACTTGCCATGATAATTTAAATACAACAATTTGATTAGTTCTTCCTTTCATGAGATATAGGATCACGTAAGATTCCTCTACTAGAGAGTCCGACTGATCGTAAATGTGTGTTTGGTGGGGTGGAATATTGGAGGGATTTGGAGGGGAAGAAGTCGTATTCACTTAATCGTTTTGAAATTATTTCTAGCCAATGGAGGAAGGGATAGGTGTGATAATCTCATCAACATGAACCTGTTTTAATTGTTTAGTTAATAGTTGTTTTAGAATTGATTTAATACCTGGAAATGCAGAAAATATATATTAACTCATACTTTCATTGTCCTTAATACAAGGAAGAGCCTTTTGTGCTTTGTCCAAAAAATAAATAATTCCAAATTCTTGGGTGCATATTTTGGGTTTTTCACAACAGACATAACTAATCTGGACCCTCAAATCCCTCTCAATCTAATATGGACTATCCATTTTTGTAAGTTTTAAATTTTAAAAATACTCTTGAAAAATCACGATATGATCCTTTTATTATATTAAATGTGATTTTCGGCCACAATTTTTTTTGTCTGGTGAAAACATCTTATCCACTGTAACTTAACTTCTTTTTGTGAAATCGGTAGTGTACAGTTCGTGGGATGTAACTTAACTTAACACGGAAAGAAAACGATTATTGGAAGCCAGCTTCTCCCCACCAGCAACTGACAAACTCAAAGATCGAAAATTCCCCTTCCTAGACCCAATTCATCACTGTCACCTCAAGAGGATCAAAGCAAGTAACTATACGATAATTAGTATGGAAAACATAAACACTTGATGTGATAAATAATAACTTAACCTCTCTAACAACGCTGGGTCTTTGTTATTTTGCTGCTAATATCGGGTAAAAATGTATAAGATGACCCGCTCGAATCAACCCGTGTAGAGATGGGTCAGGGGAGAGAGGAGAATGAGAGACTGAAAATGCACTTGGAGCGTATAATGAGAGATTACAAGGCACTGCAAATGCAGTTCTTGGACAACGTTAAGCAAGAAATGGGAAGCAACAGCTGTGGTTTATCCCCATGCCAGTGATCATCAAGAACTTGAAGAGTCGGACCATCTCCCTTAGCCTCGGACAGGTTTCCAGTTCTTCCTCGGTAGGAAAGGATGACATAAGAAAGTTGTCATCTCCAGAGAATTAATAAAATCAATTAACATTAGCAAGGGTTGGCACTTTCTTTGGATTGCAAGTTCGAGTCGGCTAAGTCAGGAAAAGTGGAATCACTGGCAATTTGTAACATTCTTGAAGGTTTATAAGAAAAAAATAATAAAGTAAAGAATGAAAATACTAAAAAAGATATTATGTATAATGAACAGTTTATGTAAAATAGAAGGGAATCTAAGGGCTCATATTTATTTTGTACGGTAGGAAAGATTTTAAAATCCGCACCGAGGAAGCAGTCATATTTTTTTAACAAAAGCTGGACCGGAAAATGGAAGAGAGAAGGAGCAGTGGAGAAGTCAATGACGGGGCGTTTGGTTGGGGGAGTCGAAATTCTTTTTTTAGTAAGAAGGGGACAGTGGGAATTCAAATTATACTCATCAATTATTCCAATCCTTGGCTACTCTTTATGGGTCAGGATTGCAATTCCAATTGCCCCTCATTCCCCCTACATTCGGATTTGTGAATCGCTCCCACCCCCCACCCTCCCCACAAAAACAAGCCAAAACTCTAATTCATAATTTCTTTTAATGGTTACAAGTTGCATAAATATGAGTGTAATACAATAAAATAGAAATCATAGTATCTAATTGTTTCGTGTAAAATCACGCAATCCTACTTTCGGCACGTGCACTTGGCAGATCTCTCATGAGATTAGAGTTGCCAGGCATGTCAGAACACAGTCCCAAGAATTGGTATCGAAACCACCAGCTGATCTCACTGTGCTAGAGCATTGCGTCACGACCCGAAATTCTGAAAGTTTAGTAGGTAGCTAGGCTGAGGAGATATGTCAATGATGATGTTCAAATGACTACACGGCTTGAGGATTTAGCCATTAGGATTCTCCCAAATACGAGTGAGTACTAACGATAGGATGATGTTAAGAGATGGCTAGAAGCTGATCTTGAATCTAGTAGCTCACGGTCGAGATTGGCTCGTGGGAGAGTCGCGTGGCTTTGCGACTGAATTAGCCGAAAGTTGAATGAAGCATTGGGTCCGGCTAGTAGGAGCCGAAAAGGATGAGTTGAGGCCCAAACCTTAGCCCATATAAACCTCCTTGATCAGGAACCAAGTAAGGTAGAAGGGATATGTCGACGGATCGACGGGATTGCCTTGAAAGGCTATTGCATGATAAGGAAAGGGTACATGAAAAGTAAATATGTAAGGTGCGTGCACGATAAGTAAAGATAAAGATAAAGACAAAGGTACGTGACGTAGAGTTGTTTTGTCATTGATGTCGAGACTTGTATAACAATAGACGGGTTTAGGCTAACACATGAGTCGCGCCCAGGACTATGAAAAGGGGAAATAAACCACTAAACTGAGCAACTACCTAACCATAGGACCATGTAAACAATATTATCCACTTATTGCCTAAAACACTAAACTAATGAAAGAAATAAACATCTAGCTAACACTTGAAAAATAATTCTTCATTATTCGTGACTAAGCAAGGACAAAGACTAAAAGAAAGAAAATAAAATAAGGGGGGAAGTCCATATGCAACACGTCCATATAATCTTCAACAATGCAATCTTCCATATGTTATCATACATGTCTCCTTTGCTTCTAATTTGGCTCCATGGACGCATCATGTATGCAATCTTCTCCACTTTGGCAATATATGGACGCCTTCTTGAATGGGAATTCTCTACTATCTTGGGCTCTTTGGAATATTCTCATTCCATCTTAAAATCGAATTCATATGGAAATTTCCAATAATAATCACTCAATCATTGTATGTGTACAAGAATTCCTCCACGTTCGTTCTCACCTATACTTGAAAATAATCCACAATTTCCTTCCATGAGCTAACCATCCATTTCACGGCAGTTCGGGTCGGGTGTTGTCGCGACTTTGCATCGATTTCATCGCGGGCTTCGATCATGGGCCACTCCTAGTTGGGCTGGTCTCATGGGCTTTATACGTCTTGACCCCATTTACTGCGGAGTGCGAAAAATGAGTGTAAATAATACCCCAACATATCTAGACGTGGGAGAGTATTGAGCAAGGCTGGACAAGTAATTATAATTTGCCGCACGAACCTAACTTGAACCATGTGAAAGTCTTGCTTTCAATGGTTGTAGCTCAGTTGTCAGCAACATGTTTTGGTCCACTAGCTCCTCCAGGACTCTAGGAGGAAGCGGCCCGGCAGACTCCGAGTCACCATTCATAAGCCATGTCAATAAGGTCAAACTGACGACCTTGGAGAACGGTAACGTAGGAGGTCTCGAGAATGCCCTCACAGATCTCGGAGAACAATCGGAGAGTCCAAATGATACGTGATCTCGAGCAGGCAGAAGTAGACTCCAACAACACTATTCATCACTCGATCACCGAACCTTTTGAAGATATCAAATATTAGGCTCTGAAAATCCCCCATGGTGCTAAAATGATGAGGAACCTCTCTGAGTACATTCTGTAGATCATCTTCTTGAGCCATAGGACATTTGAGTAATTGCAAATGGCTTCCAGCGAGGTTCCCGAGTCGCTGACTCATTAGGCGATTCATGAGCACCTGAGGTCAGGCTCGACCAGTCCAAGGGGGCCAAGACCCTGGAGTACTCTTTAGATCGCTCTTCGGAAACCGTCCACACCTCACGAGTGACTCTCGAGTGGAAAAAGGGGTTATTTCAATGAGGCTCCCAAGCCGCCGACTCATTAGGCAAAACGTTAACACCCGATGTCAAATTCGGCCAATCCTAGGGATTCTCAGGACCATTGAGCACTCTTTAGACCGCTTTCCGGAAATCATCTTCACCTCACAAGTGATTCCTTAGTGGAAAAAAGGGGCTCTTCTAGTGAGGCTCCCGAGTCGCTGGCTCATCAGGCCAATTGTTAATATTCGAAATCAAGCTCAGCCAACCCCGGGGGTTCGCATGACCAAGGAGGTTTCTTCAATTTCTGGAGATCGTTTACACCTCTCCAAGCTCTTGAGTAATCATAGCTGGTTTCCAATAGGTTGCCAAGGTCACCTAATAATCGGTTTATCAGAAGGTGTCCAATATGGGGTTCTAAAGATCCACCATGCGGCCAAATAGATGGGGAGCCCATCCGAGCACATTTTATAGTTCGTCTTCTCGAGTCAATGGATTCCCGAAGTGATCACTATTCCCAACCTACCCCTTGAAGCCCGCTTTAGCACAGGATCATCCTGACAAGCCCCGAGCACTTCCGAGACCATCCAGGAACCTTCAACAAGACCTTAATCCATAAAAACTACATTCAACCTCAGTCAACCCTGGGTCAAGCCCAAGTCAACAAAAGTCAATAGATTGACTCCGACAGCAAAAGATACAAAAATGATTGGAACAAGGTCATGACAAGCAGGGAGTTAACCAAAGTAGTTAACTTAGCTTTGAACTTCCAAATGGGTCGAAAACGATCCCCGAGCACCCACAGCTCCCGGCTCAACGGAATATCCGAAGACTATCAATATTTGACTCTAAAAATTCCTTTCCTCGCCAATATCAATAACACGTCATCCATTCGTTCTCATAAAATCGGATGCGCTTTCGATTGGAACCCGAACATTCCGACTCCCTTTTCTTTTCTTCTACTTTTATTATCTACCCATCACATCATTTCTTCCTCTCTCTCATTTCCCATCTTCACTTTCCATACACCTATATACCACCCTACACATCAGAGAAGCAAGCAAAGTAGAAGAAGCTTTGCTAGAAGCAAGAGGAGGAAGCAGAGCTGTCTACGAAGCGGTAGCCTCCCCCGACCGACTAAAATACAACAGTTGCGACCTACTTTGATTCAAAAGAAAGGTGAAGGCTTTGGCGACAAGCAAACGACTTTCTATCATAGTTGCAAGGGTTCCAAACCTTAACTACAACCTTAAGTACCAAAGGCTGCTTTGGTTGGTTTCATAAGGGGGTTGTTCCCTACAAGCTATCAGCGCTGTCAACGATTGAATGGCAATAAGAGTTGTCGACGTTCAATCTCTAAGGCGGGTTTCCGCTGAGAACGGAATAGTGTTCGTGTCCAAAGGTGACCAACGCTCTAGCTTCTAGAGTTCGCTGCTTTTCCCAGGCTGGAGAAGGGCTCGCCTTTGTTTGATATGTTCATTCAGTACTAATACAAAGAACAACTACACCTGAGACAATTCACAACTTTTAGCAATTTGTTTTGTATGAATGATTCACATCTTAACGTGATTCTACCTTAAACCTTTCTATAAGAAAGGTTTGGAAACAAGTGAAAAATTAACTTGTCGGAGAGGTTAATTTATTAATTACATTACCTTCTAATCTAACGGCTATACTTTTCAAATGAAATCATATGAATGACATAGATCGTTTGACGAAATTCATCTTTTTCCATTTTGAGGTGGTAATGATAATGAAGCATGCATTGGGATTGGGAGACTGATTTGAAAATCTTATATCATTCTATTTCACCAAATGAATGAAGAAAAATAGATGTAAGACCAAAAACTCAAAGAAGCTTTTCATATCTCATTATGCTACACCCTTTTCAATAATACTATACATTTGAACTGAAGTATTTAAACATTTAAAAAAAGAACACGACACAATATTACTAAAATAATAAATTTTATCACCATAATATTGTCATGCTAGAATTTCCGTCACTAAGGATATAACTCCGCATGAAGAATTGAGGATACGGTTTGGGGCTAGCTCAGCCTCGCCGGAATGCAAGGCAAGGTTTGTCGACCCTTTTATTGAAATGGGAATAAGAGTAACCTATGATAATAGAAAGTAAAGAAATAAAAAAAAAAGTATGGAAAATTTCTCCCATAAGAATATAATTGAACCCGTATCTCTCGAATTCGATTTGAGGATGAATATTATTGTACTAAACTCTATTTTATTTTTGGTCACGCCTAAGGAAGAATTAAGAATAACGATTTTTATTGTGGCTGAAGAAGAGTGTCTCTTACAATTCATCTCACTCACGTCTTTCCCTTTTTCTATAGTCTTCACGCATGCATCTCACTTTGAAAGGCCATATGTACGCCCAATGCTTGGGTTGAGTCACGCAATATTCAATCGATTGCCATGGACCAAACATTTATTCTATAAGAGTTTTAGGTTTTGTACAAAAAGTTTTTGTACAAAATCCAAACTCTTGTATAAAAAGAATTTTTATTTTATATTTTAGACAGTCGACTGAATATTCAGTAATTAGTCCCAATAATTTTTCATGCATGTACCTTTTGTGTATCTCACTCCAATCCGTACCTCACACCAATGAAACCAATCTCCAACCCATCTTTTAGTGGAGCCGACCCGATAACAGCCACATCTCCGTATATCTACCGCATTAAATTGTCCCCAAAGAACTATTCATATAACGTTTTTATTCTCACCTTGATCCAACATTCCAAGGACTACGTACATTAACATATTTGCAAGGTGCAGTCCCATTTTTGTCTAAAATGTGCGTTACCTGATGGCTGGGACATTACTTGGAAACGGTGAAGAAGGGCTCCACAAACGATTATACAATAGGAATGTGCAAATTTAGCCTCGACTGTTGAATGAGACAATTGTGATTAATTTCTGTTAGACGTAGTATTTTCGCACAGCCTAACATATACGGTTAGGTAGTGGTCACTCTTAGTAGCTTTCATGTTTTTTACATAAACTATAAGGTTCTATTCCAATATATCTAGCAATCTTATACCTTTTTTTTTACGATAGTTCAATTTCTGTGAACATTAGTTCTTTTCTCATCTTTGCTCTTCGCTCAATCCGTGGATTTCTTAAGCTCTTTTGGTTTTTTTTTTATCCTTTTCGTAAATGAATGTCATTAAAAGTTTATTGACTCATTTTCAATTGTTTATGATATATGAAAGTCCCCTAGTAAATTCTTGTTTTCGCCCCATCCTATTGACTACGACTAGATTTTCCTCGGATGTTAATTTATTCTGATCAAGAAGTACTTACAGTAATAAAGAAGAAATAGTGATTTTGAACAACAACGAAATGCCCATCAAATTCGTCTGAAGAATGATACATAGAAAAGCTGCTGCCAATAGGGTGTATTTCTGTTACCACATTGAGGTGTAGCTTCATTTGACACGATAACAGTTCCATATAGACCATGCACATAATCAGACATTCAGAAAAGATGCTAGCAATCCCATCCTTTTCATGATGCCTTCTATATTGCATGAGATAGGTGACAATTTTCATAGATATATATTTTCCTAAAGGATTTTATTTTATTTTATTTTAGTATAGCACAATGACGCACGCTTGCACTTGATAACTAAGAGGTTTCGATTTTGATACTAGTTGGGGGCCACTCGTGCCCCTCTTCTTAGCTATATTAGGATTTCTCTTTTATTATATTAGATTCAAGAGACTCGCTATCTAACCAAGATTTTTTTTTTGTTATAAAGAAATACAATAGCCGGAGAGAGAAAGGAAAAATTAAGGGTATGCAAAAATTCCATTTTCATATAACTTGGGGCCTTTTCTTATCTTGGACTTCGCACTTTAATCTCTTTTGCTCTATAATGAACTAGCACTTACCGGAACAAACGTTCCACTGCTAACAATTGAAATGCAAAAACTCTTGAATCCAAGTCGATCATTCTCAGTACATTTGAGCAATCTAGCTATGAACTGCTCAACGAGAGCTTACATTTATGCGATAAGGAGTTTTTACACTGACATTTTGAGAGAACTCTTACCTCATGCTTGTCCATCCACAATAATATGAAAATTTTCAACCAAATCAAATATAAATTTATACAAAAGGTTAATTATAATCTCGCTTTATTCTCTTGTCCCTTGAAATCTCCCTCAATCATAGTGTTTATTTTATTTTTATTTTTTTGTGCATTTGGTGCTTTGTTTTTATTTTTTCCTCTGTATATCTTAGATTTTCCAAGATGCAGCAAAATGACCTATGCTGCGTTTGGTTTCAAAGTATGATTTTAAAATCAGATTTTAATTTTGAAAAAGAGTAGTATAAATTAGGCTCACTTTTTGACTTTGTATGAGTTATTTTGTTTTGTTATTGAAAAATAGTGGTATAAATGAGACCCATTTTTTGACTTTGTATATGTTATTTTGTTTTGTTGTGGATAGAATTAGGTTAAAGTTGTAATTTTAAAATAATATTGTGAAACCAAACAAGCCACTAATATTTATCCCTCGAACTCGCACCTCCGTAACAAACCATAGGAAAAAAATTTGGGCCTCTATCATTTGCTAATCAATTAATACTATCATTTGCTAATCAATTAATACCGCGTTAAGTATCACAAATTTTCCTAAAATAACTATGACGTCCTTCTCTAAGTCCTCAGCTCCAACTTCATAACTCCGATCAAACTCGTCTCTATCCTGCAGCTCCCACTCAGATTCGAGCTTCACGATCAGTGGCTCGCCCCATTGAAAAAGAGAGGGCTAGGTGAATTCCTCCTATCCCGAGCTTGGTTGTTCATTCTCGTCGTCGAAACCGAATGGCTTCAAGGGAGGGGATGCCGGCGGGCAGGAGGCGAAAGGAAGAAGAGGAAGGACGTGACAATGAAAGTGTGGAGAATGTCGAGGATTTTGTCGCGCTCGACGAGGTTGATGAAGGGCTAGTCGGCTAAGAGAAAGAGGAAGATGGTGAGATTGCGAAGGAGAAAGGGGCCATGGAGGTGAGGGAGGCTTCCATGGTGAGATCGATTAGTAGAGTTGGGACTAGGAGGCTTCATGAGGGAGAAGAAAGAGAGGAGTGTGAAGGTTGTGGGTCCTCCTGAACTCCATAAATTGATAAAAATAAATAAATAAACGAAAGGGAACTGGCTACTTGAATTGCCGGTGTGCATTCTCAACTCTTGGATCAAAATTAATAAATCTAATGGCGTCAACACATGCACGGAGATTTCAGTTGTAAGAATTTTCGCATACTAAAAAGGTTTTACATGATCAAATCACCTGTCACATTTTGTGGGAGGGACGGAGACGCATGAAATGAAAAGCTACACGAGTCACGGCTCCCTTGGCCACGTGATTGGGTACTTTGGTAGATTGTGAGGGTCCACGTGACCGAAGGTGGGACAGGTTGTACCGTAGCATAGTGTTTAGTGCGGTTGTTGCCTGTGGGGCCCACCAGCATCAATTAAAAAAGCCCGTCGGTGCACGTGGTCTCCACATGATTGGTTGATAAGGCCCACTTCATCCCAATTTTGATCAGATCCACGCCGTTCATCTCCTTGACAGGCTTTCTCATTTAAAGGCCGGGATTCCCGCCGTTAAGCGCCGTCATCTCCTCTTCGTCTCTCTGTGATTTGCTGTTCGCTTCGAGATCCCCGTGCCGTTAGCGTCGGTGGAGACGGCTTTACCCATCGAAATGTCCGCTTTACCCTTGCCGTCCTCGGGCAGAATATTCGAGCGAGGCAATAACTCTCCCCACGCGCCGACCTGGGCGGTGTCCAGCACGCTCTGGCTGTTTGATTCTATTCAATCCAAGTAGGAAAAAAGTTAGACAGATTGGTTAAAGTAATTTAATTTGGTTTTTCTAATAAGGTCTTCGATTTGGATAATGTAAATAAATAAAATTCATGTTCAAAAAATTTTACCCGTTAATAAGCTTTTGAGTCAAAATGAATTAGTTGAAAATATTAAATTTTCGTATAACAAGATAAAAGTTTTAAAAAAAAGCCGTGAATGAGTTTTAATAATTTTATCGTGTTTATTTTTGTCACAAAAGGACAAGCAAATCTAACACGTTTAGCAACCGATCGTCTATGAATTCACATCAGCCGACACATCACAGTGATAAGATAGTTATTAAGTAGATGGAACCAGGATGTGATTATAAAATTGGCTATAATATTTAGGACTAATGACTCAAAAAATTGCTAACTTTACATTTTTTCTTAAATCTAATACGAACTTTTTTAAATGACTCATGCGATCCCCAACTCAACTTCTGTAATCACGTCTAGCATTCCGTCAATCCTACATTAATTTTAACAGATTTTAGTTAATGGCGCCACGTAGCGCATCCCGATTGGATGAGCAAATCTCACTTGATTTATTTAATAATTCTAAAAAAAAAATTGATTGAACGGAGACCTCGATTGGTGGGGGGTGGTGGCTGCCGGAGTGGCCACCGCGGCTGCCGGAGTGGCCACCGCGGCTGCTAGCCCCCTGCTTCCTTTCCCTCTTATTTTTCTTTGTGTTTTTTTTCCTTTTGTTTCTTTTTTTATTTTTAGGATAATTAGTTATTAAATAAATCTAGTGGGGTCCACTCTTCCAATCGGGATGCATCACGTGGCGCCGTTAAGTAAAATCCGTTAAAATTGATGAGAGAAGTGACAGAATACTAAACATGAGAACGGAAGTTGAGTTAATGATTTTACGTGTCATTTCAAAAAGTTCGTATTAGATTTGAGAAAAAGTGCAAATTGATGATTTTAAACCCCTATAAAAAAATATTATCTATTAACAAATCTCATATAAGCGTACTAATAAATAAAAAATTTCGAACCATCAAAGACCGCCTGAGGCAATGCTTCCGCAGACGTACATGCATCAATAAGAAGCCTCTTGTGCTCAATTCAAGAGCACAGTCCCCGTTCAGGGCTTTTGTTTCTCAATATAGATCCACTAAATCTATACCCGCACTACATTATCCAATTCTGTTAATGTGATTATCATATCCTTTTATTTCATATTCTTCTACACATAATTAGATCGATTTTCCTTTCTTCTCATAGTAAAAGTTAAATAAATTATAATAAAAAAATTATACTATTTTGTTAATACGGATGGGTTCAAATTGCTTAGGCTTATTTTACTAAAATAAAGTATTGAATTCAATTCTTATAGAAAGACATTTGGTCCACCCATGAGGAACCCGACCCACCCGACCCAATTCGAAACCCGTCTTTTATTCTCGTATATTGAATGCATTGATATGCATTACTCTCCTTTTGATGATTGAGGAGTAATGGCATTGAAAGTGGAGGATATAGAATAAATAAGTTTCTATAACTCCTGATGTTATTAGACGCAATTAAACAAAATGTTTAATTGGCATTGGTGGCTACACAAATATACGAGAAAGGTCAGCCCATTGTGTGTGTGCATGTAATGTGTACATGCTGGCAAATAGTGCACGGGTGAGAAACAAAGTAATACGGTGTGTGCTCCCATTAGAAATAGTGCGAGAGAGGCTCTGGTGCTGTGAATCGTGCTTGGTTCCTGCTCGATTACGTAGTGGGGATCCATCGCTGTAGCTTTCTTTGTTCATTCCTGTAGCTGGATCGATACGTGATCAACTCCACAAGATGAATTCCCGGGAACCGGATAAAAGCATGTGGAGTTAATTCGAATCTATTCTTGGAGTGATTATATCGAGTTATTGGCATTCGAGTTATGTTTTCCGACACTTATGAATGGAGAAAAAACATATTGTAAGAGTTTTACCACTTATTCGGTCGATCCAGTTCGAACTAGATTAGTCGAGACTCGTTGAGCTTTCGAATACCGTAATACACATGAGCTTTCGAATACCTTGATACACATTCAAAAAGAAATTATACGTTTTTTTTTTTAAACAAAAAAGTCTCGTGTAAAGATTTGGATTTGGAAAGGGACGAAGAGAAAAGCAGGAGGCAGAGAAAGACGGGAGTTGCAGTAGTAGTTGAATTTAAAATCATGTTATTTAATAATTCTTATAAATTAAAATATCAAATACATAGTTTGGGCATTTCAGGAATATTGCAAGTGAGAAAATAACAGATATCAATAACTATTCCAGTTAATTAGCTTGAAGTAAATAGAGCTTCCAGTCTGCTTCTACGATCCAGCCTCCTAGGGTGTGGATTAAAAATGGCTCTGGGGCATGGGCCATTTTTTATCTACGAAATATGACTCACTTTGTTTTCATGAGACAATTGGTATTCTTAGTCGAAAGGATTTAGCAGCATAATCTATATATTCAGAATAAAATCAGAATTGAATAGAATAGATATATTTAGGGAAAATTCACTTCAGATTAATCTCATTCAGACATTGACTTGATCCCTAATCACGATTAGGTGTTTTCAATAAGTCTCGAACCTTGCAGTGCAGATAATTAAAGTCCGTCTGCAGTTTATTCAATTTATATTTGAGTCACATTATCTTAATTGAATATCACATGAGGCCAGCTATCATATTTATATGAATATGTTTATATACCAGTTGACTAGGGGTGGGCATGGTTCGATTTGGATTAAAAAATTGAGTCGAATATAATCAGATATAATTATTTTTAACGATAGGATTAATTGGTTAAACGGAGTTTTTAAAGAACAAACTCTTTATCCAAATGAATTTGGTTCGGCGCAAGAAATTCTTATGAATCGAGCAGTAAGTTACAGCTATTCGTTCTTTCGTCATTTTATTTTTAATTTCTTTTTATTTTACTGGATTTTATATTTTAGTTATTTATAAATTAATAATTATCTTAATTAAATGATGATGATTTGGTTAGAATGTTAACCAAATTGAAGATAGTAAGTCACTAATTGAACCATTTTGAGTCTAAAAAATCGCATTGTATTGGACGAATTCGAGAGGTTCGATTTTTTTATGAATCAGTTTTGATTTGGTCCGGCGGTTTAGTTCGGTCATTTGGTTTTTGTCCCACCCCTGAGTATCACATGCGCTTATCTCCCCCTAGGCTATCATAATGTTATTGGAATAACATTAAGGAATATGGCTAAGATCGACGATTACAACAATTCACTAAGAAAATCAGTAATCTGGGGTAGGGAATAATGCCTAGCGAGCCACTACGTACACCTTCACCCTTGCATCCCTGGTGATCACTACCAGCTAGTGTTATCTGCAACCTCTGGGGTGGTGACTCAACATTCGCTCTCTTATTTCTTGTTGTCGTTCTCCTTTTTTCATTTATTAATTTTTAGACTTACTTTTTTACTTATTAAAAGTCCCATCTTAGTAAATTTATATAGGAAACTTGTAGTTTTGTACCAATAAGTACCATGACCCAGACGAAGTTGCGGATCGCCACTTGATAACCTTGGATGGTGGTGTGGTTGCAAGCTAGGCTCTCATGCCCAAAACATACATACATATATATATATATGTATGCTAGTTTGAAATATTGGTGTTAAGGAGTGTGGCCTTTCCGGCAGCTCCGGCATAGATAGCTGAGGGCTATGATAGCCGTCAGTGACCTTGGAATGAAATGTCTTTTTCTTTTACAGAGCAAAGTGTCATTTAGTAATTATCGCAAGGATGTTCACTCTTTTTAATACGACTTTTTTGAAAGAAGCGAGAACCCTTCTACCGCTGGTGGTTATTACAAACACAAATAACGTCGGTGACTTTTGCCGATACCATGCATATACTAAAGAAAAACTGTCAGAAAAGGTCAAATTCGCTGCGGCCTACGTACCACATGAACTCCAATTAATTTCGAGTCTTGGACCCCATTAGTAAAGGTTTTGGTCATTTTGGACCAATCAAGTAGAATTGCCAATAGAAAAGTAGTACTTATTGAGGTATAGAGTTTGACACGCGCTTATAATAAAGACCATGCCTTCATTCTTAAGACATAGTAATCCTTTTTGGGTAAATCATTGTCCATTCTAGCCAATCCGTCTCTTCCACCTTTTTTTTTTTGGGGGACCAATGTGCTTCTTTGATCCCTTCCATTAATTTCTCAAAGCTAGCTATCGATGCAAGACACTTGAAGCAAAATTTGTTCTAATTTGAAATAGTTGATAATATATGAACGTATGTGCATGCTTCTATCCTAACTCAGTTTCCATTGCTGCTTAAATGGTATCATGACCATATATAGTTCCTTTTCGGTTACAATATTGGTGATAACTTTTCTCATAGTTGTCGATTCAATTTGTCTAATTGGCACTCTTATCTACTCGCAAACATGTGAGACATGACAAGAACAATGTGATAAATAAAAGAGATTAATAATGTTCTATTCCATGTTTGTGTTCCTTCAAGAAGACAATATATAGCTCATAAAGCGGACATCGATTCTTCCAGCTCCCTCTCTCTCGTGATGAAGCGGGCCACTTAGTTCGTACAAAATGCATTGCTTCTGCCTATCTATTATTTAATAACCATGAAAGAGAAAAAGAAAAAAAAAAGAGAAGAAAAAAGCAATTGCAAAACTTTCTTTTCATGTTAAAAGAAGTCAACGACCGAGACTATTGGTCGTCAATTTGGCGCCAATTCCGCGCGGAAAGCCCAATGGCGGGACCTTGTATAATGTTATATATAATAATCAGGAAAAATAAATATTATTGTAGAAAAACAATATGATGAGATAATTCTGACGTCTTTATTAACCCGTCCTTTTCATTCGGGTAACTAACTTAACTGTCTCTTTTCTGTTGGAGTTTAATGTCATCTCAGGGAAATTATCGATCATAATAAAAATATATAAATAGATTAACTTGCACTTTAGTAACTTTCTGGATTGATTTGTACTTGGATTTTCCATCCTCTTAACCTTCATGCTCACGGACTAAGACATGTGTGCTTTATGACAATATATATAATTACCTTAAGGCAATTATCTAATTGTAACCCCGACTTGAATTTTTAGAATGAAAGAATTTTGGTTTACTTAATGTTAAGCCTTTTTTGCGAGAATCTCCTTCCGACATGCGTGTGGCAAATCACTTACTTGTTAGGTGCCAGGGCACAATCCCAAAAAGTTGTGGCAACGAAACCACCAGCCGACCTCACCATCCTAAAGCGTAGTGCCACGTTCTGGAGATATCTAAGTCTAGTCGGTGGCTGGGTTTCAAGGTGGAGCAGGTCGAATGGGTGATGATGATGTCGATCAGACGATTACAGTAGCTTAAGGATTTAGCCGCTTAGATTCTACCCGACGAGCGCGTGTGACATACTAACTTAATGAATGGAACGGCCCATAAGCCTATTCAAAGGATGGCTAATCACGATCCAAGGCGGGCCGTAACTACTATGGCCTTAGCTAGGAGTAGACAAGAAGGATGAGTCAAATGCCAGAACCTTGGCTCGGTAGTTTTCTTGACCTGAAAGTCAAGATGATAATAGCCAATAGATCGATGGTATGGTGACCCCGGAAGGTCAGTTGGGTTTGCTCTGGAAAATGGGTTTAATGCATGGTATTTAAATATGTGGGAAAAATAGATATTGAAGGTGCGATATGATAAGTAAAGATAGCAAAGATGGAAAAGATAAGTGCGTGTTTGATTGATGTGCCGAAACGGAGGATAACAATAAATGAGCTTGACTTAAATAGGTTAACAAATGAATGCCACCCAAGACTAGGTAATTCGGGAAATAATATAGTAAAATAAGTAATTAACTAACCCTAGAACTATGTGGGAAAATTCTTTCACTTATTTAGATATTCTATCAACCTAAAATAAAGCAACAAAATGTAATTAATATGGAAGTCCACCCGTTGGATAAATCTCCTATGAACCAAGCTTGAATTGCGCCCACATTCATTCGCATGTAATATGGAACTTGCCATAATTTCCTTTTGCCTTGATTCCATGAACATCTAGTGCCTTGGAGCGCTTGCAATTATGCTAGTCAACATAATTTCATCCACTTGTCAATAATAGATTTCCAAGTGAAGAAAGTATATGTCTAACCATGAAAAACAATCTCGATGTACATCCAAATGTAGTCTTCAACTTCTTGGAAATTACTAACAATTGCCATCTTTGCACCGCCAACCTTAATCGCGGCCGTTCGGTCCAGGTTTTGCCTCAAATTTAGGTCGGTTCTATCATGTACTTCAATCATGGGTCGCTCCTAGTAGGTTTCGTGGGCTTTAATCGGTCCATTATACATCAATAGTCCAGCTCAACGCGAAGTGCGGAAAATGGATGTAACTAATGCCCTCCGCATATCTAGCCACGAGAGAGTAACGAGCGGCGCTAGACATGTAATTATTAGTTTCCGCACGAGCCTAGCTTCATCCATGGAGGATATGGAATGCCAAAGCCGTAATCTGCTATTATACATCTAAGCTGAACATTCCTCGTAGTAATAATTCTAACAGCTATGTAGCTAGCTAGTACGTTTAGCGCATCTTCTAGCCCTGAGTTCGACCTAAGAGTGGTCGGCTGTAAATTGGCCATTAGTCGGATTTAGCTAGAAACCGACCTTCCAAGCTCCTTGCGATGCTTGGAATATCTTGCAAATTATGGAGCTGATGGTTATAGTGCGCTCAGCCCATTTGATTGCAACTAGCTTGCTCATAGTCTTTGATAGGGATTCTAGCTGCAGCTGTTCGGTTGATAACTTTTCGTTAGCATGAGCAACTTATAGCTGAACATCTGATGACTGGCTAGCTAGATGCTGACCGGCTGGAGACTGAGCAACTGCTAGTGTCTCTGCTCTTCGACAATGTTACTCACGACGCTTCTGTGTTCTCATGGGCGGCTATGGATTCTTAAAATGCACCAACTTTGTCCACCGATCAATGGGAACATTGGCCGGTGGGGCGATGAAGCGCGACTTAGTTGGAATCCTTTCAGTAGCTGGCTATGGCTTACTCAACTACTTTTGATTCGGCTAGACCTTGATCCTCCAGACCTTCTTGGGGCTAACTCTAAGCGTAATCTCGACCCCCCGAACATGCTGACTACTCAGCTGCTTAACTTTGGTCACGGCTACAACATTAGACGCTACCCCTCAAGCGTGCTGAATGCTCGGCTGATGGTTTTTGGTCTCTTGAAAGGGCATTGAAACTCAATAGGCGGTGATTATTTGAGTTGATCACTTCATTTATTTGAGACGACATTTACTATTATCTGGATATTTTTTTATCAATGCATGATTAATTTTGAGTTGTTGATTATGCATTGTTTGCGTGGTAATTAGCACATGTCAAAATTGGAGAAGTATATCAACAGGCCAAGATTGTCTCTCTCACATGAGCAATCGCCCTTCGCGTGTGTGACGGCCAGCGAGGATGAGACAAATACGGGTAACCGACCATGACACACGAGGTAGTGTGCAAGGATGTGAATCGGTACCAATATGTCTCCTCGAACTGAGCCGAGATGAGGTCATTAATTCATTGATTGAAATGAATATTTCCACTCTATTCATTATGCTTGAAGTTGAAAGCCAGATGTGAGACCTTAGTTTTGGCGCCTTGGATGGTGATCTAACAGAGGACTCAAGTTTGGCGCTTATGTAGCGAGTGAACTAAGATCTCTACGGTGTTTATGAAAAGCTTGACATATACCCTGAAAAAGAGTAGCTCCAGTAGCCACTACAACACAAATGAGCTATTGAAATGACATTATATGTCTCTATAAGTCATTTATTTGCCTCTATAACTTTTAGAGATAAATAAATTAATTGACCATGTTGATGATGTTTTATAGACCTTTAGATTATTTGTTTCTAATTAGTTAATTAGAAACAAATGATTTGCCTCTAAAAATAAGTAAAATAAGTAAAATATATTTGTCTCAATATGTTTTTTATTCCTATATCGAACAAACCAAGTCAATCCACCAATATAATTAATTACATAACAAAGAGATTCGAATCCTCGATCTCCATTTTAGTAATATAGCCTTATCCAAAGCTACAATGCTCCTTGCATGTTTGAATTTGTGTCTTTTAATATTTATTATACTTTAATTATACTTTAACAATAATATTTAGATTCTAAATAAATAATCAATATTTTGTATTTATAAGTTTTATTTTCAAATGACCTACAAAATAATAATATTTATTTCAATAAATTATTTTATGATAGTTTATCTTTTTAAAGAAAAATTTTTGATAGACTTTCGTTTGAAATTATATCGGAAAATTTCGGAAATAATTTTTGTAAAAAATTTCTTGGTCTAGCGGAAAGGCAAAAAATTCTTGTGGTCACCGAATTTTTCTTAGATAAGTCGTCGTTGAATTTAAATAGAGAATGAGAAGAGAGATATGGTGAGGAGGAGAAAGAACTGAGAAGAAAACGTAAAGCATGACAAGAGAATATACTTGCATTAAAGAAAAGACCGAATGAAGAACGTATAGATATATACGAGAAATGGTTCTTAGAGAGAAAGATGAAAGAGAGAAAAATTGAAATGAATAAAGTAAAATTAATGATTTACACGAATAAACTTCTTAACTAGTAAAATTTTTACCTTTGAAAAGTAAAAGTTCCAAATTCAATTTAGCAACTCTTTATCAGTCTCTATACATTGATACACTTTAAAAGCGATTAAATTAGTTTCTATTGGTATACTTAAGCTAACAATTTTTTTAATTAATTGTATTAGAGACGAATAATATATCATATAGAGTATCAATTTTATTTTTCCCAGAAAGTAAAGATTTAGAGACATATAACACAATATATAGAGACATATATCTTATTTGTTTTTAAAAGTAAAGACTTAGAAACAAAACAATTAAGTGTCTCTAATTTTTGTTTCCATAGATTATTTATGTTGTAGTGAGCATATACTCCATGCGCTTGAGCGACCTATTTAGAAAATGGATGACTAGATCCCTGCTTCATCATTATGTGAGTCCTAAATAAAAAGTCTATGACCTTTATGAAAATGCCCTTAGTCACTTTTGACTGTATCATAACATGAGGAATTGATGATCGATACTTTGGCGTGTTACCTATGTTCATGATATTAGTACGGGTGATTGGGGTATTGTTGGGAAAGCAGTCAATTCCAAATGGACTGGTACGAGGGCGAAGGGAAGATTTTTTCGATCACATCTTGATCTTTGTATTCAAGGACTTCCCAATTGTGACGTCGTCTAAGTAGCTGAACATAATTGTGAATACAAAAGTGAGAGGAGTTAAGTACGGCTCTATGAAGGATAAGAGATACTTAACTTGATGTGATTTGAAATTGGTCCAGGGCACTTCAGACACTTATCTTTATAGGGTCGACCCCTTTATGCTGGCTCTAACGAGTTCCTAGTACAGAACTCCTCACCTCTTTTTGTCTCGGCGGTCGCATGGCACATTTGCCTACATGAACCACGTTCTCTAATGTTTGTGAGCACAACATGTGGTGAGTTCCTCAAATGCGAGTGGGAGACAAAGGGCATTTGGTCCACCCATGAGGAACTCGACCCATCCGACCCGAATAGAAACCTGTCTTTTATTCTCGTATATTGAATGCATTGATATGCATTACTCTCCTTTTGATGAGTGAGGAGCAATGGCATTGAAAGTGGAGGTTATAGAAGAAATAAGTTTCCATAACTCCTGATGTTATTACATGCAATTAAACAAAATGGCATCGGTGGCTGCACAAATGTACGAGAAAGGTCAGCCCATTGTGTGTGTGCATGTAATGTGTACATGCTGGGCAAGAGTGCATGGGTAGAAACAAAGGGAATAAGAATAATACGGCCTGTGCTCCCATAAGAAATAGTGCGAGAGAGGCTCTTATGCTATGAATCATGCTTGGTTCCTGCTCGATTATGTAGTGGGGATCCATCACTGTAGCTTTCTTTGTTTGTTCTTGTAGCTAGATTGGTACATGATCAACTTCACGAGACGAATTCCTGGGAACCCGATAAAAGCACGTAGAGGTAATTTGAATTTATTCTCGAATTAATTATATCAGGTTATTAGCATTCGGGTCATGTTTCCCAACACTTATGAATGGAGAAAATTCATATCGAAAAAGTTTTAATATTTATTGGGCCGATCCAGTTCGAACTAGATTATTCGAGACTCATTGAGCTTTCAAATACCATGATACCCATTAAAAAAGAAATCATACGTTTTTTTTTCTTTAAAAAAAAAGTCTTGGGTAAAGATTTGGATTTGGAAAGGGACGAAGAGAAAAGCAGGAGGCAGAGAAAGACGGGAGTTGCAGCAGTTGTTGAATTTGTAACCATGTTATTTAATAATTCTTATAAATTAAAAAATCAAATACATAGTTGGGCATTTCAGGAATACTGCAAGAGAGAGAATAACAGATAACAATAACTATTCCAGTTAATTAGCTTGGAGTAAATAGAGCTTCCAGTGTGCTTGTAGCTGCTTCTACGATCCAGCCTCCTATGGTGTGGATTAGAAATGGTTTTGGGGCATGGGCCATTTTTTATATAAGAAATATGACGCACTTTGTTTTCATGAGACAATTGGTATTCTTAGTCGAATGGATTTAGCAGCATAATCTATATAAAAATAGATTAAACGGAGTTTAATCTTGATCCAATTGGTTAAACGGAGTTTTTAAGGATCAATTCTTGATCCAAAGTAATGGATTTTGTTCGGCGCAAGCGATTCTTACGAATCGAGCAGTAAGTTACAGCTATTCATTCTTTTGTCGTTTTATTTTTAATTTCTTTTTAATAAAAATTTGAATTATTTTACTGGATTTTATATTTTAGTTATTTCTATATTAAAAATTATCTTGATTAAATGATGATGATTTGGTTAGAATATTAACCAAATTGAAGATAGTAAGTCATTAATTGAACCATTCTGCATCTAAAAAATCTCATTGTATTGGAAGAATTCGAGAGGTTCGATTTTTTTATGAATCAATTTCGATTTGGTCCGACGGTTTAGTTCGGTCATTTGGTTTTTGTCCCACCCATGAGTCTCACATGCGCTTATCTTCCCCTAGGCTGCATCTTGCAAAATTACATCTGCGCATATATGGTTGTTGGCTGAATTTTTTTAATCAAGTGAAATATATTCCGCCCCTTCAGTTCTTGCTAAATAATATACTGAATCCTATTCTTGATAAAAATTTACGTTCCATCCCGTTGATTATACTCATCATATAAGAGAAAATCTTTTTTGATCTCTGACGTTTAAATGCTTTCATTATATTATTCTTTTTTAGACTTATCTTGATATTTACTACACATTTATCCACCTTAATCTTATCGTTTAAATTTGCAATAAATATATTGATGCATAATATTTTTAAGAATAAAAAACTTTAAAAAAAAAGGTATCCCTGACAAGCAATGAGACTCTTGAAGATATCCCAAATCGCTACTTCAAGTATTTTGATCTCAAGACGAGTACATTATTATGCAATAATTTTGTAGATAAAAAATTCAAAATAAGGAAAAAGATAATAACATTAAGGAATCTACCTAAAATCGATGATTACAACTATTCACTAAGAATATCAGTAAATCTGGGGTAGGGACTAGTGCCTAGCGAGCCACTACGGTTCCCTTCACACTTGCATGCCTAGTGACCACTGCCAGCTAGAGTTATCTGCAACCTCTGAGGTGGTGGCTCAACTGTCATTGTCCTTTTTTCATTTATTAATTTTTACACCTACTTTTTTACTTATGAAAAATTCCATCTTAGTAAATTTATATAGGAAACTTGTGGTTTTGTAGCAAAAACTACCATGACCCAGACGAAGTTGCGGATCGCCACTTGATAACCTTGGAAGGTGGTGTGGTTGCAAGTTAGGCCCTCATCCCCAATATATATATATATGCGCGCGCTAATTTGAAATACTGATGTTGAGGGT
The DNA here is from genome assembly GCF_007655135.1 of Punica granatum. Lineage (NCBI taxonomy): Eukaryota > Viridiplantae > Streptophyta > Magnoliopsida > Myrtales > Lythraceae > Punica > Punica granatum. Next base: position 6,154,501 of record NC_045132.1, read on the forward strand.
AGTGGCTTTTCCGGTAGCTCAGGCATAGATAGCCGAGGGTTATGATAGCTGTCGGTGACCTCAGAGTAAAATGTCTTTTCAATTTTTTTTTTCCAGAGCAAAGTGTCATTTAGTAATTATCTCAAGGATGGGAGGACAATGACTTTTTCGAAAGAAGCAAGAACCCTTCTACCGCTGGTGGTTATTGCAAACACAAATAACGTCGGGTGACGTTTGCCGATACTATGCATATACTAAAGAAAAACCGTCGGGAAAGGTCAAATTCGCTGCGGCCTATGTACCGCATGAACTCCAACTAATTTCGAGTCTTGGACCCCATTAGTAAGAGTTTGGTCATTTTGGTACCCAATCAATCAAGCAGAATTGCCAATAGAAAAGTAGTACTTATTGGGGTATAGAGTTTGACTCATGGAGGACCATCTAAATGAGCTTACAATAAAGACCATTCCTTCATTCTTACGCCATAGTAATCCTTTTTGGGTAAATCGTTGTCCGTTCTAGGCAATCCGTCTCTTCCACCCTTTTTTTTTGGGACCAATGTACTTCTTCGATCCCTTCCATTAATTTCTCAAAGCTAGCTATCGATGCAAGACACATGGAGCAAACTTTGTTCTAATTTGAAATAGTTGATAATATAAATTTATACAGAGTTTATAAGTGTTAGGACTCATATTCAATCCAAAAAGACTTAAACTAGTAGTTAGCGGTGTCAAATTGTCTCATATACTAAGAATTCTCTAATGTAGGATTATTGGATCTTAACAACTAAGATCATGCCCAACATACATTTATAAACGAAAAAGGAATATAAAGATTATCACTGCACTAAACATATTACAATTTGATCTCTTTATGCTCATATATGAACGTATGTACATGCTTCTATCCTCTCTCAATTCCATTGCTGCTTAAATGGTATCTAGACCATATACAGTTCCTTTTCGGTTACAATATTGGTGATAACTTTTCTCATAGTTATGGGCTCCATTTGCCTAATTAGCAGTCTTATTCACTGTCAAACATGTGAGACATGACAAGAACAATATGATAAATAAAAAAAGATTGATGATGTTCTATTCCATCTTTATGTTCCTACAAGAAGACTATATATAGCTCATAAAGCGGACATCGATTCTTCCAGTTCCCTCTCTCTCGTGATGAAGCGGGCCGCTTAGTTTGTACAAAATCCATTTCTTCTGCCTATCTATTATTTAATAACCATGAAAGAGAAAAAGAAAAAGAAAAAAAAAAGGCGATAGCAAAACTCACTGCTTTTCATGTTAAAGAAGTCAACGACGGAGATTATTGGTCGTCATTTTGGCGCCAATTCCGCGCGGAAAGCCCAATGGCGGGACCTTGGATAATGTCATATATAAATATAATAATCAGGAAAAATAAATATTATTTTAGAAAAATAATATGATGAGATAATTCTGACGTCTTTATTAACCCGTCCTTTTCATTCGGGTAACTAACTTAACTGTCTCTTTTCTGTCGGAGTTTAATGTCATCTCAAGGAAATTATCGACCATAATCAAAATATAAGAATAGATTAACTTGCATTTTAGTACTTTCTGGATTGGTTTGTACTTGGATTTTCCATTCTCTTAACCTTCATGCTCACGGACTAAGACATGCGATTTATGTCAAAATATATACTTACCTTAAGGCAACTATCCTATTGTAACCTCGCCTTGAATTTTTAGAATAAAAGAATTTTAATTTACTTATTGTTTTGCCTTTTTTGGCCCGAATCTCCTTCTGGCATACGCGTATGGCAAATCGCTTACGTGTTAGGTGTCAAGCGTGCTAGGGAGCAGTCCCACGGAGTTGTGGCAGCGAAACCACCAGACGACCTCACCGTGCTAGAGTATAGCGCTACGGCCCGAAGATCCGTAGGTCTAGTCGGCGACTGGGTTTCAAGATAGAGCGAGTTGAATGGTTGATTATATGATTATAGCTACTTGAGGATTTAGCTGCTTAGATTCTACCCAACGAGCGTGTGTGCCCTGTTAACTTGATGAATGGAACGACAAGGAAGCCGGTTCAAAGGATGGCTAATTACGGTCCAAGGTGGCCCGTGAGTACTATGGCCGCAGTCACGGGTAGCCGAGAAGGATAAGCCGAAGGCTGGAATCTTGGCTTGATAGTTTTCTTGACTCGAAAGTCGATCCAATAATAGCCGACGGATTGACGGCAGGGTGACCCGGTGGGTTTGCTCCGGAAAGTGGGATTAATGCATGTTATGTAAATGTGCATGAAAAATATATATTGAAAGTGCGGTGCGAGAAGTAAAGATAGAAAGGATAAGTGCGTGTTTGGTTGATGTGCCAAAAGGGATGATAACAATAAACGAGCTCGATTTAAATAGGCTAACAAATGAGTGCCGCCCAAGACTAGTTAATTCAAGAAATCATATAGTAAACTAAGTCATTAACTAACTCTAGAACTATGTGGGAAATTTCTTCCACTTATTTAGATATTCTATCAACCTAAAATAAACACAACAAAATATAATTAATATGGAAATCCAACCTTTGGATAAATCTCCTACGAACCACGTTGGAATTGTGCCCATATTCATTCGCAGGTAATATGGAACTTGCCATAATTTCCTTTCTTCTTGATTCCACGAACATCTATTGCCTTGGAGCTCTTGCAATTATGCAAGTCAACATATGTTCATCCACTTGGCAATAATAGATTTCAAAGTGAAGAAAATATATGTCTAACCGTGAAAAGCAATCTTGATGTAAGTACAAATGCAGTCTTCAATTTCTTGGAAATTACCGACAATTGCCTTCTTTGCACCTCCAACTCTATTCGTGGCCGGTCGGATCGGATTTTGCCTCAAATTTGGGTCGGTTCTATCATGGACTTCAATCATGGGTTGCTCCTAGTAGGTCTTTCGGGCTTTAATCGGTCCATTATATGTCAATAGCCCAACTCCCGTGACGCGCGGAAAATGGGTGTAAATACTTATAAAAAAGGGGAAGAAAGAAAGATCGACATTGCGTTTTATGTGCTCCGGCCCATTATTTCACCTAGAAAAAAATCGACTCTCATTTTCTAGCATATACGAAAAAACGTTAATTTGACTAGAGGCAGACCATTCAAGTTTCTTGAACAGCATCATCAGTTTCATTTCCTATATATATTTCAGAAATTAAAAGTATCGTACTTTCTATAAGGTAAAGCGACTATTATAAGGAAAAAAAGGACTAGATCAGTCACTTTAAAATCGATTTTGCTGGAACATATAATACAATAGAAATAAATAACACATTATAATCATATTTGATACTATCTGATGTCGTATTTCCTTCTTATTCGATGTATAAAATCATAGACTAGAGAAACTTATTGACTAGTCCCATCAATCCGGCTGCTTTATCCAGATTCAGTCCACATGATAGTGATATGGAGAGGCTTTTAAAAGCGAAGACAAAGCATGGAGCACTTGAAAAGGTTACGAATTATGAAGATGTAGTATAGAACACACATCCCTTTTCATTTGTCATATAATAATACATATAAAATCATATTCAAGGGGACCTCTATCTATTCATGAAAAGTTCTACGGTATTTTAATGATCGGTCCCTTATACATTGTTTTTCTTGTTTATAAGAGAAGTCCTTTGTTTCTTCCTTCATCAATTATATCAATTACTTCATTTACAAATTAAAAATTATTTTTCAATTTTTTTTTAAAAAAATCCTTCTTATTTTGAGGGATGGTCAAATTTGATTTTACTTTTATTAGAGATATCAAAATAACATGCATTACAATAATAAGTTAATGTTTAAAACATGATTAGAATTAGAATGAAAGAGTATTGTATAACTCCATGCGTAATGCGGATTGGAATCTAGTGTATAGCAATACATATCTATTCACGATACATGTTGATCATCTGCATTGTTTCTTTTTTGCATCATAATTTATCCGCGACTTAAATAAGCAAATTGAATTGATTCAGACTTGAATCCATTGACATGCCACAATATTAGCCTATATCTTCGTTGATTAATTACATTATTTCAGCAAAGACAAAATCATTATTGCATATATTATTATAATTGCAGGAAAAAAATTTAATAAGTAGACAACCATCGACTCTACAAGTCATGTTTCTGTCTCATTTCTCTCTAGTTCAGAAATTCAAAAGGCATAAACATTGACGAAGCATGCAAATAATTAAATAGAATACATTATTTCATATGCCCGTGTACGTACATGATGATGATGATGATGATAATGATGATACTCAGAGACACACATCAATTCATAGAACTGGGCATGCACGACCATCATCCATGCTTCCCTAGCCGAGGAAGACTGATGACGTGTTTTGTCATGTAAATGCATTATCCTTCTAGGTACATTATTATATAATATTATGTCAGGAGGAAATATTAATTATAAGAATATACATACGAGTTGATAATTATAAAGCACGCATATTAATTAAAATATTATTTATTTCGACATCATAGACATGGATATTATAATTGAATTTTACCCATCTCTTAGTCTCTCTCTTATCACGGTATTAGAGCCATATACCTTCTTCTTTGAAAAGGAAAAATAATTATAGCATATCTATAATATATATATATATATATATATGCATAGAAAACTGATATTAACACTCTTATGACAACTGAAAGATAGACAAAGGTTTGTAATTCAATGCTATAATCATTGGTATTTTCTTTTGTTTCTTCATGTGTCCTTCCAATCAAATTGCTGCACGACAGAAGCTTGACACGTTGCTTTTTCTGTTCTAAGAAAAGTGTGAAGGTCTTATTATATGGACTTAAATTACGTGTATGACCTTTTTGATCATATATCTCTTAGGAACGAGATTTAATACTATGGTACTTGTCTCATTCTTGAGATTAAGAGGTTTTTCGGTTCAATTATGATTAGCGGGCTTTGCATGCAACTTTATTTCTCCCTTTGAAATATCACCTCTCAAATCCATGGCCTTTTTGAATTTTTTTAAGAGACAAATTTAAATTCTGAAAGCTATAATCAAAGGTGATTGATCTCGTTTGTTGAACAAAAACCATAAAATCAGGATGCCTGGTAGATAGAATACAGATAGAGACATCGTCCAACATAATTGAAGCTGTGCCCGAATATATATCCGGCCCATTCAATTTATTGAGGGCCCAAAGTTAACAAGAAGCCTCTATTCATAAATACTAGTATAATGTAAAGGGGTGCTACGGTGGGTCTAGACAGATGATCTCATATTAATTGAGTTGTGAATGAAAATTTCTCCGATTTTTTTATTTTTATTAAAAATAAAAATTTTTAAATATAGATTTGTGGGACCGATCATTATTTTTTTGATTTATTTAGCTTTCTTTGAAAATGAATTTTTAATTTTAATTTTAAAATTATTTCAAACATTTTTAGCTGGATAAATTATATAAAACATATGAATATAGATTTCTAGGAAAATTGATATTTTCCTTACATTTTGAGCTTCTTTTAGAAAACTAATTTTTAAAATTTTTAAATGTATAAATATATATTTATGAAACCGATCATTATTTTCCTTTTTTTTGAATTTTATAAAAAAATGCTTTGTGGCAAATAATTTTTTTTAGAATTTCAACTTAAATGGTTTATTTTTTTAAAATAAAAGTATTTTATGCAAAAACAAATCACATAAGATCATATTTACTTTTTAAAAATAAATTATATTATATTTATACAGATATGATGTGTTATATATGCTTTCAAAAATATAAAATTAGATTACATTTTTATAGATAGAGATGTTATCTATATTATATTATATGTGATACGCTATAAATAGCGGAAGTACTACACATAAACTATGACCGATTCCACTCTCAAAAAATATTTTACTTTCTTGATTTTTGAGCTTTCTTCAAATATGAGTTTTTTGTAATTTTATTTTTTTTTAATTTATTAAAATTTATAAACACAACAAACTTTTTAATTTTTTAAAACATATAAATGTAGATTTATAGGACTCGTCATTAATTTCTCAATTTTTTGAAACTATGACCGATTCCGATCTCAAAAAATATTTTACTTTCTTGATTTTTGAGCTTTCTTCAAATATGAGTTTTTTGTAATTTTATTTTTTAAATTTATTAAAATTTATAAACATAACAAACTTTTAAATTTTTTAAAACATATAAATGTAGATTTATAGGACTCATCATTAGTTTCTCTATTTTTTGAACTTTTCCAAAAATAATTATTTTATTTTATTATGTTCAGCTAACAATTTTTTTATTTTAAATTTTTTATATTATGAAAAGATATGGATAAAACAAATAACGCATGATCATATTCGCATTTCAAAAAACAAATTAGATTATATCTGGATATGATGTGTTATGTTATATATTTTGTTTTTCAAAAATCAAATTAGATTATATTTTTTAGAGATATAATATGTTATCTATATTATATTCTATATGATATTGTAAGTATTGGAAAATATACACATTAACTGTGACTGATCCACTTCTAAAAAATATTACTATCATTACATGCGAGTTCTTCAATTATTCGCATGTGGGTGGTTATTTTCGTATATCTATCAATAAATGTGATTGTGAGGTTTTTTATTTTTCACACATAAACTTTTATAGAATTTTTGGTTTCTTCGAAGATATGTACGTGGTAAACATAAGCTGTGAGTAACTCCATATGAATCATAAGAATATTGAAGATAAAAATTCATCCTATCATGGTTGAATTTTTTTTAAAATTTTTTTATGCACAATCTCTTTTTTAATTGGTGAAATAAAAGGATCATGTTCTATCACGTGCAACGCACAAGTGGAAAACTAGTTTTAGGTATGACAAAGCAGGTCTATAGTCACACTTCTGGTAATAAATCATATGCGCGGCCCATTGTATTTGAAAGGGAGAGATATATTTACAGGTTGTTCACATCATTCCTATTTAACGCCCTAGACGCCAGCTAGACCAGTGTAAACAACGAGAAATTATTTGAGTTTGTGCCCCGAATTATGCGCGTTCTGGAGGTTCACGAGCGAGTAGTACGCACCCGTTGGGCCTTTCGCTAACAATGAGGAGTGGCACCCTTTCTCGACTACGTTCCCCTTATCGAGCACTGCAATTAGATCACAGTTGTATATTGTGCTGAGTCTGTGTGCCACCACCACGCTCGTCCTCCCCTTCATCAGCCGCTCTAGTGCATTCTGCACAATCCTTTCTGACTGGCTGTCGAGGGCGCTTGTTGCCTCATCCAGCAGCAATAAGCTCGGGTTCTTTAATATAGCCCTTGCAATGGCCACCCGCTGCTTTTGACCTCCTGAAAGCTGGACTCCTCTATCCCCGCACCATGTATCATACCCGTCCTTAAGTGCAACGATATATTCGTGGGCATATGCTGCCTTTGCTGCCTCTATAATTTCAGTCTCAGTTATGTTATCAGACATGCCGTATGCAATGTTTTCCCTTATAGTACCAGCGAACAAGGTTGGCTCCTGGCTAACCAGTGCAATATATTTTCTCAGAGACCTAAGATGATATGATTGTATATCTCGGTTGTCGAGTTTTACTATGCCTTTGGATGGATCATAGAACCTCTCCATCAGTCCTATGAGAGTCGACTTCCCAGACCCGCTCTGCCCCACCAGTGCAGTCGATTTTCCGTCTTCAATCTTGAAGGAGAAATCTTTCAGGATGAGTACACTAGGCCTTGCAGGGTAGGCAAAATCTACTTTGCAGAATTCTATTTCCCCCCTGATGTTTTCGGGCTGATAACCCTCTAGATCATTGGGCTCAATCCTTGTTTGCCTGTCTAATATAGCGAAGACCGTTGCAACAGTTTCCGAGCCCCTAGCAATGTCTGAAGTCATGCTCCCAGCATCGGCAATAACGTTGCCCGTTCTTATCAATATCATGAAGGTCTCAAAGAGTTCCTTTGGTGCAATGTACCCTTGTGAGATCAACTTGGCACCATACCACAAGTTGAAAGTCCACATGCATCTTATGAAGAATTGGGCGGTGCCAAGGCCCAACCCAGCGTACCAGGACTGCCTGATGCTCTCTCTTCTTGGGCCTTCTTGTGCCTTGTCGAAGATACTGAGGATCCGATCTTGGGATGAGAAGGCGGTGATAGTTCGATGATTTGATACTGCCTCTGCAACCAGCTTGCTGCTCTCATCTTGGGCCTTGAGGGCTTTCCGGATCAATTTCTGCAGTAAGACTTTCTGACCGTAGAAACACACGATTATGAGTGGCTGGGCTGCAATCATCACAATAGCTAGCTTCCAAGCAATGATTAGACCCATGGTGAAGGCAATGGTTATGGCTGAGCAGGTTTGTACAAGTAGAGCCATACGGTCGCCCACTAAAGATCTCACCTGCGTCAAGTGGAATATATTAGCATTGTTTGCAACAATTTCAATGTTACTTTCACAACTGAATAAACCACAGTAACAATACAGTACTATCGTGCCTCATGTGAGGGGACAACCGGTTAGGCTTGAAGTTCAGCATCCGGATGCGAACCCGGAGCCCAATACCATGAATATAAAGTTTGCTAACGTTATTAGTGGAGAGTTAGAGGACACACCACTGCTGCATCTTTTGCGAGTCTTGAGCATACAGCGCCACTTGAGTTCTCTTCCTGATCAAACCATCCGACTTCAAATGTAAGGATCTTTGAGAGCATCCTCTCTCGGATCCTCTTTGTCAAGTGTTCTCCCATGTATGCAAAGTTGTAGTGCTGACTAATGCTGATAAAAAATGAGAAGATTGCTAACCCGAGGAAACACAAGCAGTAAATTCTTATCTTCTCCTTCATTTGATCGTGATCCGACAGGAAATAAACCGAGATCATTGACCCTATTGTGAAGGAACAAACGGGTTGAACCCCACCGAACAGAATGGCACTGAAACACCCTAAAGTTGCTTGCTTCCACTCTGGTATATTTAAGGCTATTATTCTTCTGAAGGACGGAACTGGAAACTTCTTATCCTCGAAGCTATCTTCAGGCGTTAGAGAAGATTGAGCTGCTCTAATTGATCTGGTCGAGCTACTTGTACTGTTCAGATGATCCACGGGGAGTATAGAAGATGAATTATAGGTTATTGCCACTGACTTATTTTTATCAATAGTTTCTTCTTTTTCCATTTCTTGGAGGTTAATCAATGCAGTGTAATTACCATTGGGATTTTGGATTAGCTCTTTATGGGGCCCAACCTCGACCACCTGACCACTTTGGACTACTGCGATAAGATCAGCGTTCCGAATGGTGGAGAGTCTATGGGCTATGACGAGTGTAGTGCAGCCGATTGAAGCCTTGTCTAGTGCCTCCTGGACCACTTGCTCTGATTCTGAGTCTAATGCGCTTGTGGCCTCATCTAAAAGAAGGATTCGAGGAGATTTTATAATTGCTCGTGCTATGGCTATTCTCTGCTTTTGCCCTCCCGATATTTGAACGCCTCGCTCACCCACCTATGATGTGATATCTAAAAATATAAGTTTTCATTCATTTACATAAAAGTTTACAGGGTAGAGAATTATCAATGGTAAACTTTACAAATAATAGTCAATAGTAAACTTTTCATTCATTCATTCATTTTTTTTTTGTCGCAGTTGTAAATAGAGAAGACAATTTTGTGAACTGACCTCAGTATCATAGCCCTGAGGCAACTGGCTTATGAAGTCGTGAGCGTTAGAAGCCCTTGCAGCTTCCATAACTTCTTGGATCGTCGCATCTTCTTTCCCAAAAAGTATATTCTCCTTGATGGAAGTTGCGAAGAGGGTCGGCTCTTGACTCACTAAGCCCATTTGTGAGCGCAGCCACTTGATCTGTAGCGTATTGATTGGAACTCTATCTAGAAGGATCTCTCCTCCAAGCGGGTCGTAGAATCTCAGCAAGAGGGAAACCACAGTGGACTTCCCCGAGCCACTGCCACCAACCAAGGCCACCTTTTTCCCCGCAGGAATCGTAAGGCAAAAGTCTTTAAAGATGGTACTCTCGCGTCGAGAAGGATATGAAAACTTGACTTGATTGAACTCAACTTTACCAGTGACGTTGTGGAGGATCTCTCCCTCCTCGTTGCTGGGATCGATCGTGGGAACTCTCTCTGTCATCTCAAGAATCCGTTCTCCCGCAATACATGCCTCAGAGAAGTCTTTGAGATTCGACAGAGCTGATCTTAATGCCCTGCCCAAAAAATTACCAGTACATGTAATTCAAGTTGACTTTTGAAAGCTATAGACCTTGCAATACATCTATAATTTGATATGACAGATAGAACCAGTGAAGGTTGAGGGATATGTTATTACACTCCACCAAATGTAATGGAAGTCCCCGCAGCATAAACCGTCCCTCCTTTAGCTCCGTGGTACATGACCATTCTACTTCCATAATAAGCCATGAAAGCCCATATCGCGAAAGTGATGCTATTGCTTCCAACCACCAGTCCTTTTGCTAAGCCTTGTTTCAGGCCCAATTTTACCGACCCTTGAAGGGCTATGGAGAACTCGGTCATGGTCTTGGTCTCACCAACAAAAGCATAAACTGTTCGGATCGAAGATACAGCCTGCTCAGCTATGGTACTAGCCACATCATACTCCTTCCGAATCTTTCTTGCTATTCCCATCAGTGTACGGCTATATACCATTCCTGGGATTATAAGCAACGGAACAAATGGAAGCCCGACTATTGCTAGTCTCCATAGGAGGGCAAAAGCTGCTATGTATGATCCGATGAAGAGGGACACATTCATCAAGAAGTTTGGGACCTAATTGAACAGATCAAATCTTGTGAGAAAATTACTAAGGATGTTGATTGCTGGTTGAGAGAAAAGACGAACATGTGTTTAATTTGTTACAGAACCTTTTCACCGAAGACGTCTTGAATCACGAGACTGTCACTGGACACGCTCGTGATGGCCTCAGACGTGCTGGTCGCATGCAAGTCGAAGTAGCTCACGTCCTGCCTCAGCATTGCTTGCAAGTACCTTACTCTCATCCGGGCTGCCTGTCTCTCTGCTGTTCTTGTCCAGCAATAGCCCTCTAATTCACCATGTTAATCAAAGAAAAGTTATGATGCCTTCATTCCGCGGGGAAGAAGAAAATAGTACTCTAAATAACAAATTAATCGAAACTTCACCCACCAAGAAATGTTAGAAGCAGCAATGCAGATGCTACCCAGAGCAGAATGAGCGAATTCTGTGACAATCCGAAAACCGTGTAACTTTCTTTTCTGTTGATGGAGGAAAAAAAAGATGAAAAGCGGATGTGTATGAAGCCCTACTGTACTAGAGACTGACCTTATTGATTTTGTCGCGGAACAATTTTAAATCTGAAGTCGACAAAGTGCCAATATCATTCATGAGATGGCTGGTTACGAAAAACACCGCTGGTGTTGCGAACCCATCGGCAACGGCCCCAATGAGTCCGACAGTCATGAGGCACTTGTCCACCCCATCGGCGTGCATAAAGAGCGATCTCAGAGAACCGGTCTTCTTCTCGTTCTTCTTCTTCTTCTCATTTATCTCGAATTCTCCAGTCTTATTGCCTTCGTGCTCCATCTCTCGAGTTATATGTCTACTAGCAGGAAACTGTGTCCTCCTCCTACAGAGCTTAACTGCACATTTAATATAAACAGAACATGTAACCATTGAAGTCATTTCAAATATAAGAATAATGGGTGGAGGCATGTGCTGATGAGAGAATCAAGGAGTAGTCAGATTAGTGTCATTAATTTATAGGTAACATATTTTTTTATAAGTCCTTAATAATCAAAGGACTTGAAATCAGTCATAATCAATGCATGGGTAGTGGCCTAGGAAGTTATTTACCTTAATATCCATTTGATGCCGAAAAATATATGGACCAACTTTATTCGTCTCAAGTTTTCTTCAAGTCTGCGCTGAGGTCGTCTCAGAAGCTCAAGCCTCTACGTTCTGCTGCTCCCCGGTCATCAAACACAGAGGTAAAACTCTTTGATATATTTTCTTTATTGCTTGAGCTCTTTTGGTGGTTGCGCTTTTGCGGCCTGTTTCCTCGATTATCAGATGTTTTACCAGGAAAAACTGAGATGTATGATATATGCCACATAAATTTATATACTGGGAACAAGTAAGAAGGGCGTAATGGAGGTTACTCTATTGAGCTTCAATAGTTGGTGTTGTGTTCATTCCACTAAATGAATTTCACAAGCTTAACTTAGTTGGCTCACATCTTCCACATGGTTGATAATGAATATCTGATCTAGAAGGCCTAAAGAAAATTAAATGGAAGCACTCGTGGCACGAGTAATGGGACCATATAATGTATGGCCTGGTTTAGACGTTCCATGTCAGATCACATGAACCGAATGAGAGGTTATAATATTGTCAATCAAAAAAAGGAAAGAAAAATTGTCTGTTGAACGCTGATAACGTCAGAATGAAATATGATCCTTTTATAAGTGTATAGCATCCATTAAGTGACTATTAGGCTGAAGTGACAATGAAATACAATGCTCAGCTAGAGCTGAAGATTATTAGGATTTGTTGGATCTTAGTCTTAATAATTATCGGGATTTGATCCAAAGCATATATGGTAGGGAAGTTATTACCTGTAAGCCGAAGATATATGGAAGCAATTAACTAGCCATCACAATTTTATTTTTATTTTTATGAATTACTTAAAATTTTTTACCTGATTGCCTGGAACTGATCAGCTCAATAATTCATCCAAAAAAATTAATGATAATTAATATAAAGACAATTGCCTAAGAAGTCATTTTCAATTAATATAAAGACAATTGCCTAAGAAGTCATTTTCAATTAATATAAAGACAATTGCCCAAGAAGTCATTTTCAAACATTAAATCAGTGATATTAAATCAGTCGTTTTCAAGATGAAGACAGATGCAGAATCTTCCGCAACATATTACGTCTCGGAACTGCGATCCAAAAGTTTCAAAGATAATCAAGATTGTAAATTGCATTAATCATGCCGTGATGTGATCATTCCGGATCCACCACTACGAATCCACTTTCCAGTAGCCCTCGAGAGATAAAATGACCGTCTTTCGGTCTGGTTTTTCCCTAGCCCTATCGCGGGAACAGGTACGATCTGTCTCCGGTGCTCCACCATGCATCCAGTTGGACCCAAGGTCGCCACGATCCACTCGCACCCTATGGCAAGAAAGCATTGGGTTCACCCCTTTGCTCGCCCTCACCAGCTCCCCTGCCTCACCAGTAAAACAATCACGTGCAACAGGTAATCGCATTTGCTACACAATATGCATATCCCGAAAATATATAATAATAACTGCAAAAACACGGAATTCTAATGGCAAATTCTTGGGTACAACCGATGCTACCGTACGAAATATTTTTGTACTTGGAAAATAACATTTCGTACAAGTACGAAACATTTTTCTCTGAATAAATCGACTGATGTTGATACATGCAGTCGACTGATGCTTTGCACATACAGTCCACTGATCTGAAGAATAATATTTCGTACTTATACGAAACTTTATTATCCAAGTATGAAAACATTTCATATGTTGAGCCACTAAACACAAGAATTGTCCAAATTTGATATATAGTGTAGCTTTTATTATTCAACTTTAGTATATTTATACTTGCTACTCGTCATTTTTATTTGACTATAAAAAATATTAATTGTATCTTTTAAAAGCATTACGATTATTAAATCATATTTGACTTTTCCAATGCCTAATTCACCCCTTTCTTTGATCTTGGAAAAAGTTAATTCTAATCAATTCTTTACTGAATACAATAGCAAATATTATGGACATACATAATATGAAAAAACAAATCCAAGAAGTTTCCTTAAAAACAAAAATTACTTTGAAATTTCAGATCCTAAACTGGAAAAATTTGAAACCATATATATAAACCTAAAATTTTAGGGATTTCAGGTTCTTTTCTATGGTTTACAGTTAAGGGTTTTATGTTTTAGATTTTTAGGATTTTAGTTTTCAGGAATTTGGGGTTTAAGGTTCTAGGATTTTAGTTTCTAAGTAAAGGTTTTAGAATTAGTGTTTCAAGATTAAAATGTTCGGGTTTTAGATAAGATTTTAAAGTTTATTTATCTCTAAAATTATATCTATTAGATTTAATAATTAAGAAAGAATTTTTTTTTCCATAAAGTAGAATTAATTAGAAAAAATTAACTAGTTTGGATCATTGCCAAAATTGTAATAAGGAGTACTTTATAGGCATTGAAAGATTTGGAAATGTTTTTAAATGATAAACTTAATTAAGTATGATAAGTAATTATTGCTTAGGCATAGGATAGAAAAACCCGTAGTTTATTCATATAATTCTAAAATTGTAACTAACAATGGAGAAATAAGGTAGAATATATATGGGACAGTTAATATGAAACCACATATAAAATTGTAGGAAACATAAAAATAAAGCGGGTGCTTTCATATGTAGTAAAGAAGAGTTTCGAGAGTTTCGTTTGCATAATTTGGTTAAGAAATTCATCTATCAGGTGAAGGGTGACACTTTTTTTCTTTGATTTAATTTAAATTAGAGGGACCATAGTGTAACAAAAAGAAGAAAACGACGAAAGGTGGTAAGAAGATCAAGAGAGATTCAAGAATTTGCTAACTCAGATGAAATATTTATATGCATATGGACTCATATATTTACTGGAGTACTCACAGTATACGCATACCGATAATATGAGTAACAAAGAATTATAAAGAGGCGTTTGTATAAAACAAGAGATAAAATTTTGTATGGATGCTTACGTGGTTGGTTCAAGCAGCTTGGCGTTTGTTCTGTTTAAGAATAAAGAGAAAATCCATGCTATGAGAGTTTTACCCTTAAGTGGGTCGAGCCAGCTCGACTGGATTAGTCAATGCCCAATTGAGCTTCCGGATACTAGAGTTCACACCGAAAAAAATTTGTATTATTACATAAATAAAATGGTGGGTTAAAATTTGTTAATTGTTCTTATAGACATAAAATTTACATCTGAGAAATTTAATGGTTTACCATTTTGATAGATAAAATTGGAGTTGAAGAATGATATTATTGGGGTTAAAATTCTTTGAGGACCAAACTGATGGCCAGTCCAAAATTTAAGAACCATTACAATATTTTAGGCTTTGTTTGTGAGTAAATTCACTTTTTGATCCCAAAAGATACCTCGCTTGACAAATTAGTCCCTGAAAGATATTTAGTTTACAATTTGGTCACGCCATTTGAAATGTTTGTACAAGTTCATTCTTTTGTCCATGTTTTAATCTAGTCCCTGATGGAAAATGCTAACTTGGCATGTTATCTGTTCATTTGGCTTGTTAAGAGTCACGTTAGACATAAAGGAGGCAAAAATGACATCGTTTTTGTTCAAATTTTTTTAAAATTTTTAAAAAATTGTACAAATGTTTCAAACATTTTTCCATTGAGGAACTAGATTAAAACATGGACGGAAGGACGAACTTGTACAAACCTTTCAAATGGCGCGACCAAATTGGAATTGTCGTTCCAATTCTAGATGTAAACAAACGTAGGAAATGTTATTTCCCGCGGAATAGATCCGGAAGAGATTGGCAATTCCGGTCAACCAAACATGCCCTCAGTCCTCAATGTTTGGGGTCACAAAAGAAGATGAGTGTGTTATAAACTCTTTAGGGAATATCTTTTCTGTCCTCAATGTTTACTTTTCTTTTCAGTTTCATCCTTGAAATATCTTTTTTCAGTTCATTTAACAATATGTCACCCTTTTTTCCCTATAACCTTAGTTTTTGGTTGAAAATATTGAGATGGTACTTTCTTTTTGTAAAAGTTAATTTCTCGACAATAAAATTAATTTCATGCATTAACAAAATTGATAGAAGTCGACTCGTGTGGGTTGTAGTAGCCAGTTTTGGGCCTTAACGATTTGCAAGCAAGCTGTTAGTTAGCTAGAAGCATATATGTTTACATATAGTTTGCAGTTGGCACATTAGAATATTTGGCATGAACATAAAAAGTTGAAAATATTCCTTCAGTGAGCTTCTTTCTTTATACTTGCAATGTCCATGGATTCAAGCCATATTTCTACGTTCTTTGTCCTACAGAAATGCGCCCCCAACGACTTATCCCGTTTTCAACAAGTTCTGGAGGTACTTTCTGGACAGTGTCCGAGTGCTTATATGGATAATCAGCGTTAATGGAGATTTATTACAAGAATGATGATCAGCCGTTTTGCTTCAGGGTTGAATGAGAGAGTCAAATGGGAGTGTCGAAGTGCCTAAATGCATCATACACATCAAACCGGTTCAGAGGAGGACTATTTGGTATTATCAACAGCAGGAGTCCAATCCTTTCCTCAAGATCGTGGTTGTGTTACTGACGATGGTTGCTAGCTACCATGGTAAATATTTGATATCCCGCTTGAGAAAAAATATTGCAGAGATACGGTTACTGTTATGAAACATTCAGTACTGCTATGTTACTTTCATGATTCCTTGACGTTGGCTTTCTATTGCTAAACTTTTGTTTGTTCCATTAAGCCTATAAGACTGGAGTTCGACAAGTTGTATTATCCATATTTACTGATTAGCAAGAAGAGATACGCCGGTCTTCATTGGTCCAATCCCAAGAATTTTGATAAAATAGATACCAAAGGTAATATACTTGGATCTTTCAAAGCATGGACCTTCTCAAATATATTTGGGAGAATCATCCTGATTTTTACTTCTGATGAATAGGCATCGAAACCGTCAGAAGAGACAATTGCTTGCTGGTGAAAAACCTGGTGAATGAGTGCCTCCATAAAATACTTATCAATCGAGATATTAATGGAGCAAAGGAATACGTCAAAGACACCATTGTCTCAGACCTTCACATGAATCGAATTGACCTATCTCTTCTTGTTATTACTAAGGTGAGAGAAGATCATACAACCTGCGACCTTCAGATGGTTCGATAAACTGCATTCTATGACACTCCTGAGATACTCCAGTTTACTTGGAATTGGACAGGGTTCGTCCAAGTCAGGAGGTGATTATGATGTCAAGGCAGCCCACCTTGAACTCGCCAAACGCATGCGCAAGGTTACATGGCTAGTTGGCTTGTTTTTCCTCGCTTATCATTTACGATATACTAAATCAGCTGTGATTTGCAACAAGCCAGTGTTTTCTAGTGCATCTAATGTTCAATTTTGTGGGCGTGTTAGGATCAAATGGTGAAACGGTGGAAGATAGGGGAGGAACTATAGATATGTGCATCTATGCTTTGGAAAGAAAATTGTAGGAGCTAATGCTTGCCTCCGGTTTAGTTGGTTGCTTAACTTATGTTGCCTTAACACCGTTGGTCATTCACTGGGGCATATATTTCACCATAACTCTCCTTTTACTCATGTTAACAGGGAGATCCTACCACTGCACCGAACATTGGTGATCGGGTACCGTATGTTATCATTAAAGATGCTAAAGGTGCCAAGGTGGATGGGAATCTCTGTTATTATTTATTTCTTTTTGGTATCGTCAATTGGTGTTGCTGTCGTATTATATATCGACGATGTATGTGCAGGCTTATGAATGGTCAGAGGATCCTAGCTATGTCCTTGAGCATAATATCCCAATCGATGTTGATCATTATCTTGACAATCAAATCAGCAAGGTAAGTGAAGTTGCCCATCTTGCACTGTGCTTGGCCCCTCTGGACTTTCTTCTGATGAAGATATCCCATGTATACTGCAGCCACTGTTGAGAATTTCCGAGGCAATTCTGCAGGATGCTAGCAGGGAACTTTTTCGCTGGGACACACAGGAAGATCTATTTCTATCTGTTCTCCTTCCTACAAAAGTGGCATAATGAAGTTCGTCAAGAAACGACTCGCTCGCCTCGGTTGCAAAGCGTTGCTTGCATATTAGTTTAATATCCTCATATATGTGAATTCCCTGTGGCATATATATCGGGTTGCCCCTAATGGATGTTGTGTTGGTTTCAATCAGCAATTCAGATCGGGTTCTCTGTTCACACTGCAAAGGAAGAGGAGTGGAACTTTATTGTAAAACAGTCACCCACGGTAGTGCCTAACTTATCTTACTTCGATAAGTTTGGTTCTTGTGAATTTATGAAATATGAAATGGTCGTAGTGAACTGGAGGAAATTTCGGGAAGACACAGTGCCAAGAATGCCAAGGGTCACTGCATCGAGATGTCCTCTGCACTTGTTTTGTTTGCTTAGTATTCCTCAACATTCTTCTGAAAACTGTTCCAGTTCGAATCTATCATCCAGGTCCAATAAATGGGCTCCATGTACTAATCTCAAGGTCCAATTCTTTTGCAGTAAACTTTCTAGGCACCATATACTAATCTGAGAGCTCCTAATTCTCAGTTGTACAGAGAGTATCACTGTATATTATATAGGTTCCCAGTATTCTCAGATGTCCAGAGGAGGTTGATTGTTCCTGATACATGTACAAGTAATGAGTATAGTCGAAACCGGTCGACATATACCCCCATGAGTAGATTCCTAGTACTTCCTATAAAAATTGGGCAGCATTCAATGTAAAAAAACGAGGAATTGGTTAAGGGTATTGCTAGTATAAGGAGCCTCCTTAAAAGCGTACTTTTAAAAATAGAGAATAGAAGTTTATTACTATTTTATAAGAAAATTTGTTATTTAATAAGAGTTTTATTTTATTCTAATTGACAAGTTTTCTTGTAAAATAAAACATCATCGTTTCAAAAAATAAAGTTTTTTTCAAGCAAGTATTTAGTCTTTCTTCTTATGCTTACAATTACTAAAACTACCAGAAAAGGTATATTACAATAAATACTATGTTAGGGCTATTTCCACCCCCTCTTTGACTAATCCCCCATTTATTGTTCTTCTTACCAAAATACCCCTTATAGCATATTAATTACTCTAATTTATATGGCTAAAACCCTTAAATTACTCACTAAATTCTCATCTCTTTCCTTCTTGATCAATGCAGGCAATTTATTTCTATTTTCAAATTTTAACTTAAAATTATTTACAAAAAATATATATACATATTTTTGTTCACCGAAAAAAAGTATTTTTAACTTTTTGCAGTAAATAAGAGAAAACATAAGCTTACTCTATAAATATAAATCCCATTTGCTTCGCATTCTATTACTCTTTTAGAGATTTTATACTAGAATAATTAAAGACGAACCAAATCTTCATACCAAAACAAAATGATTTTCATTTTCATTACCGACTATTTGTTTCTAGAAATGTATACAAGTACTGAGTTGGTGTGTTTTGAAAAAATAAATTTACATAGTTGTATACATATAGTAATGTTACTTAACAAAATAATTCATTAATTTTTTCATTTAGATAGATAATTGTCCAAGTTGTGAAAATATCATTAAAGTTAAATCCATGAATTTCAAATTTTAATAATACATACTTATTATATTAGCTATATTACATGAAAAATTGATTTGATATATCACGCCCCTTAAGAAAACAAGAGTAAATGATAAAAAAAAGAACAACATACAATATATTGTCTTTTCCTAATAAGCATTTGAAAAGTTATCTCCCTTGAAATCATTGGCCAACAAGCAACAATGTTATTTCATAAGAGCTAAATATTGTCTTCACTATTTATTTTTGTACTTTTTGAGTAGAAAAGTTATTTTTGTAAATATAAATATGTGATATTATTTCTTTATATCAAGATTTTTAACCATTTAATAGAATAATACCATGCTAGAAAAATTAAAATTTGGGACTTTAGGGGTAAAATCATTTTCTTATCACTTGTTATATGGAAATGTGAGATTTGTTTTAAGTAATATTATGGTAAGTGGTTATGTAAACTAATGTGAGAAAAATTTCCAAACGGGAAATTAACGAGTGATTTAAGGCTTTATCCATATTTAATAGAGTAAATTAATTTGCTATGGAGAACATTTTGTTATCATTGACAGCAGAAGGGGTGGATTAACCAAAGTGGAGGTGGAAATAACCCCACTCAAATTGTAGTCAATCGTTTATCCTAGATGAGAATAATATAATCATGTCAACCCCAGCCTACCAAAGAAAAAATTACACGTGTAATTTATCTTTTAAAAAGTAAAAGAAATAAAAGAACCCAATATTTTCAAAGAATAAACTGCCAAAATGATCCATGAATATTTACGGTCACCACTTTAAACTTCCAATAAATTATTGTCAAAATGGTTTCTCGATTCCGTCGTACAATATAGCGTGGAAGTCAACAACACAAATAACCTTGATGGCAAGCTTTCTTGGAGGCTGAAGTGTCTGACGGAAACAATGAAAACTAATAAACCTTCAGGACCCGCCTAATCTAACAATGAGTTACGATAATACATTTAGTATTTTCATCTTAAATATTTAGTATTTTAGTATAGTATTTAGTACTTTTAATATTCAAGTATTTATATCAATTCAAATGTTTTAGTACTATGTACAGTAGTCCATCGCAAATAATACAAGTATTGAAAATTTGAATTGAAATACTAAACACTTGACTTATGTATCAACACAACACTAAGTCATATTATCTTTAAAAAAAGACATTAAGTCATGTTAGAATTTCCCCCATTATATAAAATGGTCCGACATTCAATAGCGTAAACAGAACTGTAACGACAAGCCTACTTGGAAGTAACGTGTCTAAGGAAATAGTGAAAAACTAATGAAAATTTCACACTTATCAAGCATTATTTAGAAATAAGAACCTAAACATAAAATAACTAGAAAAAAAAAATGAAGGAGGGGCGGCGTGTCTCCTGGCTAGCATTAGGCCGTTGGCCCCCTCCCCTCCACATATGAGGTTGCTAGAGACCACTAGACTCTTTACAACCTTCACTTGGAGGCCTGGCCATACTTGTGGAGGGTAGGAGCCAAAGCCTATAGGGAAGCCCTCCAGTACTGCTCCGCCCCCTCCCCCTTCTCTTTCTCTGTCGGAAAGAGGTGGATTGGTAAGGGGGGCCGCTGCCGACCATTGACCCTATGATCAAGGTCACCAGAGACTAGAGAGATCTTCGGCGGTCTCTTCTAGGGGGAGGGTGGAGCTTGTGGTTGCAGACATGCAATAGCCCCAGTTGCACTCTACTCCACTCCATTATTTTTCTTTTTTGTTTAGTCTAATTAGTTTTCTTTAAAAAAAATTACTTTTTACACATGTCAATCTATTAATTTTCACAATTCAGCTAGCCATGTCCGCAACCACGCATGCTGTCATTTTTCATTCTACGTGATCGACGTCCAGACCATTTTGTATGTTAAAATCGAGAATCTTAGGGGGCGTTTTATTGTATGTAAGTGGAGAGTTTATATTGTAAAATCCAAATTTTTATCTAAGCGTTAAAATTTTACTGTCATGATCAATAAAGACTTTGCATTTGAAACACATGGAATTCTCATATTACAACAAGATATTACAATAGTGAGCCCACGTCTTATTCTATAAAATAAATCATATATTACATTATTATCATATTTTCAGTAATCGAACATACTTATCAAAACACGACAATCTATATTTCCACCTACAATCCAAAGGAAAAGATTCATAGTTATTATTTTTGCTGCTACCGATGTCTTAAAAGGGGTCCTATTAGCTGATCGGAATCTGGTTTGACCTCATTAGCTGCAGGGAGGCCAGTACAACCTTGAGTTGGTTGCTTTGATCAAAGAATTGTTTGCAGACCAGATTGGATATTGAACTGATAGAGCTATTTTACGAGTCCAAATGAATTTGTGCAAGTAGATGATATATGTAGAACTAGATTGAGGGGAAAATAGACTGGCACAAAGTAGAATCTGCCAATTTGTTGAGAAACTGGCCTTAGTAAGAAGTCTATGGACCCCGGTTTAATTGTGGTTGAGGTTTATCCCATGCAGGGTCCAGATTGGTCCTTTCTTTAGAGCGACAGATAAAATCCATCTGCATAGAAGCAAATGATATTGACATTGCCGGATGAAAAATAGAAAATAAAGAAAATTGTCTTGAAACTCAAATCATGACTGGAGTATATTTCCTAATGATGCAGGAGTCAGATTTTACTGCTCATACTGTGGGCGGGAGGGCCACCGAAGACACTACTGTGCGGAGTGTCAGCACCCCATTTCGGTCCATCGGCTCCAGGGGTCAAAATCGTCATTTTTCCAATTTAAATTAAATTAT
This sequence comes from Punica granatum, assembly GCF_007655135.1. Taxonomy (NCBI): domain Eukaryota; kingdom Viridiplantae; phylum Streptophyta; class Magnoliopsida; order Myrtales; family Lythraceae; genus Punica; species Punica granatum. The sequence continues at coordinate 6,176,651 of NC_045132.1, forward strand.
ATATATATATATATGTATCATATAAAAAAAATTTCAAATTCAAATCCCGGGCAGGCCGGGCAGGGGCCGGGCAGCGTTGACCGGCTGCCCGTGACCCGCCGGCCATTTAAAAAAAAAAAAGAAAAAAGAAAAAGATTCGGGCAGACCGGGCAGGCCTGGCAGGGGCCAGGCAGCGCTCGCCGGCTGCCCGCGATCCCCGCCAGCCCAGGAAGCCCCGAATCGGATTTTCGCGATTTTCGGCCAAATCGGCCGAAATCTTAACGGAAAATGGGATGGAATTGAGATTAAATGAACAGAAAGTTAATTCGGGAGGGGAGGAACAGGACCCAGTGAAAGGAATCGAACAATTTGCTCTCGTTTCGGCGGATTTGAAGATCGATTGAGCTCGAAAACCCTCGCCGGAAAACCCCAAAATTCTCCCCGATCCCGACCGCCTCCGGTTAACGGGCCTCGGCCCAGTTCCTTTTTTTCGCAGGCCCAACCCAAGCCCAGCCAGGCCCAACGCGCTCCAGTCCGGCCCAGCGCTCTTCCGGCCGAGTTCTCCTTCGGGCGGGCGATCCGATCCGACCTGATTTCATCCGGCGATTGTTTTTGCTTTTTACAGAGAAGCCCCTCAACTTTCCAAACTAGGTAAATTCTCGACTTAGTGGCATGATTAGGGTTCCTTTCATGAATATTATTGCTTGCTTGATGGATATTATATGAAATGAGTGTTCTTGGGTCGCGTGGGTGATCGGATTTGTCCCGAATTCGATTTTACGAACTTTCCCTTTTGTCACATTTCAGTCCAGATGACGCATTTTATTTTTTTTCAGATCTTCCCCGAACCCTAAAATTATTTTCAATCAATTCCCAATCATTTTACTATTTTCCAATCAGTCCTGGATTTTTCAGAATATTTTTTAAGCATCCCAAATAACTTTTCAAGTTGTTTCAGTTTAGTCCCGGGGCCATTTTTCACCCTTTTCAGATTTGCCCCGAATTTCAAAAATTATTTTCAATAAAGTCCCAGTCATTTTATTATTTTCTAATCAGTCCTGGAATTCCCAGAATTTTTCAAGCATCCCAAAGAACTTTCCAAGTTGTTTCAGTTTAGTCCTGGGGCCATTTTTTTTATTTTCAGATCAGTCCCGATTTTCAAATCCATTTCAAATAAGTCCTAGGACATTTTCAGTAATTTTTTACATAGTCCTCATTTTTAGAATTTTCAAATCAGTCCCCAATTTTTTCAGAATTTTCAAATCAGTCCCTGCTCTTTTAAAATCGTTCAATTCAGTCCCCTGGACATTTTCTAAAATATCCGACCCTTTCCTACTTGGATCACCCACCGACAATGTATGTGTCCCATTTAAATATTTTACTTTTTTATAATATGTGATCATGTCGGAAATTAGAGTTTATCGGGCGGTCAATTAATGATTATCTCGACGGCTCGAAATCCGTAGACTAAAGCATTCAGCAAATTTCTAATTAACCTAAAATTCTACATACGGGATAATCGGGACGTTAAATTTGGCTAAATTAAATCATTTGACTCTTTAAATGAATTGTACGAACCGATTAATAATCTGTAATCGCGTCGACAGTTCAAGAACTGTTAGTCATGCTCTTTTCAAAATTCACAATTTCAAAAGCACCGAGATACGTACAACGTAATCTTGATTTTCATGCAGACACATATTTATCGATTCAAGGGCATGATTACCGGTTCTTGTCCTGCCGTCACTCTAGTGTAGGTTTGTGTTTAGAACGGGTTAAAACATGAAAAAAAAGGATTAATTTCAAACTCGGCTTAAACCAAATACGGGTAATAGTCAAATAAAGGGTTATGTCTTTTGGGTTTTAGGTGAAAATACTCTTAATCTGTAAAAGCCATATTGTCGCGATACAGAATAATATAAAAATAACCCACTCATTCGAGACTTCAGTACAAACATCATGTCTGTCGAGTCCGTTAAAATAATGCCGAATGCCACATACCCTATCCATCATCCCTTTTGTTTGTTTTAGGGTAAGATTTGTATGCCAAGATATCCTGGATAATAATTGATTAACTCACGTAAATTCGGCAATAACAAAATCTCATTGTTTGTTTATTTGCGCTTACTTGTTACATTTTTTTGTTATGCGGGTCGAGCCTGATCCTTTAGGATACGATTCACATGGGGTCCAACGCCTCAATCGTAGATTACGGGATCTAATTCCCATACACTGAGTGCGCATTTAATTAATTTTCGATCTTTTCCAAAAATATACGGTGAGCATGAGTGAAATCATGGCCGAATGCGAACCGACCGGGATTTAGTCATTGTACCTTGTCTTTTATTTATTTGAGAGAACAATGTGAGGTTTTATATTATACATACATTCATGTAAAATACCGGTCGGAGAGTGAACGGTCAGAGTGCTTCTGCGAATTTACGGTGTCAAAACGCATAAGACGAGCGGAACCTAATTAAGCGGTAATTAAATTAAAATGGCAAACCTAGACAAGCTAGAGTACCGAAAGGGCGTGTGGGATATAGGCCCACACGTAATAGAACCCCCGAATTCGGAATTTTCGGTTCTAAACAGACCATTGCCTTAGCATTTTAGGTGTACCCCGTACCCCTAGACCTGGGTAACTTGCCGGCCCTCGATCTTCGGGTCGTAAAATGGCAAGTGGCGACTCCTTCTCACGTGCGCCCGTCGCGCGTCCCCGGGAAAGTGGACACTCCCAAGCCGCGTTGCATTTAGGCGCGCGCATGCGTGCCCCGATGAGACGAAATTCGGGTGCGCACAGCTCGGCGACTCCACTCAGTAATCACAGTTTGCCACGCATCCAGGACCTGTTTGACGTTACTTTGACGATCTGCGGGTGTCTGATCCTCCCGCCAAGTATGTTCAAATCTAGTTCGCGCCGTATCCTCGGGGACCGTCTGTAAGCCACTGAGCTGGAGCAGTTCCCTCATCCCTGCACCAAAGGATCAAGTTCATCGCGGATGGTCGGCTCATTACGGTCAAGGGTGAAGAGGACTACGCCATCTACAAGGAAACGGCTGTGCCCTATATTAGCATTGGAGACGACGAGAACCTCCTATTCCATTCATTCGAGACCATCTCCGTCATTCGGGACTATGGAGAGGTTCGTCCATCTCGTGCTGACCGCATGGTCGAGAAGGTCCTTCTGCGTCACAACTACATTCCTGGTACCGGGCTTGGAGCACAGGGGCAGGGGATCAATTGCCCCATCGAGATTGAAGAGTACAAGAACAGGAGGGGACTCGGTTTTCGCCCTTCTTGCCAAGAGATTATTGAGGCCCGTAAGGGCAAACACCTCCACCATCTCGCCGCGCATTATGGGAAGATCAATAGGGGCATCCCAGTTCTCCCACTCTCTCGTTTTTTTCCTGCACCGCCGCACATCGTCGGAGGTACTCTTGAAGGCCCGTCCTCGATTTCAGACGCCTAGCCTGTCGATCTTCCAGCCATATGCGCCGTCACTGAGGAGACTCCTTTAGGGGTCCATATCTGCCTTGCACAGGAGAATGAGGAGCTCAACAACTGGACCTCAGTCCCGTGCTACTCGGTTGTGATCGCCGATGTGTAAGGCTATCTATGTGTTTGATGTTTCCCCACGTGTCGGCATAGCCATAAGACATATGACGGAAGAGGGATTTTGTTATGGCTTCATGCTTACACCATTAATAAAATCTCTGCACGCATTTTTTGAATTTCCGCGTCTACTTTATCCTTTTTTTCACTTATCTCGCAACGCTCTAAATTTCTAAGACTACTCATTTAAATTGCCAGGCTCCACTCGAATCCAAATCATCGACACGTCGATTCGAACTCATCCGAGGAACACCTCGAAGAGTCCCGACCCATATACTTCGGGGAAGGACTCGACGAGGATGGTCGAGTGCCCGAGATAGAGGAGAGTTTGCGCCGCCTTGAGAACCGTTAATTCACTTTAGTTGAGCCGACAGAAGAGTTCAACGTGGGTACCGAAGAAGAGCCTCACATTCTGAAAATCGGGACGGGTCTCGACCCCACACAGCGGGCTCGGATGATCGATTTCCTCAAGGAGTACCAAGAAGTCTTTGCTTGGTCTTATGCCGACATGCCAGGTTTGGATCCCTCAATAGTTAAGCACTTCCTTCCGCTCGATACGGAGAGGTTTCCACCCAAACGGCAGCACTTGCGGCGTCAGCGAGCCGGCCTTCTCCTCCGCTCTAAGGAAGAGGTCATCAAGCAAATCAACGCGGGCTTCCTGGAAGTTTGTAATTACTCTGAGTGGGTGGCGAACATTGTGCCGGTAGAGAAGAAAGATGGAAAAGTCAGAGTCTGCGTCGACTATCGGGACCTCAACAAGGCCAGCCCCAAGGATAACTTCCCCCTGCCTCACATTGACGTCTTAGTTGACAACACAGCACGCCATACATTGTTCTCCTTCATGGATGGCTTCTCCAGATACAACCAGATCCGGATGGCCGATGAGGACAAGATCAAGACGACGTTCATTACAATGTGGGACACTTTCTGTTATCGAGTCATGCCTTTCGGCCTCAAAAATGCCGGGGCAACATACCAAAGGGCCATGGTCACGCTATTCCACGATATGATGCATAAAGAGATCGAGGTCTACGTCGACGACATGATTGCTAAATCAAAAGAAGGAGAGGATCACCTTGTTAATCTAAAACGCCTCTTCGACCGACTCAAGAAATACAAGCTTCGACTTAACCCGGCAAAGTGCACATTCGGCGCCAAGTCAGGGAAACTGTTAAGATTCGTGGTCAGCGAACGAGGCATTGAGGTCGATCCCGACAAGGTGAAGGCAATCAGGGAGTTACCTCCACCATCGACAGTTCGCGAAGTACGAGGCTTCCTGAGACGGCTGAACTACATTGCGCGTTTCATTGCAAACCTGACAGACAAATGTCAACCACTCTTCCGCTTGCTTCGCAAAAATGCAGCGATTAAGTGGGACGAAGAATGTCAGAAGGCCTTCGACACTATCAAGGCATACTTGGTTCAACCCCCGGTATTGGTCCCGCCTACTCCAGATCGCCCTCTTATTCTCTATCTGACAGTGCGCCGGCAATCCCTAGGATGCATGTTAGGGCAGGAAGACGAGTCCACGCACGCAGAACATGCCATTTACTATTTAAGCAAGAAGTTCACCGAAGGGGAGTCCAACTACCCGGAGATTGAGAAGATGTGATGCGCGCTGGTGTGGGTCATGCAGCGGCTTCGGCAGTACACTCTCTATCATACTATCCGCTTATTGTCAAAAGCGGATCCCCTGAAGTACTTGCTCGATAGTCCATCTTCCATGAAGAATATTTCAAAGTGGCGATGTCAGCTGACGGAATACGACATTGAATACGTGCCCCGCACATCAGTTAAGGGGCATGCAATTGCGGATCACTTAGCGGAGTTCCCAATCGAAGACGATACGCCGATCAACTCTGACTTTCCGGACGAAGGGATTCTCCAAGTGGACAGTGAGGGGAACAAATTCGCATGGAGGATGTATTTCGACGGCGCAGTAAATTCCACTGGGTCCGGCATTGGCGCAGTGCTGATATCCCCCGACGGACGCTACTATCCGGTCGCAGCAAAGGTTGATTTCCCTTGCACTAATAACGTGGTCGAATACGAAGCATGCATCCTCGGCCTGCAGGCAGCGATCGACTTCAAGGTGAAGGAACTAGAAGTGTTTGGTGATTCCATGCTTACAATTTTCCAGACGTTGGGGCAATGGAAGACGAAAGACGCGAAGCTAGTGCCATATCACGAGTATCTTGAGGAGTTAGCGGAGAACTTCGAGAAAATCTCATTCACATATACGCCGCGCATCAAGAACCAATTTGCAAATGCACTTGCGACGCTCGCATCCATGGTGAGCATCACGAAAGAGAATCTCATTGAGCCACTCGAAATCGAGATTGCCAAGGGCCCTGCTCACTGCGACGCAATCGAGGCAACTGACGAACAGCCGTGGTATGAAGACATCAAACATTTTCTGCAAACCGGCCAATACCTGACATTCGCCAACCGGCGTGACAGAAAAACACTTCGGCGACTCGCAGCACACTACTTCTTGAGTGGAGAGGTCCTTTATCGCCGTTCCTTCGACGCCACACTACTCCGGTGTGTCGATGAGATTAAGGCACAACGCCTTATGGGAGAGATACATGAGGGAAGTTGCGGACCTCACATGAGCGGGCTCATGCTCGCCAAGAAACTTATGCGTTTGGGTTATTTCTGGTCCACCATGGAGGCCGACTGCGCCAAACACGTCAGACACTGCCAGTTGTGCCAAGTCTACGCCGACCAGATCAAAGCACCCCCCAATGAGCTACATCCAATGGCGGCCCCGTGGCCCTTTTCAATGTGGGGCATAGATATGATCGGCCCTATCAATCCCAAAGCATCCAACGGACACCTTTTCATTTTGGTGGCAATCGACTACTTCACCAAGTGGATCGAGGCCATAACGCTTGCTTCGGTCACCGCAAAGGTCGTGGCACGCTTCCTCAAGTGCAACATCATCGCCCGATACGGAGTCCCCGCGACAATCATCACTGACAACGCTAAGAACTTGAACAACAAGATCATCGACGAGCTCTGCGAGCAATTCAAAGTGCAACATCGTAACTCCACACCGTACCGTCCCCAAATGAACGGTGCGGTGGAAGCTGCGAACAAGAACATCAAGAAGATCATCGAGAAAATGACGGTGACCTATAAGGATTGGCACGAGATGCTCCTTTTTGCTCTTTTAGCATACCGAACATCTATCCGCACTTCCACCGGGGCAACTCCGTACTCTCTGGTCTATGGCATGGAAGCAGTCCTCCCAATCGAAGTGGAGATTCCTTCCATGAGGGTCCTTGCCGAGTCCGAGCTCGAAGAAGCAGAATGGGCAAAGCAACGCTACGAACAGCTCAATCTCATCGACGAGAAGCGGCTAACAGCGCTATGCCACGGCCAATGCTACCAACAAAGAATGGCCCGAGCGTTCAATGCAAGAGTCCGCCACCGCGAGTTCAACCCTGGTGACCTTGTCCTGCGAAAGGTTCTTCACATTACACCTGACTCTCTGGGCAAGTTCGCATACAAGTATGACGGGCCCTTCGTCGTCAGAGAAACCTTCTCTGGAGGGGCAATTATCTTAAGCGACATGGACGGGATCGAAAACGCGCTCCCAGTCAACGCCGACGCCCTCAAGAAGTACTATCCCTGATAGCCTTCTTCGTCATTCCGCAGCCTCTTTATGTCCTCGCCAGTTGCAAACCACATTTCCGACCTTTGTCTTCTTCTGTATTCTTCAGACTCCATGCTCATACCGCCTCAGTGCATCCTGTCATCAGTACTTATACTCTTTTCATCTAAGATCACATTTGAGAGAAAAGAATAAATTTCCCGCTAGGTTGAAAACCTCCTCGAGACGACCTAGTCAAAAGTTAGGGAACGAGGGGCACGGCTTAAAATCCCGTAAAGGGGAGCCGTGGCAAAATGAGAGCATAAATCATATCCTTGCTAGGCTGAAAACCCGCAAAGGGCGGTCTAGGCAAAAGTTAGAGGAATCGAGAGATGCGATCGGACCCTATCTTGGGCGGTTGTAGTAAAAGGAGAGCATTCATGAGAGAAAAGTCAAAATAAAATACCCCGTCAAGTCGTCACGCGTTTTGCGGCCTGGGCAAAAATTAGGGGCAATTGTCGGTTCGACCACGAAAGAACAGCAACACCCCACGTGAAGCTACAACTAGTAGTGGTTCGACAGTGCTCAACGCAAGCAAACTCTCCTCGACTTTCAAGGCTCGAGATGCGCCTCGAAATGGGGTCGAATCGTCGTATCCTTGATTTGGAGGATCCTAAAGATCCTTCCCTTTACCTTTATTCAAAGCTCTGTGGGCCATGCCCTCATTTTGCGAAAAGCCTTTCTTTTGGTCAAACATGAGTTTGGGACACGGCCACCCCTTAAATGGTCACCAAGTTCAGATCCCCGAAGCATCATTACATAAATTTCCTTTGCACATCGTAATTCCAGCAGTTTCACGCGATTGACAACGACCGTTAGCTGCTACCCTTCTATGCAGGTACGGGCATGTGGATCCTAAGAGGCGTCTCTCCCTGACGGACTCATGTCTGCCTCATGCGACAAGATCGTAATCTCAAACCCGAGCGAAGGGCCCTCAAGGAGGCACCTCGCACCATCATCTGACAAATCCGTTGGCATTATCGGACCCAAGTCAACTCTCTCGCGTTCTCGGGCCATCCTCGATGACCGAACCCAGCTTTTACTGCTTTGGGTTTGGGCACCCGCCATTTATTGCTTTGGGTTTGGACATTCGCCATTTATTGCTTTGGGTTTAGACACACACCTTTTACCGCTTTGGGTTTGGACACCCCCCATTTACCGCTTTGGGTTTGGACACCCCCCATTTACTGATTTGGATTTGGACACCCGCCATTTACTGCTTTGGGTTTGGACACCCGCCATTTATTGCTTTGGGGTTAGACACCCCCCTTTTACCGCTTTGGGTTTAGACACCCACCTTTTATCGCTTTAGGTTTGGACACCCCCCCACATTTACCGCTTTGGGTTTGGACACCCGCCATTTATTGCTTTGGGTTTGGACACCCGCCTTTATTGCTTTGGGTTTGGACACCCGCCTTTAACCGCTTTGGGTTTGGACACCCCCCATTTACTGCTTTGGGTTTGGACACCCGCCATTTATTGCTTTGGATTTGGACACCCACATTTATTGCTTTGGGTTGGGACACCCACATTTACTGCTTTGGGTTTGGACACCCACCTTTACTACTTCGGGTTCGGACACCCACCTTTACTGCTTTGGGTTTGGACACCCACCATTTATTGCTTTGGGTTTGGACACCCACCATTTATTATTTTGGGGTTTGGACACCCATTTTTTTACTTTCTTTGGGCCCGTAAACCCATCTTTACTGCTTTTAGGGCCATAAGCCCACCATTATTGTTATTAGATCCATAAACCACCTCTTCACTGCTTTCAGGTACATACGTTTATCCAACTCCCTCCCATTTATCCAAAATCAGAGAGAACAAGTGGCTTTGGGGGAAGATGCCAGGATGGTCGTCGAGATCAAACGGGGTGCTTCTTATGGTCTTTGGCTGCATCCTCTATCCGAGCACACAACCAAAGAGGGGCAAGCTGTCAGCACCCTATTTCGGTCCATCGGCTCCAGGGGGCAAAATCGTCATTTTTCCAATTTATTACCTTTTCTAAAAAAATAAAAATAAAATAATTTAATTTAATTAATTAATTAATTAATTTAAATTAAATTATATATATATATGTATCATATATAAAAAAAAATTTCAAATTCAAATCCCGGGCAGGCCGGGCAGGGGCCGGGCAGCGTTGACCGGCTGTCCGTGACCCGCCGGCCATTTAAAAAAAAAAAAAGATTCGGGCAGACCGGGCAGGCCGGGCAGCGCTCGCCGACTGCCCGCGATCCCCGCCAGCCCAGGAAGCCCCGAATCGGATTTCCGCGATTTTCGGCCAAATCGGCCGAAATCTTAACGGAAAATGGGATGGAATTGAGATTAAATGAACAGAAAGTTAATTCGGGAGGGGAGGAACAGGACCCAGTGAAAGGAATCGAACAATTTGCTCTCGTTTCGGCGGATTTGAAGATCGATTGAGCTCGAAAACCCTCGCCGGAAAACCCCAAAATTCTCCCCGATCCCGACCGTTTTAACTCCGGTGAGGCCCATATCGATCTCGGCGAAGCGTCGGCGGTGTCCAGAACCGTCACCGGCGTTCATCCCGACCCTCACCGCGGCGTCCAGGGGCGAGAACCGCCTCCCGCGGCACCATCGCCGCCGCTGCCCCCCGATCCCGACCGTTTCCGGTTAACGGGCCTCGGCCCAGTTCCTTTTTTTCGCAGGCCCAACCCAAGCCCAGCCAGGCCCAACGCGCTCCAGTCCGGCCCAGCGCTCTTCCGGCCGAGTTCTCCTTCGGGCGGGCGATTCGATCCGACCTGATTTCATCCGGCGATTTTTTTTGCTTTTTACAGAGAAGCCCCTCAACTTTCCAAACTAGGTAAATTCTCGACTTAGTGGCATGATTAGGGTTCCTTTCATGAATATTATTGCTTGCTTGATGGATATTATATGAAATGAGTGTTCTTGGGTCGCGTGGGTGATCGGATTTGTCCCGAATTCGATTTTACGAACTTTCCCTTTTGTCACATTTCAGTCCAAATGACGCATTTTTTTTTTCAGATCTTTCCCAAACCCTAAAATTATTTTCAATCAATTCCCAATCATTTTACTATTTTCCAATCAGTCCTGGATTTTTCAGAATATTTTTTAAGCATCCCAAATAACTTTTCAAGTTGTTTCAGTTTAGTCCCGGGGCCATTTTTCACCCTTTTCAGATTTGCCCCGAATTTCAAAAATTATTTTCAATAAAGTCCCAGTCATTTTATTATTTTCTAATCAGTCCTGGAATTCCCAGAATTTTTCAAGCATCCCAAAGAACTTTCCAAGTTGTTTCAGTTTAGTCCTGGGGCCATTTTTTTTATTTTCAGATCAGTCCCGATTTTCAAATCCATTTCAAATAAGTCCTAGGACATTTTCAGTAATTTTTTACACAGTCCTCATTTTATAGAATTTTCAAATCAGTCCCCAATTTTTTCAGAATTTTCAAATCAGTCCCTGCTCTTTTAAAATCGTTCAATTCAGTCCCCCGGACATTTTCTAAAATATCCGACCCTTTCCTACTTGGATCACCCACCGACAATGTATGTGTCCCATTTAAATATTTTACTTTTTTGTAATATGTGATCATGTCGGAAATTAGAGTTTATCGAGCGGTCAATTAATGATTATCTCGACGGCTCGAAATCCGTAGACTAAAACATTCGGCAAATTTCTAATTAACCTAAAATTCTACATACGGGATAATCGGGACGTTAAATTTGGCTAAATTAAATCATTTGACTCTTTAAATGAATTGTACGAACCGATTAATAATCTGTAATCGCGTCGACAGTTCAAGAACTGTTAGTCATGCTCTTTTCAAAATTCACAATTTCAAAAGCACCGAGATACGTACAACGTAATCTTGATTTTCATGCAGACACATATTTATCGATTCAAGGGCATGATTACCGGTTCTTGTCCTGCCGTCACTCTAGTGTAGGTTTGTGTTTAGAACGGGTTAAAACATGAAAAAAAAAGGATTAATTTCAAACTCGGCTTAAACCAAATACGGGTAATAGTCAAATAAAGGGTTATGTCTTTTGGGTTTTAGGTGAAAATACTCTTAATCTGTAAAAGCCATATTGTCGCGATACAGAATAATATAAAAATAACCCACTCATTCGAGACTTCAGTACAAACATCATGTCTGTCGAGTCCGTTAAAATAATGCCGAATGCCACATACCCTATCCATCATCCCTTTTGTTTGTTTTAGGGTAAGATTTGTATGCCAAGATATCCTGGATAATAATTGATTAACTCACGTAAATTCGGCAATAACAAAATCTCATTGTTTGTTTATTTGCGCTTACTTGTTACATTTTTTTGTTATGCGGGTCGAGCCTGATCCTTTAGGATACGATTCACATGGGGTCCAACGCCTCAATCGTAGATTACGGGATCTAATTCCCATACACTGAGTGCGCATTTAATTAATTTTCGATCTTTTCCAAAAATATACGGTGAGCATGAGTGAAATCATGGCCGAATGCGAACCGACCGGGATTTAGTCATTGTACCTTGTCTTTTATTTATTTGAGAGAACAATGTGAGGTTTTATATTATACATACATTCATGTAAAATACCGGTCGGAGAGTGGACGGTCAGAGTGCTTCTGCGAATTTACGGTGTCAAAACGCATAAGACGAGCGGAACCTAATTAAGCGGTAATTAAATTAAAATGGCAAACCTAGACAAGCTAGAGTACCGAAAGGGCGTGTGGGATATAGGCCCACACGTAATAGAACCCCCGAATTCGGAATTTTCGGTTCTGTACAGACCATTGCCTTAGCATTTTAGGTGTACCCCGTACCCCTAGACCTGGGTAACTTGCCGGCCCTCGATCTTCGGGTCGTAAAATGGCAAGTGGCGACTCCTTCTCACGTGCGTCCGTCGCGCGTCCCCGGGAAGGTGGACACTCCCAAGCCGCGTTGCATTTAGGCGCGCGCATGCGTGCCCCGACGAGACGAAATTCGGGTGCGCACACCGAGCTCAAGGTAGCCTAATAAATAGGCGGTTTCGTTGTTGGGTCCATGGAGAGAAAGGTCATAACAGGAGCACCTGTCGAAGGTTAGGTCTCATAATCATGAAAGAGACAGTGGCTAGGTTCCATTGCTGTAGAATATGTGGTCAGAACGCCCACAACCGAAGGACTTGCCCCGAGAAGATTGGGGAAAGATCATCGATGGGCTAAAAAGGGAAGATAGACCATACCGCTTTGACGAAATTGTATGTTTGCGGATTTTGTAGACAGAAAGGGCACAACATTAGGACATGTCCGACTAAGAAACTCGTTGCTTCGGATCAGTCTTTGGAAGGTAAAAGTGAAACTACTTCCGCATAGGCTTTTGGTATTCGTCTTGTCACATATCTCTACTTGATGATTTCTCCAAAGAGGCTTAACTTTCGGGCTTGAGAGGTGATTGAGCTGAGCCTTTTAGGCAATGAGTAAAGCTCAGCTTGAAATTATGAGTTAATGATATTCGGCCACCTAATCATCCTACTATATCAATCTTCCGGTATGCCCATGCATGCGCACGGGGCTTGTTGCTTTGTGCACTCGCATCCATGTTTATTATATGGATTTTGTAATTGTAACCTACTATCGGGCTACTCTGGAGTAAGTTCAAGATGGACCATCTGATCAGTCAAGCCTGAGTTTTGGCGATTGGAAAAATCAATACTCTATAGGGCATAAATGAAATGGGTTAAAGTCATAAAATCCGAACTTTTAGGAGCAGTCTGATTCACCCTATAGTACAATTTCATTTCACATGAGATGGGTCCCATTCCCATGCCTTTACGTTTCTGATTCTGGTTTTGAATTTTAATCAGCACTAGATTTGCAGCAGTTTTCCAGCTTTCCCTTACCTCGGCTGAGATCATCAATTGGTTCCTTCTTTATACAAGTAAAGGCGGTTCATTTGACATTCAAAGTTTTTTTCTTTCTAAAAATAATTCATTCGATAGTTGAATATATTTGAAAATACCTCGACGATTTCTGTAGTTCTTGAGAGCTCGCGATGTTGTATGAGGTGGAGCAGAAATAAAAAAAATCATCAAGTAGCTGTAACCCGAGATCAGGTAAACTTTTCTTCTTTTTAACGAGCACATCCAGTAGACATATCATATGAAGGCTGTTATTTTGCTAATTCATTCATTGTTCACTGTAGCACTTGTTGAATGTCGATGATTGAAATTCAATAGAGCTGATTCGTGAGGTTAGGAAATGTCGTGATGTTGGCAATGTGGGATCTTTCTTATGGGAATCATATGGGATTGGCAGCTGCAGCTCAATGGTTGCATCTTTTCAGTATTATTTCCCGGAAGGAGTTAGATAGTTCAGAAATTCTGTATGTATTGACTAGCAATTCGACAGATTTTTTATCAATTCGGCCTGAACTTTCACCTATTAGGCCTTTGATTTGCTTCCCTCAGGGTTTGCTGCTGTAATGCTTAGTTTCAGTTCCATGTGAAGCTCAGCAGATCATTCCATCTCGATATGGGACCCTTTACCTAACAATTTACTAAATTCTTTTGGCTTTTGGCGAGGCATTTCTTATGTTTTGGAATGGAAAACAATCTGTCTGTCTGTGGAAGATGGTCTTAGTTTCTTGTTTCTCCATTTTCTTCGGAACACACATACTAGACAAATTTGTAAATTTACAGCGATATAAAACAAATTTATTAGTATTTAATATTAAAATCATAAATCAGCAATAAATTTTTAGTACTATGTATTTAGTGATTTGTATTAAAAAAAATGTCTCATAAAATTCGCATGTAGAGTGTCTCATCAGTCTATATTACGAATAACAAAAGCAAGATTTACACTCAAAACACCTAATTTCCAAATGTTAAAGTTGCCGAGGAATGAATTAAGATTATCGTTTCCACCACTCAAGTCTCTCTGTTTATGGCAGAGACTGTTGGAGTTTATGACTGAGACAACTCAAGCTTATACTAATGCTGCTAAGGAAGTGGAGGAGGAGGAGAAAAGATTTAGCATTACTCGATTTAATTTTCAAAGCAAACACAACGCAAAGAGGCCTTGGGACAAGAAGGTACCCTCTCTAAGATCAACAACCATACGTAAGCCACAACTTCTTCTCCTTCTGCTCATACTTGTTTTATATTAAAAGTGAATACAAGGCAATTCCAGCATCATTCAAGAAAAAGGTAAAAAAAAAATCGAATAAAAGAAGTACAAAATGCATTCCTCCTTCAATATGATTCACATATCCTTCCCACTTCCCACATCTTTTCCAATAGGAGTTTTCTTTTTCACCACTCTTATTGGTTAACAACTTGAAGAAGCTCCTTCTGAATCACACGAAGTGCAGCTGCGACATCAGCAACGTTCATACGGTCTACGGGGCACTCGGAGGAACAAACAACTCCCTGCCTGATGATTGAGACCAAGCATTCCTGAATCTTTTGGAATCTGTTTCTATGCCTCCCTGATCTTACGTTGTTCCAACTGCTCTCCATGCCTCGATATTCTTGTAGCAAGAAGGGATCAACAACTTGAGAAATTTGTTCGGGTAATGCTGTATTGGCAAACGAATGAAGGTTCAATCCGTTTGTGAACATTTTATCTGTTGGCCTCTTCCCCATGAACATCTCCAATACAAGAATCCCAAAGCTGTAGACATCCCCATGAGTTGATACGTCTCCTCCTGCTCCGTATTCTGCATTCGCAATTCAACAGACTTCATTTGGTAAGACGTGCCTTCACCAGTCCTATGAAGAGGTACTAAAAGGAGGGACATACTAAGCAAGATGAATTAAGAGTTCCGATGTTACCAGGAGCAATATAGCCAAGAGATCCTTTCACTCCAATTGAGCTACTTGGATCAGCAACTGACTCCCTTGTGGCTTTTGGCAGGAACCTGACCAATCCAAAATCGCCTACATGCGCAGTCATTTCGTCATCTAGTAGAACATTGCTTGGCTTTATGTCACAGTGGACTATGGGCACATCACACTGATTATGAAGATAATCTAAAGCAGAAGCAACATCTATAGCGATGTTCAATCTCTGGAGAAGATTCAACTGTCTTGGGGCCTCTTCCTCTGTCTCAATTGTCTCGACTACTGGATGTAGCCAACCATCTAAGCTCCCATCACCATGAACTCATAAATCAGGGCCTTGAAATCGTTTCTCTGATAATCAGTGCCGGAACATGCAGTGATTACCTTCACGAGATTCCTGTGCCTGATGTTTCTCAAGGCCTCACATTCTGAAATGAAGCTTGTGGCTGCTCCATACTGCACCAGGTTCAGAACCTTCACTGCAACAACTGTCTGATTCCAATCAAAAACACCTCGGAACACTGATCCGAAACTTCCTGAGCCTATCAAATTTATGGAAGAGAAACCATTAGTTGCTTTCAACAGGCTTTGGTAAGAAACCTTCAAAAGCCCATCTCTCGAAAACTTGGACATTGTAGTTTTACTTTGCCTTCTACACCAGAGAATATACAGCAAAACGAGAATCAAAAGCAGTCCTAGAAGGCTTGAAACTGAGGAAATAATTATAATTCTCGCGGAGTTCATGGTCCCCACCCTCCTCGGTTCTTCAATGTTGCATTTGGGCAGCCGAAATTCAGCCAAGCCCCCGCAGAGATCCTTATTTCCGATGAGAGAGGTTGCACTTGCATTCTTGAAGACTCCTCCTGTTGGTACCGCACCCTCAAATTCATTGAGCGCGAGAACTAAACTCGTCAGATTTAAGTCCCCAAGGAATTTCGGAATTTGCCCAGACAACATATTGTTTGATAAGTTCAGTTCTTGAATCCCTTTTAAGTTACTCAACGTGGAAGGGATCGAACCTTCAAAAAGGTTGTCCTGCATGTAAAGATTCTCCATCATTATACAGCTTCCAAGACTACCAGGGATTTCTCCAGAGATTCTATTGTCTTGCAGATATAATGCGCCCAGATTTTTCAGATTCCCAACCTCCAAAGGAAGCTCGCCTGTCAAATTATTGCTGGAGAAGTCTGCGCGTATCGACAAAGATGAGATTTCCATAATTTCAGGAGGTATGGCCCCACTAAGTTTGTTATCACCAAGGTTGAGAAGTAGTAAACTCCGACACTTGCTTAGAGATGAAGGTATTGCTCCTTGAAGTCTATTGCTTCGCAAAGACAAGTGGGTCAACATCGATAAATTTCCCATGGTGTGTGGGATTTCTTCAGAGAATTCATTCCAACCTAGATGCAATATCTTTAGCCTTGCGAGATTGCCGATTTCAGAGGGAATGTTACCAGAAATGTTGTTCATACCCATAAAAACACTCTCTAAGTTTATGAGATTGCCGATGGTACTTGGTAAGCCTCCGGATATCATGTTCCTGCTAGACAAGAAAAACTTGAGAGTTGTCGATAGGTTAGAGATGCATTCGGGTATGTATCCTTCGAATTTGTTCAAGTTAAACTGTAATATCTCTAGCTTTGTAGAGTTTGTCAATGTGCAGAGGAAGTCGAGATCGCCAACTTGCCGACCACCAAGATGATTGCTCGCAATGCCAACGAAGCGGAGCTCATTCATTTTCTGGAAAGATGGAAGCTTCCTAGTGAAATTATTTTGGTCGATACTAAATACCGAGAGGTCAGACAAATTGGATAGTGATTTGGGAATGGGTCCTGTGAAATGGTTCATAGCAAAAAAGAGAAATTGGAGAGCTGGCAGAGTGAAGCCCAAGTCTGATGGTAAGCTCCCCACCAGTTGGTTGTTGGTCACATCAAGGACTTCCAGGGAGGAGATAATGAATATCGATGTAGGAATGGTCCCAACGAAATTATTCCCCCCTAGACCAAGAAAATTTAGGTTTTGTAGGCTGCCTAATGTATCTGGAATCATGCCATCGAGTTCATTTAGCGTTGTGTAGAGAGACTCGAGAGATGACAAATTTCCATAAGAACTAGGGATTGGCCCGATCAAACCATTCTTGTCCAAAATAAGCGCTTTGAGCTTCGACAAGGAGCTAAGCTCGGCAGGTAAATTCCCCTCAAGCATGTTGACTTGGACCTTAAGTATAACGAGATTGAAGCAACGAGACAAACTTGGAGGAATCGGTCCATCCAACGAGTTGTTATTAAGGTGCAAACCTCGTAGTCTATATAGATGACCAACTTCGGGAGGAATCCTTGAGTGGAAACTGTTGTTCTGGAGGTCGAGGACCCTCAGGAATGTGAGGTTCCCAATTCTGGGGGATATAATTCCTCTCAGGTCTTTCGATCGCAACTTCAAGGCTGTGACCCTCCGGTGCCTTCGGCCGCAAGTAACTCCGTACCACTGGTAGAAATGGATGGTGGTGTTCCACGAGTTCAGAACACCGAGGGGGTCGCTCAAGAAGTCTTTGAACTCCAACAGAGCGAGCCGCTCGGTTTCATTCCCAGGAATCCGGTTTGCACCCAACACAGAGCACGATAGGAGAGTAATGATGATGAGAGAATAGATGGACCCGATCATGAAAGGTGAAAACCAACTTCGACAGGGAAGCGGAAGCTCCATTTGAGTTTTGAGGAGGATGTTTGTTTGGTGTTTTGTGTTTCGATGCAAGCAAGCGCAATGCAGCATACATATATAAAGGACATAATTTCCGATTCTTCCTCTTGATGTTTTCATGCCACTCTATATTAATATTAATATATTATTATTAATGCTTGACCTTGTGGAACCATTCTTCTCGGTGCCAATTCATTAACAATATGAATTTTTTATTAGCACAGAAAAAGTTGCAAGCTGAAACGGAAAGGAAGGCAAACGTAGGTTTGGCAGTGAAGTATACGGCAGAAAATAAAGCTGGGAAACGTGATACTCAAAGTTACATAAATAGTGATATCATTAATGTCAATGCAGCCCAATTGACACTCTCAGTCATAGTGGTCGTAAGTTACGGTGGCTGACTCGGCTATCATTAATATATTATTATTAATGCTCGACCTTGTGGAACCATTCTTGTCGGCGTATAGCGACCAGACAGCTAGCAGCCAATATATTAACAATGTGAATTTTTTATTAGCACGACCAGCCAAACCAATTGACGCTCAAAGTTACATATATAGTTATATCATTAATGTCAATGCAGCCCAAGTGACACTCTCAGTAACAGTGGCCGTAAGTTACCGACATCTATACTTTTTCCTTTTCTCAGTTTACACTTGAAACATCTGCTTCTGGATTGACCATTGACCATAGTCAACAAATAACATGATATATTTTTTTTTTCCTGGGTATAAGGGTGGGCCAAGGACAAGAATAAGGAAAACGAAACAAAGGGACGTGAAAAGTCCCAATAGCGTTAGATTCTGAGTTAACAACTTATATAAAGGACCTAATTTCCAATTCTTCCTCTTGATACTCTCAGTTATAATTGATGCGTCATACGACATCATTTCAATTTCACCATGGGTTACACGCATTAATTATTTAGCAAAAAAAAAAATGTGTTACACAAGTTAATCAAGCAAAGCTTTCATATATGGATTCCTTATCCATGTTTTTGGATCGGGATTTGCCCAAATCCAATATACTCTTATTTGTTAATGAGGGATTTGCGCAAATCCAATATATTATTATTTGTTAATGAGGGATTATGCGTGCCGATAGCCCCGAACGTTTACATCACGTAAAACACATGAAGTAATTTGTATTCCCATTAAGTCAAATCATATGTTTCTCATGACTGATTAGAAGTATTTAATAATTTCTCGAGATTACGAAGCGAGATGCGTACGAGAAGTGGGGACTAGACTAATTTTGTATGACTATCTCAATTAAATACATGGCAATTTTCTGAGTACAGCGACCAGACAGCTAGCAACTAATTGATACTCTCAGCTACAGATATAGTGATATCATTAATGTCAATGCAGCCCAATTGACACTCTCAGTCGCAGTAGCCAATATACTAACAATATGAATTTTTATAGCAAGTGAAGCAAAGCCCATAAAGGACGCTGCGTTATTCTTCCAAGTCTTCCATCCGATATTTCTGCATAAATGTGGAAGTAGACTGACAGTGGTAGAGCTCTCGATATTTATTGGATGAAATTATTTCTTACGCTTGCTTTTTGGATCTTTCTTATTTATTTATTTATTATTGGTCGTAATGGAACAAAGTAAAATAAAGGGCACATAAGTTCCACTAATGAAAATCGAACTCGAGATATTCTGGTTTCGAACCGGCGCCTTGTGCTGTTGCATTAAAACCCAAAACTGTTTGTCACTTTTTTAATTCGTTCATAGAGACCCGATAGCAACCACAATAACTTATACAAGTTTAAGAAATTAGGATTAATAGTAACGATATCACAAACTATTAATCCTCATTTGGCATGTACTTAGCCTTGATCATAAAATGCTTTTGATGCATTTCGAAGATCAGATCTAAGTAAATGTTTTCGCTTAAAATTAGTTAGGACACTTAAGACTTATTATATCGCAAGCATGGTATTCTAATTAGAAAAAAATGAAAATTCAAGATAAAATAGCAGAGAGAAATATTAGGGGGCGTTTGGTTTGTGAGTTGGATTTTGATTTTAATTGGGTTGTTAATGATTGTGTTGTTGAATTATGAGAAAAAAGTATGAAAAATAATGAATAGTTAGGAGAATTTAATATTAAAAATTGAATTGAATATAATGGAGTTGTAAGTAGGTTTATATATGGGGCCCACCTTTTTTACTTTGAATAGTTAATTTTTGTTATGTAGTGAGTAGAGTTAAAGTTAAAGTTAAAATCTAAGCCTTGTTTGGTTAGTAAGTTAAAATCACTTTGATTTTAACTTTAATTTTAACTCAACACACTACACAACAAAAATACACATTTCTCAAGTCAAAAATTTTAACTTTAACTTTAACTCAAAACACTACACAACAAAAACACACGTTTCCCAAGTCAAATTTATAATCCCAACTCATTTTTCATTTTCCACAATCAAAATCAAAATTACTTTAACTCTGAAACTAAACGCACCATTAAAATCCGATCGTGAAAACAAACAGAGCATTAATTTTTATATTGTATCACATTAGTTAGTATAATTTTTTCTAGAAAATTTAGATTACTCACGAGCAGTATTAGAGTTCATGTTTTTCACATAAGTGGTTTTTTATCGTTACTTCTTTCATCTTTACCAGTTTTACTGTTAGTTTCATAGACGCTTCTATTTGTTTCATTACGTAATCTGATATGATAAACTAAAAGATTAAAAAAAAAGATTTTCTTATCCCGCGACATCGTGAGTTGTTGCTTCCTAGTATGAATTAGAATTTGGAATTTGGAATTGACTATAAAATAAAACAATTTAATATGATTGATCTCTATCCACATCCCCATTTCCAACTACAAGGAAAGGCTCCAATTATCCAGTCTACCGGAATATGCCCTGTCTCTCTATTTAGAACGTTCGGTTATCCAGAAATTCCTCTTAAAAGATCGGCCCATATTTCCCGCGGGCCTGAAATGAGAAAAACCGTGGGAAACTGCTGTGTTTAGTTTTATAGTTAAATAGAGTTGAGTTTTAATTTTAATTGGATTGTAATGATTGTGTTGTTGAATTATGAGAAAAAAGTGAAAAAGTAATGAATAATTGAGATAAAATAATAATTATGTTGCTAAATTTTAGAAAAAGTAATGAATAATTAAAAGAAAGTAATGATTGTGTTGTTGAATTGTAAAAAAAGTAATGAATAATTGAGACAAAATAATTATTGTATTGTTGAATTGAAGATAAGTGGAGTTAAGTGGAGTAGAGTTAAAATTTGTTTGTGAAACCAAACAAGCCGGTCCGTTTCTCACAATTTTGTAGGAACTAATTATCCGTAATAAGTAACAAAATTGAACGACAATTCGAATAGCAAGTTGGATAAATAGAATGCTATAAAATTAAATGAATTTCACTAGTATAAGAATTTGGAAATTCAAACCGATACAAAGGTGAAACCGAAATATCAGAACACACGAGAAAGCCGAGTTCTGCGTTTCACACAAACCCTTGAAACAGATTCGTCCCCTTGGGTGTGCTCGAGGTCACGTGGGCGTCTGTTTCCCAGGATAAAACGGCATCGAGTGCAGCTAGCAGCACGAGTTATCTGCACACCAGCGAACCAGAAAACGAAGTTGAACACTCTCACTTAACTATGCAATTCTCTTCTTATCGAAAAGCTCTTAGGAATAGAGGGGAATTTTTCAATTTATAGACAATCGATCGATGGAGACATGCCATTGATGATGGTTATAGAATTGATGGTGTCCTTTCAATTTCAAGAACTGATGGTGTCCTTTCAAATTCCATGAATCACCATTCAATACATTCATTTCATTAATGAGAAACAATTTCTCATTCACCAATGTCCTTTCAAATTTCACGAACCACCATTCAATACATTCATTTCATTAATGAGAAATTTCTCATTCACCAATGCCATAATTTCCCAACAAATTTTCCCACTAAATTTTCTGCCGAACGAGATATGTGGGAAATTCTGCTGTAAGAAAAGTTTGCACATGGGAATGCTTTCCCCAGCCCCCAGCATTCCCATGCCCCCTCTGGCGCAGGAAAGTGCGTGGGAAATTTCCTACGCTGATTTCCTCTACAATAGAGGGCAAAAAAGTTCTTGGAAAAATTCCCACGCCTTGCCTGTGGGAAAAAGCGTATAAATTTTCCACGACCAATTCCCCCAATTCATGGCGTGGGAACATTCCTGGCAATTTTCCAGCGCCCTTTCCTATGACTGTTGGCGTGGGAAAGGCCGAGTGAACTTCCGACGCCTTTTACCATGCCTTGGTCATGGGAAACGGCCCCTATACTCTTTTTCTATGTCCTGATCGTGGGAGAATATCATTGGAAATTTTCAAAAATAATACTATTATTAATTCGAATATTCATATTGTTTGAATTACATTTATTAATCAAAATTTATAATCATCGGTAGTAAAACTAAAATATCGAGAGATAAATTATGATATATACTTAATACTTTTTAAACTTTAAAATCCATCACTAAATAAAATCTGACAAATATATAGACAAATGCACATCCATGTAGTCCTACAACTTGGCCTTGTTTGTTTTTCAAATAATAATTCTATTCAACTCAACTCAACTCTATTTTTCTCCAAATTCAACAATATAATAATAATTATTTTATTTTATTCTGTCATTTAATAATAATTTCTCACTCATATTTTTCCTATACGTTTTATAATTAATTATAAATCCATCATCTACTTTCATATCTATATATACATATTAATATCACACATCAATATATTTGTCAACACTTGTAACTCAACTTGATTTTCTGTAACGATTACAAGTGTTAATAAATATATTGATATGTGAGAATATTATATATATAGATGTGAAAGTAGATGGGGAATTTGTTATTAAAAAATTATTTTAAAAATGATTAGAAAAAAGAGACCAGACAGCTAGCAACCAATATATATGAATTTTTCGTTAGCACGACCAGCCAAACCAATTGATACTCAAAGTTACATATACAGTGATATCATTAATGTCAATGCAGCCCAATTGACACTCTCAGTAACAGTGGCCGTAAGTTACTGACATCTATACTTTTTCCTTGTCTCAGTTTACTCTTGAAACATCTGCTATTGGATTGACCATTGACCATAGTCAACAAATAAAATGATCTTTTTTTTTTTTATGACGGTGGGCCAAGGACAAGAATAAGGAAAACTAACAAAGGGACGTGAAAATTCCGAATGGCGAGAGAACCTAGAAATTTTAGACTCTGAGTTAACAACTTGTGCCACTATAATAAGCCTCCTTTCTAACTAACATGACTTCATTTCTTAAGGGTAAAAGTGGTTAGTTTCAAAAGAAAGTTTGTTACAACGAAAACAATCAGAAGCCTCATGATGACTACTAAACGATAACTTTAAATTGCGGGTCGTGGATAGAGGTGGGTGATAGAGGATTATTGAGAGTTCCTATATGCAAGGTTGGTTTTGTTTGAATGGAGGGATTTTAGATAAAAATGATTGAGGGGAAATTGCATTAATCTAGAAATTATATAGATGGCCCGATATTCGGTAGGACTACCCGTATCCATTTATTAGATATTAGAATTTTTATTTCATTATAATAGGTCCATGAGCCTCTCTTATAATTCAAAAAAGACTATCATTACACAAACAAAAAATTAAAGCTGAAGACACGTTATGCAAATAGCATAAAACTACAAAAATTCAAAATAATTCCATAAATAATCCAAATATTATGTAAACTAAATCTTAAAGAACCACGCTTTATGCAAACTAATTTTGGCCATGACAGTGCCCAGAGTGGTTGGGAGAGACTAATCAAAACTTTAGAGATGGTTGAGGGACATGCAACGAGGAGTCTCTGTTTGTGCGATGAGAGTTTGCCACGTAGGATTTTCAAGCACTTTCTCAACTCTTAGTTGGGTGCCTCTTCCTTTATCTTCTTTAATTTAATAACCTATCAAAAGTAACTAAAAAAATTTTAAAAATGTGAGAAGTGAGCATAAGTTTATTGGTTTTGTGGTGGTAGAGACATGATTAATTATGTATATTGTTTTGTGTTCAAAATTTTCCATTCAATTTTTTCTTATTTTTCTATTTTTAGACATATAGTTTTGGTCTTTGGTCAACTTTGCTCATATAAATTTCAAAAAAGCAGAATCAATCCAATATATTTGGTCCAGTAGACAGTTTTGATCCATTCCATGAAGGGGCATTACGGAATTGCTAATATAGAATCGAAGCCGTTAGTTCTTTCCACATAGTGATTTGTTACTGGTTGCGAATTAAAAAATGAAAAACAACCAACCCCAAGGAGTTGGGTGATCATGGAGAAGGGGGACCGGATTGAGGACTCCCCCTTCCGGGTACCCTACAAAGTTGCACACATATCATACGTCCAATATGTTATATGGATATTGAATTTTTTAAGACTCAGAGTTGTAAATATGTAACTTTTCTTACCACAAAATGTACGAATTATCCTATCTTCTAATATCAACAAACGAAATATGTATTATTTAATATAACTATTAATATGAAAGATGTATTGGATTTAGTATTACATTGTATATTATTTCTGAATAAATTTTTGTGAGAAATAAATAAACCCATCCATACAAATATATTACAAATAAATTTAAGACTTTCAATCAGAAAAAAGAGTAACAACATAAAAATAACAGGTTTGTACTCTTAATCAATATCACATCTACTAATATATAAGTCATAGAAACAAAAAAGATTTTATTCATTTATTTATGACAAATTAACCCAAAAAAAAAAATCACAAGCACAGGCTTAACAGGCGGGTCTTAGGTCTGGTTTCGTATTCATTCCAATGTGCAACCAAATAAATAAATTCACCCGAATTCTTATTTCTAATCTCCGTCAATTTCAGTTTTCTGCCAATTCTAGTCTCAATTTTAATCTCAGGGATCAAACACCGCCTCAATCATTAATATTAATACCGTTAAACGTGCACATAGAGTAATTATTATGTTTTACAAGTAATTTTTCTTATTTAGTTGAAGGCATTGTTCCCTCTTAAGTTGTTTATATACAATTTATAGATTTTTCCCCTAATAACTTTCCATTTAAACTTTTCATTCCACCGATTTGCCTTTTATCTTCCTTCAATTTGACTTTCCCCTCCATTCTGTCGAGCAAAATATCAGAGTGGGGGAGAGAGAATTTTGATCCGAACGCCTATTGGCGCGACCCGAACGGTAATAAGCCCTGGGATTCATTCCCGTAGAATTTTAAGGGAAAGCTTCTTCCGTAGAGGATACAATGGATGACGCCTAGTGTCTTCTCTGGTACAGCAGGAGAATCTCGAATTGAATGTTGATCTCCTTATTTTTTTCATTCAATGCTTAAATTTGATCCGATCGAGTAGGTACAATCTAGAAGTTACTGCGTCTTGGGGTAGATGAAATCCCTTCCTTTATAGTAGTCCGTCTCACTCGTTCAACAATTCTCTGACGAAGCTTTCAAATTTAGGTTGTTAGTTCGTAATCCGAATTTATGCGAGTGGATGATTTTTGCCATAGTTGCTTGCAATAATCTAAGCAGAGACATAATTTCTTGTTTGTTCATTCAATATACATACATATATAATAAAAAGTCTACGATTATCGATTAAAAAATAATTATAGTAATTGAAAAATTATCTAACATTGGATTTCAATTGAAAAATCTCATCTTTTCATGTGGGGATATTTGTTTAGAAAACGATTTCCTAACCATATATATATATATTTTAATTGTTTTCATTCATATATTTCCGAAGACAATTGACCGCGCCAAAGATGAGTGGATCATGCTTGACATTATTTCCAGATCTTATAACCAGCCAGTTCAGAAAGAAAAAAGAAGAAAATAATTTTGTAATTTAGAAAATAAAAAAATAAAAAACAAACTGAATACTCAAGCCTTCATGTCCAATGCCAGCGTCTGGGCCCCAATCTCTCCATCTGACAGCATCCCATCTCGCCAAACTGAATAGTTGCTTCGGGATTTTGCTGATTGCTTTGTTAAATTACAAAAATCTTGAGAAAAAGTTCAATAATCAAAGAGGTTGTAAGTTCGATTTTCGTGTGGAGTCTATTAGTGTATTTTTTTGTTATTAGGATTTTTATTTCATTATACTTGTCATATGGTCCTTTAAAGAAAAAAAAGTGATAAGTAAACTTTTTTTTTTCGGGATTGGAATAAATAATCTTATGATCCTTTATGTTTGGACGAATGCTGAACTTTCGTCCTTTCCGTTATGATAATTACTCTATTTGATCCATTTTTTATCAATGAAACTGTCTAATATTAATAGTTTGAAAGATGATTTCATGCCACACGTGTAAATTGTCTAGAGACCCCCCACCCCAGATTGAAGGTATCTTTGAGATCCTTTCCATCTTGTTGGTTTTTTTTTTTTTTGGGATCAAAATCCCTCTTGGTCTGAGGATGGGGACCTCCTCCATGGCCACCAGCCCCTCGATTGGTCTTACCCATTATATATATATATATATATATATACGTACGTACTAATTGATTGGCGAATTATGCTCTAGCTTTACCAAATGGAATTCATAGGTTGAATGTTTGCCCAACAGGGTTCACACAGCTTTTGTTTGGCGATATTTAGTGGCTGCCATACTTCGTCTTTGTATTTCATAATTTCTTTTAATTAATGCATTCCGAATTTGGCCCCACAAATTCACCCAAAAAGAAAAACAAACCTGCTCCATGAACACCCTTTCAATTTCAAATAGACAAAAGCACATTTTTGCCCCTTAAACTATCGAAGCAAAAGCATTTTTACCTCTTAAACTATCTTTTGGGAACATTTGCCTCTTCCTCTATGAAGAAGGGAAAATGTACCCCTTGCCATATGCCTCTGGTCAAAATAGACGGAAAAGTCAAGTGACTAAACAAAATTTTTTTTAAAAAAAAGAATTAAAGTTCGATGTTTTCTTAAGAAAGCACTTAGAGGGTTGGAACCTTATGTGCACTCTCCCCGCCAGCCAACAAGAGCCTTCGAGTTCGTCGGCGATCACCAAGGGCGCCTTTTTTTCACTTTATTTATCAGATAAATTAGCATGATTGCACCACGCCTTTCCCCTATCCCCCTCCCTCTATTCCTTCTCCTAATCTATCCCAATACTCTCTCTTTTACTCACAGGGAGCTCCACACACTTGCCACATGGATCATATCCATGCTGATTAAATCGTTGCCCTTTATGACAGTGTCCCATAATTTGATCACTCTTTACTTTTATTTTCCATGAATCTTTTTTAGGTGCTAGATCTCTCAATAAATTATAGGAGATCCTAAAAAATAAAAATAACATATTAGTACATAAATTTAAGAAAGCAAAAACATATTGAGAAGTCAAAAATGCAAATTAGAACATGCAAACCTACAGTTAAGAATTAAATAAAAATGTTTCAACATATTTCACTAATCTAATTAGATCAGGCAAAAGAAACCAAAAAGAAAAAACAACGATAAAAAATGAAACTTGGCAAGAAATTTTTTCAAAGCTAAATTTTGAGAATACCTTAGTCCTGGTCAAGCTCTTAAGCTCTTATTCAGTTTGATAACCTGCTAATAATTCTTCTTCTGTTTCTGGTTGTCGTAGTAAATAAGAGAGAAAATCGAATTTCTTTCTTCATCTTTACTTTCTTGCCTATTATTGAGGAGATCCACATTTGATCCAATCCGGAATGATTCTATCGTTTCTATATCCACAATTCAATATAGATGGATAGGATATATACTACAAAACATACCTCTCTTACTCTCATTTTTATCATACAATTTGTTCCATTTGGAAGCCGAGCATTCTGAGCCGTCTAGTCCGGCCCATCTAGTCCTTGCTTTCATATATATATATATATATATATATAGATGTTCTTCCATTACTCAACAAAAGTTTATCCACAAGGGTTATATTGAATATTTGGAAGATTGGATTTTACATCTTACTATTAAATTTGTTTTTGCCGTTCGCCGCAATGCCACGCTTGTTATGCATCAAGACACTAGAAGGCAACATGATTGTCAATGAATTATGAATGAAATGCCTCGATTCGAATATCTGTGAACTGTACAAGCTTTAAATATTGCAGTAAAATCTTAAGAGTTACAAGGAGGACCATATCAATATGTAACATCCGAAAAATTATTGAGATAACTACATATGAATTTCCATACAAATAGGAATATTTAAAAAAATTACAAATTCGACCGAACGAGTCATCCCTATGCCCATTCCTAGCTCCCGACCACAGTGGCGGCTCCACACCGGCAATCTCTCTGCTCCAAGTAGCCATTTCCTACTGCTCGACTTACGATTGGCTCAGGGCGCCACTGGACTCACTAACTCCCATCAATCTCAGTTGCACAATTCAAACCTCACTATCTCATTTTCAAATATCGTGATCGATCGTATAAAAATACATGCATGATCCGTAACACTAATATGGCCACGACAATGCAGTTCTAAAAATACTAACAGAACGATAATAAAAATATTAGTTTAAGAATAGGTTACTCACCGTGACAAGCCCTCAAATTCCAAAATATCAAATGACGAAAGTATTCTATTTTTCTAGATTTTTTTCTCACAGTTTCTTCTTCCTCTTAGCCCCCTTCGGTTTCACATAAAACTCACCCTTCCTCTCTGTATGTCTTGGCCGTGCAACTTAAAATGGCCGAGAAGAATGAACACAAAACAATTTAAGCCAAGGCAAGGCGGTGGATTTTTAATCAAGATGGATGAGTGGCAGCTTAAAATTGGATGAGTTGACAACCATGAAGTATATAATGACAAAAGGAAAGTTAACTTGATAATTATATCTACTTAAAATTAGGAAAGTATGTAATAATTTATTAATGAATATATCAAAAATATAAAAGAAAATATACGTGTATAGCACTGGAAATTTCGGGATGTTACAAACTTCCTACCTTTAAAGAATTTCATCCCCGAAATTCAAGTTGTCATAAATAAGTTTATATTCCACAGGTTCAGGAGATAAAAAAAAAAAACTAGGCTCTGATACCATCTGTAAAATCCGAAAAAACTATTGAGATAACTACAAACGAATTTCCATACAAATAGGAAGATTTAGAAAAATACAAATTCGACCGAACGAGTCAAAATCCATAAAAATGCCACGGCGCCACTGCCAGTCCAACTTGTAAAATACTGAGAGAATATATTTGGAGGGGGCGTGAACTTGACGCTCAGTGAATAACCACAACCTAAATTACCCGGATCATAGCACGGATTCAATAATATCATAAGAAATATCGTCGATACTTTCAAAACTCAGATCATCCATGTGCCCCTTCCCAGCTCCCGACCGCAGTGGCGGCTCCACACTAACAGCCTCTTTGCTCTAGGTAGCCATTTCCTACTACTCGACTTACGACTGGCTCAAGGCGCCATGAGACTCACTAATTCCCATAAATCTCAGTTGCATAACTCAAACCTCACTATCTCATTTCCAAATATCGTGATCGATCGTATAAAAATACATACATGATCTATGACACTGACATGGCCACGATAATGTCGTTCTAAAAATACTAACAAACGATAATAAAAATACCAGTTTAAGAATAGGTTACTCACCGTGACAAGCTTCTGAATTCCAAAATATCAAATAACGAACGTATTCTATTTTTCTAGAATTTTCCCACATTTTCTTCTTCCTCTCAACCCACTTCAGTTTCACATAAAACTCACCCTTCCTCTCTGTATGTCTTGGCCAGCAACTTAAAATGGCCGAGAAGAATGAACGCAAAACAATTTAAGGCAAGGTAAGGCGGTGGCTTTTTAATCAAGATGGATGAGTGGCAGCTTAAAATTGGATGAGTTGACAACCTTGAAATATATAATGACACAATGAAAGTTAAACTTGAAAATTATATCTACTTAAAATAAGGAAAGTATGTAATAATTTATTAATGAATATGTCAAAAATATGAATAAAAAAAATTACATGTATAGCACTTGAAATTTTGGGATGTTACACGATATTCCATCTTACCTCTAAATATGGCAGCCATCATTCTAACCCAAGCAGTTTTATAATAGGGGGATTTGAAGCACATGTACTCTCCCAAAATATAATCGTTCCAAATATCAACGGCTGCAAATCCCGTGATCAGAATAGGGCCCAATGCCGTCTATAACTGACTGCGAACACAATAAGGGAGGCCCTTTCAAAATCTTTAATCGTTCATTGCACCACCACGAGGCCAATAACTGACCCTGCAAACAACTAAAGGAGAAGACAAGGTCGATATCGGTGTGGTCCATGCCCGGTAGTAGATACTGAAGAGCTGACATCATGGATGAAAAGAAGACCATGAAAGAACATGTTGCTGCTGTCACCTGCAATAAATATTCAGCTGAAGATTTCAAATAGTATTAATTAATCAAAACATTTTGATGATGATTTCACATTATTGATGAATATGATATGAACCTAAAATTGATTTATACTTCGGGTGCAACTCCGACATGGAGAAGCACTGTGCTCATTAGCATATTGCCGCCTACAAGGAAAACTCCACCGAAGAGTCCAGCTAATAGTGCCATAATTGAAAATAGAAGATTGTTCGATGGTCCGGTAATGTTTGAGCTTAACATATCCTCATAGAAAATGAAGAATTTTTATGCGAATGTCTGGTGCAAAGTTAAAATTTTGAACTAAATAATCAGAATGTTTTCTATTCGAACCTACGCACTCGGGTCTCGGTTTTCTTTTCGAAGGAGAGTCCACATGGTGAAGACTACACAAGAGGAACCAGTAGGGACGAGACCATCCAATATATCCCAGTCCACAAGGCTCCAATGAAGCAAAAATCTGCGCATGTTATAAGGACCATATGAGAATTTAGCACAATCCCCATACAAGTGCTTCTTATCCACATAAAATTCGGTAGGAAACTTATGTTGTGTTTGATTACTCCAAATAAGTTTAATTTCAGCACTTAATTGGATTAAGCTTAATTGCACCAAACAAGGACTAGGATCCCGAGTTTGATCCACGGGAACTTGACTTCAACTTCACAGGTTTCTTCGATGCCTTAGAGTGCATTCTCTATCTCCGCTCTATCATAGATTCCATTTTTGCTTGCGTACTCCTTGAAAAGCTTTGCTTCCTCTGACTCAAATCACCAGCATAGAATTCCATTCCTGCAAGTCTTGAAGGTGGACCAAGCGAGGAAGGTCACGAAGACCACGGGATGAGCCACTCCGGGAAGACACGGTTGCGGATCACTCCAACGCTGACTCACAGCAACAAGCAAGGCTCTGACAGGAGAGTAACGCTGCAAGCAATCAGGTATCTGCCCCTGGTCAGGGCTCTTCATGTAAAGAAAGTTGCAGACGACATTCGTGACCGAGACTCCTGCGACCAAGAAGGCCGAGAAACATGAGGCTGTCTTGATGTCTAAGCCTGCAACTACTGTCAGAATTGGGATGAATAGCTCATTTAAAAAATTATCTAGTTGGATCCTACTGTCATGACGCGAGTGTTTTACACAGTAAGACTGTGTAGTTTCTCTTTTTCATGATGCTCCAGATTTCTCAGTGCTTGGGAAGGAAATGAATGTCTTGCAAAGATTAGTGAAGGGCACATTGGTTCAACGTTGATATGGAAGCGGTGCTTCTTGAGTGCTTTCTTCTGCATTAAGACTGCAGCTGAAATATAATCTTGCCTTTTCTTTCATTAAAAAAAAGGCTGCATCTGGTATAAGTACTATCCATTTGCAACTTAGTTTCGTCTCTACAAAGGTTATAGAAAGGAGAATCAAATTCATTATCATCATTTGCTTACATTTAAAGCAAATACAAGGCAATGCAAGTACAGGTCTCTTGTGCTTATTAGAGAAAGGAATAGAAAACTGCAGAAATTCTAGCATGCTGTGACAGATTACCCTAGCATGCTGTTTTTTCAATCGCTTCCCCTGAGAGCTTGAAAGAGCTCCTTCTAATCACTTGGAATGCAGCTACGACATCAGCAATGTTCATACGGCCCAGAGGAACAAACGGCACCTAGCCTGATGGTTGACACCTGGCATTCCCGAATCTTTTGGAGTCTGCTGCCATGCATCCCTGCTCTCACATTGTTTGGACTGCTCTGCACGCCCTGACAGTCCTGAAGCTGGATCAACAACCTGAGAAACTTGCTCACTCAAAGCAGCCTTAGCAAAGGAATGAAGATTCAGTCCATCAGCGAAACATTTCATCGGTCGGCCTCTTCCCCGTGAACATCTCATATATGAGAATCCCATAGCGGTAGACATCCCCGTAACTTGAGACCTCTCCTTTGGCTCTATATTTTGCATTACTGATGCAACCGAATTCATTTAGTCAAACATACCTTGCCCAGTTCTATGAATAAAGTGCATCTGCTTCTTGCAAATAAGATATAAAAGGGAAGCTCCATGAGCATAATAAGTTAAGAGAGTCGATAATTACCGGGAGTGATATAGCCAATAGATCCTTTCACTCTGATTGAGCTACTTAGACCAGCAATTGACTCCCTTGTGGCTTCTAGCATGAACCTAACCAATCTGAAATAACCTACATGCGCAGTCATTTCATTATCCAGTAGAACATTATTTGGTTTTAGATCACAGCGGACTATGGTCGTGCCACACTGATTGCGGAGATAATCTAAAGCACAAGCAATATTTATAATGATGTTTAGTCTCCGGAGAAGATTCAACATTTATAATGCTGCAACTACTGGATGCAGCCATCCATCTAAATTTCATTCACCATGAACTCTTCTATCAAAGCCTTGAAATCCTTGGTAATTGGTGCCAAAACATGCAGTGATTATCTTCACAAGATTCCTTGCAATGAA
This sequence comes from Punica granatum, assembly GCF_007655135.1. Taxonomy (NCBI): domain Eukaryota; kingdom Viridiplantae; phylum Streptophyta; class Magnoliopsida; order Myrtales; family Lythraceae; genus Punica; species Punica granatum. The sequence continues at coordinate 6,209,310 of NC_045132.1, forward strand.
GCTCCTAGCTGCTTCATAACGCATCAAGTTTAGAACTTTGATGGCTAGTTACAACTGTTTGATTCCAATCATGAACACACTAGAACGCTGGTCCTAAACTTCTTGAGCCTATCAGATTATCGGAGGAGAAAACCGTGGCAGTAATCATTTGATGCGCGGGATCGTTAGTTGCTTTTAATAGTCTCTGGTAAGAAACCTGCAAAAGCCCATTTATGGAATTCTCTGAGGCAGTTTCTTTCCTCTGTCTTCCAAATAGAAAAATATATAGTGAAACGATAACCAAAAGCAGTCCTATAAGTCCTAAAGCTGAGCAGTCTCTCAAAGAAATTGCCGATGCCCATTGGCAAGCCTCCAAATATCATGTTTTCGCCCACTGAAGATGACCTGAGAGTCTTGGACAGATTAGAGACGCATTCAAATATGTTTTCTCTGAAATTGTTGCCCCCAAATATCCACGATCTCTAGCCCCGTGGAGTTTGTCATTAATAAGCGGATGAAGCTGAGGTCACTAACTTGCTGGCCTCCAAGATGATCGTCGCCAAGTTTGAGTCAGAAAAGCTCACTCATCTTCTAGAAGGACGGAACCCCCCAATTATTCAAAGCAATATCAAAGCTAAAGAGATCAGACAAATTGGATAGTGATTTGGGAAAGATTCCAGTGAACCAGTTTTTGCTCATGAAGAGAATTTGGAGCACCGGAACAGTGAAGCTCAAGTTTGATGGTAAAATCCCTGCCAGTTGGTTTTCAACCATATCAAGAACTTCCCATATTGAATATAGATGAAGGAAAGGCCCCAACAAAATTATTTGATCCAATACCAAGAAGAGTCAGACTTTTCAGGTTACTCAATGTATGCAGAGTCATGCCATTAAGTTTATTGTGTTACTATTAAAACATCAAGAGATGACAAATTTCCATAAGAAACTAGGATCGACCCAGTCAAACTGTTCCTTCCAAAAACAAGTCTTTTGAGCTTGGACAAGGAGCTAAGATTCGCTGGTAAATTCCCTTGAAGCATGTTGTTGCCAAGATCAATGTATCAACGAGACAGGCCTGGAGAGATCATTCTGTCCAGCAAGTTGTTATGAAACCGGAAAACTTGTAGTCTTTGCAAACAACCTATTTCAAGAATCCTTGAGTAGAAACTGCTGTTTAGGAGATTGAGGACCCCCAGGAATGTGAGATTCCTAATACTCGAGGATGTAATTCCTCTTAGTTTAGTCGAGTGCAAGTCCAATACTGTGACTCTATGGTGCCTTCAGCTGCAAGTAACTCCGTACCACAGGCTGAAAAGGATGGCAATGCTCCACGAGTCCAGAAAACCAAGGGTGTTAACTATTGCCGCATTGAATTCCAGTGGAGCAAGCAGGTCGGTGTGGTTCCCAGGAAACCCATTTGCACCAAATATAGAGCATGAGAGGAGAGCAATGATGATAACAGAAGCAACAGACCTGAACTTGAAAGGAAACAACCGACCTGAACTTGAGAGAAGGGGATTTTGATCGAGTTTGTGTTTCCAGCAGAAGAAGTAGATATGTGCCTATATAAGACATAATATTTAATGGATTCTTAATTTGTGGCAGAAAATCATATGTTCCTATTGAAACAATCTTCCAAGTCCGTCACTCGATGAATTCATGGCATACACATTAAATATACAAAACGATGAGAAAGATTTACCTGTACCATTGTGGAGCAACAACAATTTTTCTTCCCCTCGCCTGGTATTAGAAGCGCGGTTGAATGCTCGACTTTGTGGAACCATTTCTAATCCGGTGTATACAGACCGATGGTAACCACGATAACAACAGAAATTTATATGAGGGCATATTGAAGATTACAGTGTCATGATACATGTCCATAATCTAGAATCAATAGATTTTAGATTCGAGTTTTATCGGAGTAACTTCTGTATCATTTTATCTCATTGGCCAGTTTCTATATCAGTTTTTAAAGCAATTTTTGTTGTCTTTTTGATAGGCAGAAAGTCTTGACAATAGATGTAATGGACCATTCTATGGTATGGAAGCCAATTGCTCAGTTATTTCTTAATTACATGTATTCGCAGAATTAATTAGAAAACTTCGTTGCTTTGACTTTACTCACGTCAGTAGCCTATTTCTATGCGGATCTAAGCAAAGGCTTTAGTTTGAGTTGACCCCTATAACTTGGACCTTCCAATCAAATCGACGGTTGTACTATGGAATCAATAGGAAGCTTCAAGACCATTGAATCATAACTTTAACGAGTTATTTGAATTGCGAATTATGGATAGTTATGGAGAGGTGGACTATTAAGGGTTATAATACAAATTTCTATAATAACCTTTTGTATAATAATTTTCTATAACCCATCCCTCCAAAACCATCCATATTCCGCAATTCAAATAAGCTATAACAACCACTCAGCTTTGTTTTGGATGGAGGAATTGAGAAGGAGATGATTGAAAGGAAAAGTGCTATGCCTGCAAATCTCTTCCTCAAATTCGGAAACGTTTTCTGCTTTGAATCGTATTGAGATTGATCATCCCACGTTATTATAAATAGAAAAATCTTAATATACAAGATGATTGACATAAATGTTGATGATATAGGGCAAAAAAGACATAAATGTTTATGATACATGCGGTTATACACATTTATTCAGCCTGACTCTAAAAAATGGGCCACACATTCGAGCCAAGAAAAATAAAATGGGCTATACATTCAGACCGATCATACATACATGGGCCATACATTCAGGCTAATCATTCTTATTTGGGCCAGTGGACTTATAAACGGGCTTAAAAGCCCAAGAGAGGAAAATGGGCCTAGGGCCCCTAACCGGGAAAAAATCGAAGTCAATCCCCTATGTTTACACATTTTATTCACGGTTTTTTGATTTTATCCAATTTCATTCACATGGCCGTTTACGTGAACTAGCCGACTAATCCCCAAAAATCTAGGAAAATGATCAGAATCCCTCAAGGTCAATTTGATATTTAACTTGGATCCTAAGACTCAATCTATGGGTAAATTACCCTTAATCCCGTGATACATGTTAATATACATGATTATCCATTTTTAATCAATTTACACACAAGAAATCAAATTATTAATCCAGTTAAGTCGAATAGTTGACTTTAACCAGGTTTGAGAAATCCCCGTGTCCCAATGACCTGCCCTTGGGGTCACGAAGACCTTCCTAGGTCCTAAAACTCTTAATTAAATCACTAATTAGCCCAAACCCATGAATTAGAACAAGTATACATAATTATTACTAATTTAACATACAATTCAGGCGTTAGAGAAGATTGAGCTTCTCTAATTGATCTGGTCGAGCTCCTTGTACTGTTCAGATGATCCACGGGGAGTATAGAAGATGAATTATAGGTTAGTTTTATCAGTAGTTTCTGCTTTCTCCATTTCTTGGAGGTTAATCAATGCAGTGTAATTACCGTTGGGATTTTTGGATTAGCTCTTTACAAGGTAGAGAATTATCAACAGTAAACTTTACAAATAATAATCAATAGTAAACTTTTCATTCATTCATTTTCTTTATTTATTTTTTTTTTGGCGCAGTTGTAAACGGAGAAGACAATTTCGTGAACTGACCTCAGTATCATAGCCCTGAGGCTACTGGCTTATGAAGTCGTGAGCGTTAGAAGCCCTTGCAGCTTCCATAACTTCTTGGATCGTCGCGTCTTCTTTCCCAAAACGTATATTCTCCTCAATGTAAGTTGCGAAGAGGGTCGGCTTTTGACTCACTAAGCCCATTTGTGAGCGCAGCCACTTGATCTGTAGCGTATTGATTGGAGCTCCATCTAGAAGGATCTCTCCTCCAAGCGGGTCGTAGAATCTCAGCAAGAGGGGAAACCACAGTGGACTTCCCCGAGCCACTGCCACCAACCAAGGCCACCTTTATCGCCGCAGGAATCGTAAGGCAAAAGTCTTTAAAGATGGTACTCTCGCGTCGAGAAGGATATGAAAACTTGACTTGATTGAACGCTACTTTACTGGTGAAGTTGAGGAGGATCTCTCCCTCCTCGTTGCTGGGATCGATCGTGGGAACTCTCTCTGTCATCTCAAGAATCCGTTCTCCCGCAATACATGCCTTAGAGAAGTCTTTGAGATTCGACAGAGCTGATCTTAATGCCCTGCCCAAAAAATTACCAGTGCATATAATTCAAGTTGACTTTTGAAAGCTATAAACCTTGTAATACATCTATAATTTGATATGACAGATAGAACCAGTGAAGGTTGAGGGATATGTTATTACACTCCACCAAATGTAATGGAAGTCCCCGCGGCATAAACCGTCCCTCCTTTAGCTCCGTGGTACATGACCATTCTACTTCCATAATAAGCCATGAAAGTCCATATCGCGAAAGTGATGCTATTGCTTCCGACAACCAGTCCTTTCGCCAAGCCTTGTTTCAGGCCGAATTTTACCACTCCTTGAAGGGCCATGGAGAACTCAGTCATGTTCTTGGTCTCACCAACAAAAGCACAAACTGTTCGGAGCGAAGATACAGCCTGCTCAGCTATGGTACCAGCCACGCGGTACTTGTCCGCCCCAATTAATAAATTTCTTAAGTTATTTTGTCTTTATTTGATGGAATGGAGTGGAGTTATAACTCTACTCAGAAGCCAAACGCCTGCTTACTCTTTATAGCACTGCGTTTAGGTTTGCATTTCAATTTTTCAGCGCTCTTTGAAATTCACTACGTTGGCCAATCAACTTGTGGAATTTCTCTACGCCTCTCTCTCTCTCTCGCTCTCTCTCTGTTCGGTAGGCTACGGGGACCTTAACCCTTGCTTTTAGATTGAGGGAGATATTACAGGATATTATCTCTCTATTTTTGACGCAGAATCTTTTTTTATTTTTTGATACAGAGAATATACTAAATAAACTAAAACTCTCGTTGTAGGAGGCCATGTATAAGGTTTAAACTTTTCATTATTAGAAATTGTCAAGTGAGCAATATAGTAAGAAATTTAAGAGTAACTTAAAATTGAAGTTGATATGTACAATAAATTTTTCTCAAAGGCTTTCTTTTTAAGTTTTAAGCTTTTGATTATCACAAATTGTCAAGTGAACAAAAGATTAAGAAATTTCAGAGTCAACATAAAATTTAAGTGGATATATACACAATAAAATTTTTCATATGTAATAAATTTAAGAGTTAATATATAATTAATTTAACATAAAATAAATTACAATAATAATTACGTCGGAATTTAATTCTTTTTCAGCGGGATCGCCCGGTGCTTTGCACTAGTACATATTATATCTCCGCCTCACTTATCAAATTGTTTTTTGGAATTTTCTCCCTCTTCAGTTTTTTTTCGCTCTGCCAAACTGCCAATATGGCCTCAAGCTACAGAAATGGCGCCAACAGGAAGCGGTGGCCGCCGCAGCATCAGCAACCATCACCAGTCACCACCCGGTCGAAGCGCCGAGCTATTGCAAAACTGCCACCGCCACCGCAAGCCCTTATACCAACTATCGACAGCAAATTCATGGACGAGGATGAGGAGCATTTTAAAATATTATATTACGGTGGAAGTCCTAAAAGTTTTTAGATTTTATTGATCGAGTCCTATACGTTGTATTTTGGCAAAGTCAGTCCTATAACATATAGTCCATTATACACTTTTAGTCCATATCGTAATTGAGTCGTAACGGGAATGACGTGATCACTAACACCGTTAAATATTTTCCACCAGGTTATATATAAAATAATAAAAAAGGATTTTATAAAATGGGAAAATTATGTTTTTTTTTTTGGGGGGGGAGGTGGTTGAAGAAGAAGTCCTAACCCAGGTTCTGTGCTTCTCGGGCTCGCCGGCTGCCCCCATTCCCCTAGGATGAGGTCACTGGCGATCTCTCAAGGTGCCACAGCCTTATCTCGGGGGAGGGGGGCTGCCACCTGGAGAAATCACCCAGTTCAATGGGGACTGGATTTTATTTATTTATTTATTTAAAATTTGCTCGAAGTTGTAGAGAGAGACTAGGAAGGATTAGAGGAAGAAGGCAAATAGGGCAGGAGCTTCTTGGAAAAAAGGATGGGGATGACTATGGTTAGTCTCCTCTCAGGGACAAGGAGGAAAGGTAAAGCCCCAATTCTTGGTGGGGTTGATATCAACTTATGACATCTACTTCAAACATGATATAATTTTACAAGCCCATACCATCAGTGGAATATTTCTTCCAATGATTAAAAAATAAATCGTTACGTAGTTGCATCATAGGACAATTGTACGATAGAGGTTGAGGACCTTTTGTTCTACTTGAAAGCTTGGTGATGCTGACATCATTGCTTCCTTTTGCCCCCTTGCAGTTTTTCAGCAATCGGGGATTGATTACGTCATCGGGCATGCCCATTCGAGATTGCTGGCCGATCGCTCAGACAGGCTTACAGTCCTCAATGTTCGGGGTCACAAAAGAAGGTGAGTGTGTGATAAACTCTTTAGGGAATATCTTTTCAGTCCCCAATGTTTACATTTCTTTTCAGTTTCATCCTTGAAATATCTTTTTTCAGTTCATTTAAAAATATGTCACACTTTATTCCCTATTGTCTTAGTTTCCGGTCGAAAATATTGAGATGGTACTTTCTTCCTGTAAAAGTTAATTTCTCGACAGTGAAATTAATTTCATGTATTAAAAAAATTGATAGAAGTCCACTCGAGTGGGTTGTGGTAGCCAGTTTTGGGCCTTGACGATTCGCAAGCAAGCTGTTAGTTAGCTAGAAGCATATATGTTTACATATAGTTTCCAGTTGGCACATTAGAATATTTGGCATGACCATAAAAAATTGAAAATATTCCTCCAGTGAGCTTCTTTCTTTATACTTGCTACTTATAGGACAGTGTGCGTGCTGCAATGTCCATGGATTCGAGCCATATTTCAACGTTCTTTGTCCTACAGAAATGCGCTCCCAATGACTCATCTCGTTTTCAACAAGTTCTGGAAGTACTTTCTGGACAGTGTCCGAGTGCTTATATGGATAATCAGACTTAATGGAGTTTTATTACAAGACTGATGATAAGCTGTTTTGCTTCACGGGAGAATGAGAGAGTCAAATGGGACTGTCGAAGTGCCTAAATGCATCATGCACATCGAACCGGTTCAGAGGAGGAGTATTTTGGATTATCAACAGCAGGAGTCCAATCCTTTCCTCAAGATCGTGGTTGCGTTAATGACGATGGTTGCCAGCTACCGTGGTAAATATTTGATATCCCGCTTGAGAAATAATATTACAGAGATGCGGTCACTGTTATGAAACATTCAGTACAGCTATGTTACTTTCATGATTCATTGACGTTGGCTTTCTATTGGTAACCTTTTGTTTCGTTCCATTAAGCCTATAAGACTGGAGTTCAAGAAGGTGTATAATGCACTGATTAGCAAGAAGAGATACGCTGGTCTTCATTGGACCAATCCCAAGAAGTTTGACAAAACGGATACCAAAGGTAATATACTTGGATCATTCAAATCATGGACCTTCTTGAATATATTTGGGAGAATCATCCTGATTTTTACTTCCGATGAATAGGCATCGAAACCGTCAAAAGAGACAATTGCTTGCTGGTGAAAAACCTGGTGAATGAGTGCCTCCATAAAATACTTATCAATCGAGATATTATTGGAGCAAACGAATACGTCAAAGATACCATTGTCTAAGACCTTCACGTGACTCGAATTGACCTATCTCTCCTTGTTATTACTAAGGTGAGAGAAGATCATACGACCTGTGATCTGCAGATGGTTCGATATGCTGCATTCTATGACACTCTTGAGATACTCCAGTTTACTTGAAATTGGACAGGATTTGTCCAAGTCAGGAGACGATTATGATGTCAAGGCTGCCCACCTTGAACTTGCCAACCACATGCGCAAGGTTACTTGGCTAGTTGGCTTGTTTTTCTTCGCTTATCATTTACGATATACTAAATCAGCTGTGTTTTGCAACCAAGCCAGTGTTTTCTAGTACATCTAACGTTCATGTTTTCTAGGACATGTAACGTTCATTGTCCTTCAAAAAATGAGGTTCATATATATTAGTGATCCTTTATGACCTATTGCAAGGACACATAGGTGTTGCTACTGGTGCTGCTATAACATTCTTTGTAGCGTTAAGGTCCCTCCAGAGAGTCAATCGGAGGCACTTGTCGAACAGTTTTTTTTTTTTTTTGGCATCTTCATTTTGTTGGGCATCTTCCTTGTGGGGGCGTGTTAGGATCAAATGGTGAAATGGTGGAAGAAAGTGTTAGGAAAAATCCACAGACCTACTTCGGACTCGGGTCCATCCGCAACTCAAAAGCTTAAAGCCAATAAGTTGATAGATCATTGTCTCTTATAAGCATATGGATTTCCTCTCAACTTTTCCGTGCGGGACTACCTCCAACACCTACCCTTACCATTTTCCATATAGGAGAGAAACCGTCTCAATAATTCTCCTCCTTTTCGACTATGTGGATTACTTCGAGTCGGGCTTCCACTTCCAGACTCAGATATTAATTGTTAGGCCCTTCACTAGCCACGAGTTTCACACTCGGGCCATGGTGTGGTGTGGGTTTCCACGCATAGCATGTGCACTTCCCCATGATCGTTACCTTAGGCTTTGCTACCACTTGTTACGAAAAATTCACAAGCTTACTTTGGACTCGGGCTCATCCGCAACTCAAAAGCTTAAGCCAATAAGTTACTAGACCATCGTCCCTTATATGGATTTCTTCTCAACTTTTTCATGTAAGGCTGCCTCCAACACCTAGTCTCATCATTCTCCATATAGGAGAGAAATCATCCAACAGAAAAGGGAGGAACTACAGATATGTGCATCTATGCTTTGGAAAGAAAATTGTAGGGGCTAATGCTTGCCTCCGGTTTAGTTTTTTTTCCGCTGAATAATTGCCTCCGGTTTAGTTGGTTACTTAACTTATGTTGCCTTAACTTCCGGAAAACAACACCGTTGGTCATTTACCGGGGCATTTATTTCACCACAACTCTCCTTTTACTCATGTTAACAGCGAGATCCTGCCTCTGCACCGAACATTGGTGATCGGGTGCCGTATGTTATCATTCAAGCTGCTGAAGGTGCCAAGGTAGATGGGAATCTCTGTTTATCATTTATTTCTTTTGGGTACTGTCAATTGGTGTTGCTCTCGTATTATATATCGACAATGTATGTGCAGGCTTATGAATTGTCAAAGGATCCTCGCTATGTCCTTGAGCATAACATCCCAATCGATGTAGATTATTATCTTGACCATCAAATCAGCAAGGTAAGTGAAGTTGCCCATCTCGCACTGCGCTTGGCCCCTCTGCACTTTCTTCTGAGGAAGATATCCCATGTATACTGCAGCCACTGTTGAGAATTTTCGAGCCAATTCTACAGGATGCTAGGAAGGAACTTTTTCGCTGGGACATGGGGAGATCTATATCTATCTGTTCTCCTTCCAACAAGAGTGGCATAATGAAGTTCGTCAAGAAACAACTCGCTTGCCTCAGTTGCAAAGCGTTGCCTGGGTATTAGTCTAATATCCTCATATATGTGAATTCCCTGTGGCCTGTTGCCTCTAATGGATGTTGTGTTGGTTTCGATCAGCAATTCAGATCGAGTTCTCTGTTCACATTGCAAGGGAAGAGGAGTGGAACTCTATTGTAAAATAGTCGCCCACGGTAGTGCCTAACTTATCTTACTTCATAAAATTCTCACGTTCAATTTTCGATAAGTTTGGTTCTTGTGAATTTATGAATTATGAAATGGTTGTAGTGAACTGGAGGAGATTTCAGGAAAACTTTCGACACAGTGCCAAAAATGCCAAGGGTCAGTGCATCGAGATGTCCTCTGCACTTAGGTTTGTTTGCTTAGTATTCCTCAACATTCTTCTGAAAACTGTTCCAGTTCAAATCTACCATCCAGATACAATTAATAATTTCAGTTGTTTCTCCCAGTGTGGATTTTCCTGTGTCTTTTCGGAGGAAGAGGGTGCAGAAGGACATGGCCGAGGCTTAACGGCAACTGCACAGATGGGAATTCTAACACTTTCGCACTCTCATTATCATGCTGCGTGTTCTTGACATCTATTGAGATATTGACATGAAAGCTACCCATACTGATCTGCCCTTGTAGTTTTCATAGAGAGCTCCATTACCCTCGGAACCATCTGGGAGATTTCGTAGTGAATAATAGGCACTATGCACTAATCTGAAGGTCCAATGCTTTTGCAGTAAACTTTCTAGGCACCATGTACTAATCTGAGAGCTCCTAATTCTCAGATGTACAGAGAGTATCATTGTATATTATATGAGTTAGCATTCTCAGATGTCCAGAAGAAGTTGATTGTTCCTGATAGGGATATGTACAAGTAATAGAGTACAGTCGGAACCGGTCGAAATATACCCCAATGAGTAGATTCCCAGTAGTTCCTATTAGAAATTGGACAGCGTTCATGTAGGAAAACGAGGAATTGGTTAAGGGTATTGTTAGTATAAGGAGCCTCCTTAATAGCATACTTTTAAGAATAGAGAATAGCAAGTTTATTACTATTTTATAAGAAAATTTGTTATTTAGTAAGAGTTTTATTTTATTCTAATTGACAAGTTTTTCTTGTAAAATAAAACATCATCTTTTCAAAAAATAAAGTTTCTTTTTCGATAAGCAAGTATTTAGTCTTTCTTCTTATGCTTACAATTACTAAAACTATCAAAAAGGTTATATTACAATAAATACAATGTTAGGGCTATTTCCACCCCCTCTTTGACTAATCCACCCCATTTATTGTTCTTCTTACCAAAATACCCCATATAGCATATTAATTACTCTAATTCATATGGCTAAAACCCTTAAATTACTCACTAAATTCACATTTCTTTCCTTCTTAATCAATGCAGGCAATTTCTTTCTATTTTCAATTTTATCTCTCTTTATTTCAAATTTTAACTTAAATTTATTTTATAAAAAATATATACACATATTTTTGTTCACCGAAAAAAGCATTTTTAACTTTTTGCAATAAATGAGAGAAAACATAAGTTTACTCTATAAATGTATATCCCATTTGCTTCACATTCTATTACTCTTATAGAGATTTTATACTATAATAATTAAAGAATAACCAAATGTTCATATCAAAACAAAATGATTTTCATTTTCATTACCGACAATTTGTTTCTAGAAATGTATACAAGTATTGAGTTGGTGTTTTTTGAAAAAATAAATTCATGTAGTTTTATACATATAGTAATGTTATTTAACAAAATAAATAATTAATTTTTTTTTCAGTTTGTTAGATAATTGTCCAAGTTGTGAAGATATCATTAAAATAAAATCCATGAATTTCAAATTTTAATAATACATATGTATTATATTAGCTATATTACATGAAAAATTGATTTCATATATCATGTCCCTTAAGAAAACAAAAGAGTAAATGATAAAAAAAAAAAAAAAAACAAAGAGAACAACATACAATATATTGTCTTCTCCTAATAAACATTTGAAAAGTTATCTCCCTTGAAATCATCCGCCAACAAGCAACGATGTTATTTCATAAGAGCTAAATATTTTATTCCATATTTATTTTTATATTTTTTGAGTAGAAAAGTTATTTTTATAAATATAAATATGTGATAGTATTTCTTTATATCAAGATTTTTGGCCATGTAATAGAATACCATGCTAGAAAAATTAACATTTGGGACTTTAGGGATAAATCATTTTCTTATCACTTGTTATATGGAAATGTGAGATTTATTTTGAGTAATATTGTGGTAAGTGGATATATAAAGTAACGGGAGAAAAATTTTCAAACGGGAAATTAAAAAGTGATTTAAGGCTCAATCCATATTTAATCAGAGTAAATTAATGTGCTATGGAGGACATTTTGCTATCATTGCAGCAAAAGGGGTGGATGTGGAAATAGCCCCAACCAACTTATACTCAATCGTTTATCTTAGATGATAATAATATGATCATGACAACCCCAGCTCACCAATGAGAAAATGACATGTGTAATTTATTTTTTAAAAAGTAAAAGTAATAAAAGAATCCAATATTTTCAAAGAATAAACTGCCAAAATGATCCTTGAATATTCATTGTCAAAAATCACTCTTTAAACTATTATAGTAAAAAAAAAACTCTAAAATCACACTTTAAACTGGACTAAATGGACGATTTGGTCCCTGAAAGATGAAGCTTCGGACAAGTTCGTCCCCCAAAGAAATTCTCTATACAATTTGGTCTGAACGTTTGAAACGTTTGGACAATTTGGTCCTTCCGTCCAAAACAGTAGTAGGTCCCTGACAGATTAGCCATTAACGGAGATTTCCTTCCTTCCCTTCGTATCATCCCCGCGATTTCCCTGCTAAGAAACGGAAGCTTGCCCGCCTCTTCTCATCAGGTCTGCACGAGTTCCCGCCCAAAATTCGCTAGATCTTCTCCTCGTCTAGGTTTCCTTGCGTTCTTCTTCCGATTCTGTGCTGTCCCGGCCGTGAGAAGCTCGATTTTGGCAAATGGGGAGCAGGTCAGTTTGGATTGTTTCATCTGTTTGTGGTTCTTTATCATACGAATTGTGCTGTTATTTGTTTTATCCGATGCTCATATGTCCCAACCTAGAACATTATGGAGACTTAAACTCGTGAAACCTCATAAATTAGGCAATAGATAATCCAGACTATGCATTCAAACTTACTCTGGGGAGATCAGAGATTGCATCTTGTAATAGCAGTTTGTTTTCCGAATGGTCTAAGGAGTAGCCCTCATCATATGCAACCGAAAATGCACATATAGTGTGGACCAAAAGTACCTCCTGCTTGACTCGCATCTCGACTTGCCGAGTGACTGGAATCCTCTGAGGTCAGCTGAACAGGTTGACAATTGCCTCTTAGCAGATAGGTAGGGCTACTTAGGTAACTTAGTGCAAGGTGTGTATATGTAATGAAAACTAAATGGATTTTAAAAAACGACTCATGAGTATGGTAGAGTTCTTAGACCTTGGCAAGGTAAGCTCTTTTTAATGCACTTACCCCGCTGAATCTGGGGTTTTTTATGCATACAAGTATTTTTGTTGGAACGTTGATACATAACTAATGGAATGCTTAGGGTATCTCCATTGCCCGATAAGATGATCTTGTCAGTATTGGTATAAATGATCTTTCCCTCGCGTGCTGCTGTGTGCCTGCATTTGATGTGTCTCAAATCCTGTGGACTTCTAAACCAAGAAACGCAAACCTCAAATTAATACAAGAAGTCAGAAGATCCATACCTCAAACTCCAAAGGAATTACACCTCTGACCAGAACATTGTGAGTAGGCAATGGATATTGCGGTAATCTCTGTTAATACAAGATTGAATACAAATTAAAAAAAGCAATTTTTAGTTCCAAGGGGTAAGAGTTTATGCTTAGCAAAAATATCCTAATATCTTGGATAATTTCAAAGTTTATGGACACACCTCGGTAGGGCGAGCACCCCATAGAAACACACGCATCCGAAACTGAGTGAGGCCCATATGCACCAGCAGATGGTTGTTGCCTCATTGTCTCTATGAAAGATAATGACCCTACTCATAAGTATTCCCTAATAAGTTCCAACATAAGCGCAATCTTTGTGAAAGATAATGATCCTACTCTTAAGTATTTCCTAACCACTTCCTCTTGGAGTGTTGGATTGCGGATTTATTGAATTACCTTTTTTGAACTACTATTATTTAATCTTTGTTTGGTTTTATGAAGGAATGATCATGAGGTTGGTGAGGAGGAAAATCTTGAAGTATATGATGATGATAGGCAGGAGGATCAGTTTGAGTATGAAGGTACTGAACATTTTGATTCAGGAGTTTATTGGGATGAAGAACGTATATTTAATGACAATGCTGAAGGTCATTTGGGTGAACAAGAAGAGCATCTTGGTAATCAATCAGATTCTGAAAATGAGGAGCAGGTAGTTGTCAGAATATCACCAACAGCAGCGGATATGGTTATCTCCAGTGATGAAGAGGAAGGATATATTTCGGAAGAGTTAGTGGACGAGTGTATTTCTGATGACGACAAAGGTGAAGAGGAGAAGGCAAAGTACCCCGAGTTTGATGAGAAGGCCATATTTGGGGACATTCAATTACAGTTAAACATGTTATTCCCAAACTTGACTGTGTTCAAGAAAGCTGTGACAGATTATAATATTGCAATAGGAAGGGTGTTCAAGTTTGTGAAGAATGATAATGAAAGGGTTAGGGCAAAGTGTAGATCAGAAGGGTGCAAATGGGAGATCTTCTGCTCTTGGAGTAATGATGTGAAAACTTTCAAAATAAAGAAGTTCGTGGAGCCACATACTTGTGCTCGGGGGTTCAAAAACAAGCAAGCTAATAAGAAGTGGTTGGCTTACAATAATTTGGAGCCCGAGAAGTATGTTCACTCATGGTATTCAACTGAACGATGGAGAGCCACTTATGTCCCTTACATTGAACCAATTACCGGTGAAAGTGACTGGCACCGCACTGAACTGCCACCAATTGAACCACCAGCATTTAAAAGACCGTCTGGAAGGCCTAAGCAAAGGAGAAGGCAATCTGAGGGTGAGGCAAGCACTTCTAGCAACTCCTCCAAGGCAACAAGAAAGTATGGTGAGATTCACTGTTCTAGATGTGGAAAGACTGGGCACAACATTAGACGATGTATGAATGAAGCCACTAATGATGCTCCAGATAAGAGGGGAAACAGAAGAACATCCAGAGGTTCTAATGCATCTGATGCACAAGTATAATAATTGTTTATCCTGTTTACTATGATTTATATTATTGGCTTTCTCTTAGAAATTTTTACGATAACTTTGTTTCGTAGGTTGAAGCCCCCTCAGGCCCTTCAAGGCCTATTATAGGTTCTCAAGACTCCATCATTCTCGGGCCTAGCGTACCTGTTTCAGTGGGATCCATTCGATCAGCTTCACATTCCTCTGCTCAGGTTGATTGAACTCACATTGAGTATTGAAACTTTTTGTAATGAAGGGAAGCCAACATATAAACATTCTTTTTATAGGTTCAACGAAGGCCTCTTAGTTCGGGAATGGGGATAGCAGCAAACCAAGGTCCTAATTGGAGGCCTCCAACACCATTGAATTCTGCGCCATGTCCAAGCACATTTCCATTCAGGTACCCTGCAGCAATGATGGGTAGAGGCAATTGGAGTAGTCACCCTTTAAGGCCTCCTCCGATAAGGCCAAGAGTACTTGCACCAGCGTCAACAGCTTCAGCGTCGACTTCCCATTCAAGCTCGTCACAAGGATCAAATACCATGAGTCGAAGATCCTGAGGGCTTAGTTGAAACAGCTTCAGAAATAGTTGTATGTTTACTGTGTTACATTATGTTGAAAAATGTATTTTCTCTGTATTCTGTCGAAAAATGCATTTTTCTCTGTATTCTGTCGAAAAATGCATTTTTGTCTGCATTCTGTCGAAAAATGCACTCTTCTCTGCATTCTGTCGGAATATGCATTTTATTCTGTATTCTGTCAAAAAATGCACTCTGTTATGTATTCTGTCGGAAAATGCATTTTGTTCTGTATTCTGGCGGAAAATGCATTTTTCTCTGCATTTTGTCGGAAAATGCATTTTGTTCTGTATTCTAGCGGAAAATGCATTTTTCTCTGTATTCTGTCGGAAAAATGTATTTTCTCTGTATTCTGTCGAAAAATGCACTCTGTTATGTATTCTGTCGGAATATGCATTTTTCTCTGTATTCTATCGAAAAATGCACTCTTTTTATGTATTCTGTTGGAAAATGCATTTTGTTCTGTATTCTGGCGGAAAATGCATTTTTCTCTATATTTTGTTGGAAATGCATTTTTTCCTGTATTCTGTCGAAATATGCATTTTGTTCGGTATTCTATCGCAAATAGAATGATATTCTGTTTAAAAAACGCTTTCTATTATGTATTCTTTTGAAAAAAATACATAATAGGCAACAGTAATAGAAAGTCACGCAGAATATGCAACAATAACAACAGATCACGCAATGTCAAACATTGTATTATATTACTAATAACAGAGTCATCTCAATACAACACAAACTACGACTACAACAATGACGACAACCAATACACCACATGCAATCTTAAGCATTCTGTTTTCATGTTCATACATTTGAATTTTCTTCTTCATCTTCTTCATGAGCTTGTTATCTTCTGTAGTCTTCTGCACTTCGAGTTGCTCCTCATTATCAACCCATTCAAAATACCCACATGTAATATCACTTCTTTTCCATAAGGGACAACTAAGAAAACGCCTACCATAACTTTGTTTCTTTGTAGATGTTTGTAATAGTAGCTTCCTTCCACACCCACAGAGATTTACTGATTTTTCAACATCGAAATATGCCGTGGACTTTTGGACATATTGGTTTGTCCCACTCCAATGGCTTCCCTCACCTCCCATATCTGTTGTGATTCCCCTCTCTGTTCTCTCTCTCTGCTTGTATTGTCACTGTTCGATGTCTCTTCCAAATGGGCTAATAATCTGAAAAGCAAGACCATCAAATTAAACATACAAGTACATGTGCTGAGAATACAAGCACCACGCACATGCACGGCAACAGAACAAGCAACCGCACGCAAGTATAATTCAGGTACCTAAAAAGAGCACCAAGCAAATGCAGCAAATTTCATGTGAAAACATGAGCAGCCAGAAACACATAGTCCATGTGATACCAGGTTCAGTAGCAGCAACAAACACATTGCTGATAATACAAATACTTGATACCAAGTGCAGCAGCACAATTCATAAATTCACAGCCGCAATATTCCCAAAATTCACAAATTTCACAGTGCTGAGATTTCCATGCTCCAGACTAGACTGAGTTGCATTTGGTCCCAAGCACACACACTCTTCAAACAACACCGGCCATAAAAACAAGAGCAGCCACAAACACCAAGTCCGTGCGATACCAAGTTCAGCAGCAACAAACACACATGACTTTTTCTTATCAATACTATGCCAAACAATTAGATCAAGTCACAGTAGATCAATTCATTCGCAGAATTCGCAAAAATACCAACTACATCATACTAACGGCCTAGCCCGTTATTAGATCAAGTCACACTAGAATAAAGCTAAGAACTCAAGAAAGTAAATTCGGATCAGGCCTGTTGCGAGGGTAAAATTGGCTTGAAATCGACATAAATTGCATTCTTTCAACTACAAATGGCATCCCATGATTAAGCGTGACAAAAAAAATCTTAAAGAGATGACATAACATTCATTTTAAATTACAATAGACCCAGCTCATCACAAATCACCCACACATTCAAGCATTATCAAACTCATGTAAAACATCACAAATCAAACACGTAATAGCACAGATATGCACTTTCAGCTTAGCATATTCTCGAATTAACAAGGTCGAGCAAAACATCCTTTAATCCCTCAATATGTCATTAATCAATTCAGCCTATACATTAAACATGACTTTTTCTTATCAATACTATGCCAAACAATTCACATCAGATACCATATTATCGTGCAACTCATCCATTCATCAAACATCATCGAGAATCTACGAAGGACGACTAAAAGGAACCAAAATCGGTCAATGAGCTATCAAGCTAGTAATCACGAACAACCAGCCAAGTTAAGGAGTTAAGAACCTCACCAAACCCAACTCTAAATTTCAACATCATAACTGCCCAACAACAAAAGAAAACCACCCAAACAACAAAACCAAACCACCCAAACGATTTAGGGTTTGCTCGATTTGGGGCATTTTCGAGCTGATTAGGGCAACTATCAGCTTCATCAATTTCAACAACATAACAACCCAAAATTAAACCCAATCGGCAGAAATTTCATCGCAACAATCGGCAGCAATTTCATCGCAACAATCGGCAGAAATTTCATCGCAACAATCGGCAGAAATTTCATCGCAACAATCGGCAGAAATTTCATCGCAACATTCGGGATTCTAAGAGGGATTTCAACTTACCTGCAACAACTGCGGAAAATCGATGAATCCGACAAAATCCAGACAAGAAATTGACTCGGAAGAAATTTCCCCAACATTCGCCTTTCTCACCAATGCTATTCAGATGCTAACAGGAGAAGACCCATCTTGGGGGCAGTTTCCTCAGGAGCAGGTTGAAGAAATTTTAACAACGATTCCAAAGAACTTCCTAAAGTCAAGGCCTGATGAGAAAGACGAGAGAATCGGAAGGCTAGGGCAAGACGAACAGAGAATCGGAAGATGGCAGCGAGAGGAATAGGGGGAATTTGGAGCGGCAAATCACGAAGAGAAGAGGAGAAGACGGCAGGGACTCACGGCTGCCCAGGGACCAACGTTTTCTCCAACGGAAGGACAAATTGATACAAACGTTTCTGACGGTCGGACCAAATAGTATAGGAAAAAACTTTCGGGGATGAACTTGCCGTGAGGACCATCTTTCAGGGACCAAATCGTCCATTTAGTCCTTTAAACTGGCACCACTTTAATCCCTCAATAAATTATTATGAAAATGGTTTCTCGATTCCGTCGTACAATGTAGTGCGGAAGTCAACAAAATCAATAACCTTGATGGCCAGCCTTCTTGGAGGCTGATGTATCTAACGCAAACAATGAAAGCTAATAAACTTTTAGAATCGTCCTATTTAGTGTTTTCAACTTAAATATTTAGTATTTTAATATAGTGTTTAGTATTTTTAATATTTAAGTATTTAGTATACCAATTCAAATGTTTTAGTACTTCATACAGTAGTCCATCGCAAATAATAGTACTAAAATTTCGAATTGAAATACTAAACACTTGACCTGAAGTACTAAATGTGTCAACATAACATTAAGTCATCTTATCTTAAAAAAAAGGAAAAATGTCAAATTTGGGGCTCAACCTTTAGCTCTTTTTCTATCTTAGTCCTAAACCTTTTCTTTGGCCAGATTTCGTCCTCAATCTTTTTCGCGCTGTATGAGTTCAGTCCTTCCGTCCAAAATTCCGTTCATTTTCTCCGACGTGTATATTCATCAAATGAGAGTGCGCCACGTGTGCGACAAATCACTGCTACTCTAAATCTGTTGTTATAGAGCAAATTCGATTCTTTTTTTAATTAGACTCGTAAATCGGACTAAGATATTTTCGATTCTTTTAGGATTACAGCCATATGTCGGTGCGTGAGACGATGAAAGATAAGCGATGGCTGGAATCCTAAAAGAACCGGAAATATCTTAGTCCGATTTACAGATTTGATTAAAAAAAGAATCGGATTTGCTTTATGACAATTGATTTATAATAGCAGTGATCTTTTGCACACGTGAGACGTACTCTCATTTGATGAATATACATATCAGGAAAAATGGATGGAATTTTGGACGGAAGAATTGAACTTATACAGCGCAAAAAAGATTGAGAACGAAATCCAGCCAAAGAAAAGGTTTATGACTAAGATAAAAAAAAAAAAAAAAAAAAAAAAAAACTAAAAGTTGAGGACCAAATTTGACATTTTTCCTAAAAAAACACTAAGTCATGTTAGAATTTCCCCCATTATATAAAATGATCCGACAGTCAATAGTGTAAACGGAACCATAACAATAAGCTTACTTGGCAGTAACGTGTCTAAGGAAATAGTAAAAACTATTAAAGAATTCACACTTATGAATCATTATTTTGAAATAAGAAACTAAATATAAAATAATTAGAAAAAAAAAATGAAGGAGGGGCGGTGTGTCTCCTCGCTAGCATTAGGTCATTGGCCCATTCCCTTCCACATATGAGGTTGCTAGAGACATCTAGACTCTCTACAACCTTCACTGTGGAGGCCCGGCCATACCTGTGGAGGGTAGGAGCCAGAGCCTATACGGAAGCCCTTCAATACCGCTATGCCCCCTCCCCCTTCTCTTTGTCTGTTAGAAAGAGGCCCAGTTGCACTCCACTCCACACCACTGTTATTTTTCTTTTTTTGTTTAGTCTAATTAGATTTCTTTAAAAAAATATTACTTTTTACACGTGTCAATTTATTAATTTTCACAATTCAGCTAGCTATGTCCGCAACCACATATGCCTACAATAACTGTTCATTCTACGCGATCGATATCCATACTATTTTGTTTGGTAAAATAAAGAATCTTAGGAGGCGTTTTATTGTATGTAAGTGGAGAGTTTATATTGTGGTATCCAAACTTTTTATCTAAGTGTCAAAATTTTACGGCTATAATCAATAAATACTTTGTATTTGAAACATATAGAATTCTCCCATTACAATAAGATATTACAATAGTGAGCCCACATTTTATTCTATAAAAATAAATCATATATTATATTATTATCATATTTTTTTCAGTAATCGAACATACTTACCTAACACGACAATCTATATTTCCACCTACAATCCAAAGGAAATGATTGACAGTTAAATGTTTTTTTTAATAATTTTTTCATCGGGTGTAATTTATATCATTTTGGTGGGAAAAAATTTTGAGGGAAGCGATTAGGATTTTTGACGGTTTACTCATTGCGCCAAGCCCCTCTAACGCTTTACCGGTGACCCTCGGCCTCTCATCTCTCACCTCCGCCATCCTCCCCTTCGGACCAGACGTTCCCTGACCCAACGCCGGCGGTCGCTGCTGCTAGCGGGAGTCCTCGGTGCTCCTACTCCGCAGCAACGTGCTGCTTTCTTCCGCTCCACCGTGACCGGTGACCAGCTGCTGTTCCTTCTCGCTCCACGGCGACTAGCTCCAGCCCTCCTACTCCACCTCGACCAGCTGCTACTATCCCCTCAAATTTCACTGCGAGAGATATGGTTTCCAGCTGACAACCGCAGAAAGCAGGCTTTCTGTTCTTCACAATCTACATGACATGGTCATGTCGCTGAGCCCCTCGCTGCGGCTCCTGCCGCCTCCTCTGCCTCCGTGGGGCCACGGTCACAGCTCCTGCCTCTCGATACTCTTCCACTCCGAGAAGACACTCCCTAAGGGCTTCATTTCCCGCGCCGTTTCCTCCCCCGACAGCGATGATTCCCCCTCGAAGCCCCGCCATAGCCGCCAGGTGTACCATTCCTCCCTCTCTCTCGTCTCTCTGTGTGTCTCTCGGTGTGTGTGTGTGTGTCTGTCTGTCTGTCTGTCTCTGTGTGTGTGTCTGTGGGTGTGTGTGGGTGGTGTGGGTGTGTGTGTCTGTGTCTGTGTTAATTGCTTGAATATGCATTGAATTAGCCCAATCTGTGATTCCGATCTTGTTTCTGCAGATAGGTTATGATCCGTCGGAGGAGTTGCTGGGCCTCGAGGTCGACCTTCCTTCGAGGTTCTTGAACTCTTCTTCCTTTGCTTTTGTTCCATTTTATCTTACCTGCAATTTCTTGTATTGAACTTTTTACCTGCTGCTTTGTTACTTGGATTATGTGGTGCAGAAAATGTGCAATATCAATCCATTATCCGTCGAAAAGCTTAAGCTTTTTCAGTTCCTCAAGAATGGGGAATTGATTGAATGAGGGAGGTGTAGAATTTTTTTATTACATCCTGCTTCATTACCATTTTAAGCCACGCCAGACATCCCAATAATTTAAAATTTTACAGTTACGATGTTGC
Organism: Punica granatum; assembly: GCF_007655135.1. Taxonomy (NCBI): domain Eukaryota; kingdom Viridiplantae; phylum Streptophyta; class Magnoliopsida; order Myrtales; family Lythraceae; genus Punica; species Punica granatum. Next base: position 6,230,848 of record NC_045132.1, read on the forward strand.
AAAGGCCGCCCTTTTTGGAACTTTAATAATTTTGTGTGGTTCAACGTTTTCTTGTGGAATTCCAGAAGGACCTGATGGCAGCATTTCCAGTTAGATATGTCATCAAATACTAGGAATTTTGTTTCAGGAACGCTATTTCTGGTGCACCCAGACCGAGGTCCTGGTTCGGTCCCAATGGTCAGTACATCAGAGAGCTGCCTTGCCCAAGTTGCCGAGGAAGAGGCTATACTCCTTGTACGGAGTGTGGAATAGAAAGGTCCAGGATGGATTGTTCACAATGTAGTGGCAAGGTAATGACCTCTTGTTCATATTAGTCAACAAAATTTATATTATTAAAGAAACTTTGAATATGTTTGCTTGTCTACCAGGAAATTATAATTAGCAAATTTCTTTTTTATTTATTATGCAACTGGTTGGTGTTTATTGGCACTTAATCTAGACAGGAAACATAGAATGTCTTCAGAAATATTGAACAAATAGAGGCTCCATCAAAGCAGCACAGGGAAGAATGAATCATTTGATTTCACCTATTCGATTTCCAGAGTGAAAGAGCTTATAGAATACACCTGATCAACAAACCACGCTCCTCCTAGTTCGGCAAGACCATGCAGTGTGATTGTTTCTTTGGCCACCTTTAGACTAAATGCATGGAAAAATGGAAATGAGATGGCCCTACAAAATGGTGCAAATTTATATTTGTTGTTCAGGGACGTTTCTATCTATTCATGCCAATTGTGGCCTTACTTCTCGGTCTAATACCTTCACATTCTCTCTCTTCGTTCAATTATATCTCTCATATTGCACATTATTATCTAGTTGTGCAATTTCTTCTGTCGGATATTAATTTGGTGTTTACAATAAAAGTACTATTTGGTTAATGATGTTTGTGATGTCAATGGCACAGGGTATAGTCACCTGCCAACGATGCTCGGGAGAATGTGTCATCTGGGAAGAATCAATTGATGAACGACCGTGGGAGAAAGCTCGCTCCATGTGAGTTTGTCAATCTAACCTTTGTTGGGTGTAGCTTGTTTGTTGATTTAAACTTAATGATGCTTCCATGACTAAACATACATGGAAGATTAAGAAGAGAAGATATGGTGACGAAACTATTAACTTGATATCTTCTTTCAGTATAATATCACTGTCTTTATTGTTTTGTTCGTTATTGATTAGTGAAGATGGTCTCTGTAAAATTTGGTAGTATGATCTCACTAAAATTTGCAATTCTTCTGTTATGAATGCTTAATTTTTGGGAAATGTGATATGGCTAGACGAGATTTTCATGTTGTATGTGTTGTAGTAGTGAAATGTACATCTGATACACGAAAGCAACTACCCTATAGGCTACACGAGTTTATTGTCTTGAGGTATGTCCATATGTCAAGGGCTGCACTATAGAAATTAAAGTTAGTGGCAAAGAATGTTGTCAACTTTTTGTAATGAAAAATGCATCTCCAGTTCATTGTTTTGCTAGTGAATTCAAAAACAGGGAATTGCTTACACATGATCTTCTCAGATTAAATATCTGGGATTTGGCAGTAATCGTTGACTTTCATGCTGGTCCCCAATTCTCTTCAGTTCTCCCTTCAAAATGAAGGAAGATGATGAAGTTGATAACTTGGACATAAAGCTTGATGTGAAGAAGAAGTCGAAGCGCATCTACCAATCGTCTCCTGAAGTCAGTTTAAAGATTAGCCGATCACTGAAAGTTAGTTGCCTTCTATGCCGAACTTATATTTGCCTGCTATGTTACCAAATTTGACCATGAAACTTTGTGTTATGGTCTGATGTATTTAAATGCAATATACGTGCATGCAAGTGGTGAGATTATTTTAATGCTTTTAATTTCTGTGGATGAGTTATGAATCTTCCATGTGTCAATGTGGTTGCAGAGCCTTAATGCCAAGACCGGGCTATTTACTAAGAGAATGAAGATTATCCATCAGAATCCTACCCTTCATGCACAGAGAGTTGCTGCCATAAAGGTTCGGAGTTGTAAATATGATATTTGATACAAAAGAAATAGATCTCTCCCTTTTCACTTGAAAGTCTTTAGGTGCACTAATACTATTTTCCTCGTTGGACCCAGCAGTTTTGATACTTCTTATTCTATATGTTTGGTTTGAGACTTTATAGCTTCTTAGAATTCAGTCTTTCACGTTCATATATTTTCGGTTCATTCAGTCAGTTAAAGTACAGGTTTTCATATGAATGTTTAGTTTTTTGTTATGTGGGATTAGGTTATTAGAGCATTTCATTGATCTGTATCTTGCCAGAAAATATTTCGGTATCGAATTAAATTCTTGAATGCGTAATACAGAGGGTGAAAGGGACTCCTGCAGCTAGAAAGCATGCGTCTGAAACTCAGAAAGTTTTCTTCAGTGACCCTGAAAATCGCCGCAAGAGGAGCATTGCCATGAAAGGTTAGAATTCTGTTCTTTTAGTTCTTATTGAGGCTTCATCTTTATATTTTGAGGAGTTGGATTACCTTTTCCAGGAAACCTGGATTTTCTGGTGCTGGTTGGTTAAAATGTAGGGTGGCAAAAACTTGTAAATCGTGCTCACCTCTTGTTGAAAACCCTTCAGCCAATGGAAAATATCTTCAGTGTACTCTGAATGCCTGAGATGATGATCTCTTAAAAAGCACTGTGTCTATCTTCACTGTTCATTCTCTAGGTAACACATGATAAGCAGGGGCCAACCTATAACTTTTGCTGCTACCGATGTCTTAAAAGGGGTCCTATTAGCTGATCGGAATCTGGTTTGACCTCACTAGTTGCTGGGAGGCCAGTACAACCTTGAATTGGGTGCTTTGATCAAAGAATAGTTTTCAGACCAGATTGGATATTGAACTGATAGAGCTATTTTACGAGTCCAAATGAATTTGTGCAAGTAGATGATATTTGTAAAACTAGATTGACGGGAAAATAGACTGGCACAAAGTAGAATCTGCCAATTTGTTGAGAAACTGGCCTTAATAAGAAGTCTGTGGACCTCGGTTTAATTGTAGTTGAGGTCTATCCCGTGCAGGGTCCAGATTGGTCCTTTCTTTAGAGCGACAGGTAAAATCCATCTGAATAGAAGCAAATGATATTGATGGTGTGTTTGGTTTTAGAGTTAAGTAGAGTTGAGTTTTGATTTTAATTGATTTGTAATGATTGTGTTGTTGAATTATATGAAAAAGTGTGAAAAAGTAATGAATAGTTGAGAGAAAGTAATGATTGTATTGTTGAATTGTGAAAAAAAGTAATGAATAGTTGAGAGAATTTATTATTAAAAATTGAATTGAATGGTTAAAAAATTGAAAAAAAAAAGTAATAATTGTGTTGTTAATTTTTGTTATTTAGTGAATAGAGTTAAAAATTAGAGTTAAAATTTTAAAAACATAACTCACAAACCAAACAGAGATTGACATTGCACGGATGAAAACTAGAAAATAAAGAAAATTGTCTTGAAACTCTAATCATGACTGGAGTATATTTCTTAATGATGCAGGAGTCAGATTTTACTGCTCATACTGTGGGCGGGAGGGCCACAGAAGGCACTATTGTCCCGAGCTCAAGGATAGCCTAATAGATAGGCGGTTTCGTTGTCGGGTCTGTGGAGAGAAAGGTCATAACAGGAGAACCTGTCGAAGGTTAGGTCTCATAATCAAGAAAGAGACAGTGGCTAGGTTCCATTGCTGTAGAATATGTGGTCAGAACGGCCACAACCGAAGGACTTGCCCCAAAAAGATTGGGAAAAGATTGTCAGTGGGCTCAAAAGGGATGACAGACCATACTGCTTTGAGGAAATTGTATGTTTGTGGATTTTGTAGACAGAAAGGGCACAACATTAGGACATGTCTGACTAAGAAACTCGTTGCCTCGGATCAGTCTTTGGAGGGTAAAAGTTAAACTACTTCCGCATAGGCTTTTGGTATTTGTCTTATCACATATCTCTACTTGATGATTTCTCAAGCGAAGCTTAACTTTTCGGGCTTGAGATGTGATTGAGCTGAGCCCTTTAGGCAATGAGTAAAGCTCGAGCTTGAAATTCTCAGTTAATGATGTTCAGCCACCTAGTCAGCTTACTATATCAATCTTCCGGTATGCCCATGCAACTTGCATCCATGTTTATTTTATGGATTTTGTAATTGTAACCTACTATCGAGCTACTCTTGATCTTGCGATAGAGGTTCAGTATGGCAGGAATAAATTCAAGATGGACCATCTGATCAGTCCAGCTTGAGTTTTGGCGATTGGAAAAATCAATACTCTGTAGGGCATAAATGAAACTAGTTCGAAAGTTCTGGGGGTTAAAGTCATAAAATCCAAACTTTTGGGAGCAGTTTAGTATACTCCTTTTCATTTTACATGAGATGGGTCCCATTCCCATGCCTTTTACGTTTCTGATTCTGGTTTTGAATTTTCTAAGATTTGCAACAGTTTTCCATCATCCCTTACCTCGGCTGAGATCATCAATTGGTTCCTTCTTTATACAAGTAAAGACGGTTCATTTGATATTCAAGCTTTTTTCTTTCTAAAAGTGATTTATTTGATAGTCGAATCTATTTGAAAATACCTTGATGATTTCTTTAGTTCTTGAAAGCTCGCGATGTTTTATGAGGTGGAACAGAAATAAAAAATCATAAAGTAGCTGTATCCCGAGATCGGGTAAACTTTTCTTCTTTTTAACAAGCACATCCAGTAGACATTTCATATGAAGGCCGCAAAATGGAACAAAGGTTAAAATTGTGGGGATGAAATTGTTACTCTACAAACTTTGGGTCCTCAAAGTGCAAGATATCATAACTCTAGGGCGTAATATGTAATTTCCCTAAACAACGACGCCGCAGCGTAAGCTGAGGAAGGAAACTACGGACTGAACTTGTCGTCTCGTCGGAGAGCAGAGAAGAAGAAGAAGAAACCCTAATTTCGAATCAGAAGCAGACACAGAGATGAGATTTGGAGCCTTAAGGAGCATCATTCAACCACTGTCAAGAACACTAGCGTCCCAATCCTCCTCTGCTTGGCCCAGATCGGCGCGGTTCATCGCCGGCCCTGGGAAGTTCGGGTATGGGTTCTGCTTGAGCGGCGTCGGCGGCGGGGCCGGCTCGCTGCAGAGTCTATCTCCATGGTACCAGTCGGCGGCCCTGTTACACAGCCTGACGGATACACGGTACCCGAAGAGAAGGCCGGTGGACAAGCCTCGCCGGAAGAGGGCCAGCTTGAAACCCCCAGGTCAATCTTCCTAGTCTGTTATTTTGCTAATTCATTCATAGTTCATTGTTCCACTTGTTGAATGTCGATGATTGAAATTCGATAGAGCTGATTCGTGAGGTTAGGAAATGTCGAGATGTTGGCAATGTGGGATCTTTCTTATGGGCATCATATGGGATTGTCAGTTGCAGCTCAACGGTTGCATCTTTTAGGTATTATTTCCCGGGAGGAGTTAGATAGTTCAGAAATTCTGTATGTATTGACTAGCAATTCCACGAATTTTTTATCAATTCGGCCTCAACTTTCACCTATTAGGCCTTTGATTTGCTTCCCTCAGGGTTTGCTGCTGTAATGCTTAGTTCCAGTTCCATGTGAAGTTCAGCAGATCATTCCATCTCGATATGGGACCGTTTACCTAACAATTAACTAAATTCTTTGGGCTGTTTAGCGGGGCATTTCTTATGTTTTGGCATGGAAAACAATCTATCTGTTTGCGGAAGATGGTCTTAGTTTCTTGTTCTCCATTTTCTTCGGAACACACACACTAGACAAGGGAAATAACTGCCTTATTGTTCTTCGTAATGTATGGTTTTTCTTCTTTTCTTTTTTTATTTGAAGTAGGGAATCTTGTACATGCTTCAGTTGATGAAGGAAATTGATAATGGGAAATTTCATAAAACCAGGTAGACCAAATTATTGTATTATATCGCTGTTCTGTTTTCATTCGGGTGTTAGTCATAACAACTTAACAAGATTTACTTGATTGCATCTGCTGATTTTGGAACTGGAGTTTTCAACAAATGTGCTACGATGATGTAGGACCTTATGCGTGGGTGAAGTATGTCCCCGGGCAGCCCATCCTTCCTAATCAACCGAATGAAGGAAGTGTCAAGAGAAGGAACGAGAAGAAGCGAATAAGGCTGCGCAAAGCATTTATAAAGGTGTGCGTTCTTTTTGGATTGATGCTTGAGAGCTCACTTTATCTTTTATGGCGGAGATTTACTGTGCTTGATTAAGAGTACTGATATTCTTATCAACTGTCACAATTAAGAGGGAAGGAAAAAAAAAAGACTAAATTAGCTTCAAAAAGTAATGTCAGCATTCAAAGTAAGGGCAGGTCTCTATAAGCAAGTTGAAATGGAGAACTTAGGCATATGTTGGAATTTCCTTAGTTTGATCAATCAATGTAAACGATGAGAATGAAAATGCATTATCATTGAGAAATTTATGGATGATGTGATTGCTAGGAAGTCGTAGAGCTGGTCTGCATATTTCTTTTACTTGACCACCCATGGTGACAACATTATTTGCTCCTATCATTTCCTTTTGAGTTTCCACTGTTTGGAAAGTCTCCAAGTTAGTCTCATCTCGACTTATCTGATGTCTCTTTTGAGTCATAATTTCTATATGAATGACAGATCATAAAATTTTATGCGAAGGTTCATATCCAGTGTTATATTTTTTCTTCACCTCAGTGATTAAATAAAACTTGCTGAAAGTATATTTGTAAATGGTTCTAGGCTGGTTTCCTGAAATATGTCGTGGGAAGGGTAAAAGCTGTCGTTATTGTTTTCATTACAGAATTTATACAAAATATATTTTCCCAGGTGCCTAAAAATCGCACAGTATTGTCCCAGCAACTATTTGTAGATGTGTCATTTGTAACATTAATTGCTTATCACATGACGTGAACGAGTGAGTTTTGGCAATTGCTCAGTCAGAAGCGAAGAAAAGGAAAGTCCAGATGCAGGCAGCTAAGAGGAGGAAGATTAATGAGCGGGTTGAGAGAAAGATGGCTGCAGTGGCAAGGGAAAGAGCCTGGGCTCAACGATTAGCGGAGCTGCAGCAGCTCGAGGAAGAGAAGAAGAAATCTATGGCTTGATGTTCTTTCTCCGGCAGATCAAAGTATGGCTGCCCATCTTTTTCCAGGATTCTATTCTGTGGCATTTCTTGAACATCTCTGTGTTTTCTGTTGCTTTTCTCTAGGACCCTATAGTTTGTTTTGTGGTGTAGCGTTTTGCTCTCTAGCAAATTTTATCCTTCAAGGAGCCGAAAGAGTTCCTTCGTTTAACATCTGCCGGGTCTTTTGGCTGGAAGAGAATATGTTTCCAGTGGTTAGCAGGTAATAATATCAAACCAGAGTCTGTAATGCCCTTACACCGGATGTTGAAATGGCAGAGTGGCTCGACCATTGAGCAACGGGACAAGGCATGGGGATTGTGAATCAATTTCAGTAGTAGGATTGGAACAGCAAACTCGGAACAATTTTCAATTGCCTTGCTAGCCGCTCGGACTTAAGTTTGAAGAGAAGTTGCCTTGTCATGTTGGCCAGTACCCAAGGGACTTGTGACCTGATCATCTCACTGGTTTAATATGGAACAAAAGAGAAATCTTGATTTTAGAAAAACAAAACATGCATAAAAGAATTAACTCTTGGTTTGGATAGAGGGAGGAGGAAAATAGAGGAAAAGGTAGAGAATCTGGTAAAGGAATTTTTTGAAATAAGAAATTTTGTACGACTCTCTCTTATTTTTCCTCCTATTCATTAAATTATAAGGGGGAGACGAATCACATAATGTTTAAAAGTAAAAAAATTGGCCCTACGGTGGATTCATTAATTTCAATTTATAAGCATTTCGATTGGTTGTTATTAATAAAAAATGAACAAGTAATACTCAATGATTGGTAATGATGATAGTATACTAAATGCTTATTTGGTTTGCAAATGTGATGTTAAAAGTATAATTTTAACCTAATTTTACTCACAACAAAACAAAATAACTCATACAAAACCAAAAAGTGGATCTCATTTATATTACTTTTTTTCAACAAAACAAAATAACTCAAAGAGTGGGCTCTATTTATATCATTATTTTTCAAAAACAAAATTTAATTTTAAAATCCTACTTCAAAATCAAATGCAATATAAGCTTTCCATCGCCCAGGTATGAGCTTGTCAAATACAAATTGTTCTTAAGGGTACAACTTACGAGTAAGACGGACCAAGCTAGATTTAATAAGAGAATAAGGAACAATCCGCGACAGCCACGACATCGCCACTCCAACATGTGTTAATATAGATTTGTCTTGGAAACTCTTACAGTCATCTTTTCCACCTTCAGAAATGAAAGACGCGGGTTTAGGTTTTGATTGTGGACGTATTACCGACGTAGCCCGATACTCCTGTTGTGTTTGTCGCACTGTTCTCCATGGTGTTCTTAACGAGGGTCATGGATGTTGTTAATTTGCGATTGGATAGGTCTGAACTGGTTTGAGTCGAGACAGAATGGTTCAGTGGCATTTGTGTATAATCTCATCACGGTGTGGTTTGCTTTGTTATTTCAGAATAAGCTGTTCAACCTCAATTGGGATCGACTTGGCGACTCCTCAACACGCTTCGACAACTACCCGTGTTGGACGCTCGTACGGCCACCTCCCAAATTTCCCCCGACTAAAATCATTAGTTGTTGAGGCCGTTATCGTCGATACTTTTACCGACATAGCCCGATGTCGTTTTTGAGTATCTAAGAATTTTGAATTTTTAGGATATTAAAATTATTTTCTATAAATTAGATTGATGATTCCGATTATGTATATGAAGTATCTACATGAATTATTTGCCCGAACTCCTAAATTAATATTATTCAGCTCCGATTTGAAATATACCCTATTGAATCTTATATAGTCTAAGAAATAAATTTTTTATACACTAATATAAATTATAAAATGATAACAATTAGTGTCTTTCCATTTAAATTCTTATATTAATTTTTTTTTGCATTGTCAATAACATCTATAAATCTATCTATATCTATCTAGAATCTATCCATCTATAAATCTATAAATACGACTAAAACTCTTGTACATTTAGGCCACATGTCAAGCTCATGCTTTTCTTTCTTTTTTCAATTTTATTTTCATTTTTGCCTTTTCTTCTCTCTCAATATATGTATTCTTTCATTTTTCTTTTTGCTTTTTCTTGGGTCTATACATATAAATATATATAAATATATTTCTTTATTATTTGTTTATTTATATACTAAAAATTTACTTGTGCATTAGCGTGATCTAACTCGCGCATTATGTACTCTAACTATAATGATTATTTTTAATATGTTCATGATGGATTAAATTTGAAGAGTAAGAAACAAATTAATAGTAAGAAATATAAAGATTAAAAATTGGAGATGGCATTAAAAATATAAATAAAGAGAGGTTGAACATGGGAAGAAAGAGAGTGGAGAATAATATTATTTGGGCAATATTACCCTTCAACTCTTCTCTTCTATATTAAATCGTATCACATTTAAACTAAGAATAAGTGATATTTTTAACTTTTTAATTGCATTCTGTAAATAGTGTGTAGTTACAAAATCATACTTTCACTTAAATAATAGTATAAGATAAGATGTATAAAAAAACTTGAATGAGTGTCTTTTTCTTGTGAGGATCTTTTTTTATATATATTTTCTTGTATAGAAAATTCTTGACAAACATTCACTATGCTTTATTTATGTCATTATATTCTTTCTATTGATTAATATTTATTAAGCCATACTACTCAAATGGGGATTTTTTTGGAATTTGAGTAAAGTTCAAATTCCAGTTTTAAACTGAATTAATCTCCCATTGAATTCGATAAAATAACTAGACTAAAACACAAAGAAAAAGCATTAATATAACTCTTATCAATTATGAAAATTTAATGTAATTGAAAAATATGATGCAATTGAAAATTTTAATATATTATTTAAGTTACTTGGAGAATGATGCTTATATTGTAACAATCGATTTACAAGTGAAGATACTACCTTGGTATATTTTCTTCTATAAAAATGAACTCAATAATTTCTTATTTTTGCATATTTAGAGTGAAAATTTTAATTAAATCAGTTTGCTCCTATATTATTAATCTAAGTAATTTACCTTAAAAATAATTTCTTACTATTGCACCTTTAGACTTTAGTGAGAAAGTTTTAATATTATTTTCAGTCTCCATCCCAAGGTACGAGAATACCATATTATATACGAATACCATATTATCACGAATAAACTAGATTATTAATTATAAATACTAAGAATAAAATTACAATTGCCAACTGTTTACGTTGTGGTCTCACATTAATTTTGTTATTTTTTATTATTTTAATTTATCTTCATCATTCATAATGACTTTTAATTTTATGATTTGAATATATTATATACCAGGCTAACACATATTTTTCTTTTATTTTTTAAAGAATTATATTTACTTCAATATGTGAATTACATCTACTAACTCATATTTATTACATATAATGGAATAACAAACCAAAAAAAAAGTTGAATAATATTATCAATTATATTAGAGTCTCCAGTTTATATGTATTCATTCTCACTTAAATTTCTACAGACTTTCTTCCAAATATTTTGGCTTAATCCCCTAAAATCTTATTCATTACTATAGCTCGTCATGCAATAATATTGAATAAGAGTATTGGGTACCAATCGCATAAACAAAGTTTTGTTTTTTTGTTTTTATTAAAAGCAAAAAGCATGAGAAAACAAAAAGAATAATATATATGTAAATTTTATGGGAGAGTAAAAAGGAGAGACATAACCTCCATAATGATCATAAATCGGTCAAATAATCAAGCATGTAGATGTATTAATTAAGAAGTGACCTAAATTAGAATTATTCACATTTATAACCGAGAAAATAGAATTATTCATATAATCTTTAGTTAGTAAATAAAAATCTACTATTTCTTTTTCATATTTATTAATTGCTTGTTTAGGGACTTTTTTACTTATCATAAAAGATAGATGGTAAGTATAGAAATAAGAAAATAAAAGAAAAGGAAAAATGGCTTGATAAAGAGCGAAAAAATTAAAAAATAAAAAGAAAAAGGAAAGAGAGACATGGCTTTGGGAGGATTTGATATGGACAAGAGTTTTAGTTTGATAATCGAAAAAATAGACTATTCATATAATCTTATTTAGTGAATAAAAATCTACTCGTTTTTTTTTCTTATCTAATAATAGCTTTGTTTAGGGACCTTTTTTACTTATTGTAAAAGATAGATGGTAAGTATAGAAATAAGAAAATAAAAGAAAAGGGAAAATGACTTGATAAAGAGGGGAAAAATTTTAAAAAAGCAAAAAAGGAAAGAGACACATGGCTTTGGGAGGATTTGATATGGACAAGAGTTTTAGTTTGATAACTTAGTGCATGGTCCCGCTTCGTTGGGGCAATGCTTACTTTTCCGTACCATTATTTTAGCAAAATAATATTATTTGATTATTTGAAGCTCCATTTGATTTGATTATAAATATAAATAACAATAATTGTAAAATTTCTTTTTGCGAGAAAAATTTTCCTTTATTATATGTTGCATCATAGCTATTAAAATAATATTAAGTTCAAGTTACCAATGATAGGATTATTATATATTTATTTTAAACATTGAAAACTGAATAATATGTTAAAAAAGTGATAAAATCTTCTAGTCAACTTATTTAAGGAAAAGTAGGAGAATATAAGTATCAATGGAGAGGGAGGAAGAAGGTAACATGGTGTGGTCGAAGGAACGGTTCGATATTAATATGATCTTCGATCGATTTGTGCAAAGTATGAAAAATATCATTATTTTTACTTTTAGGATATGGAAAAAAAAAAGTAAACAAAAATTGGTCCTTATAATACCACGTGACTCCCTTAAGAGATAGCTCGGGATGTTAACTATGCCGAAATTCACATAACAAAAAAATAGTATTATTCTTATGTTTTTCTTTTACTTAACGGTCCATAATATAAACATTGGCAATTTCTAACATAATTTAAAAGAGAAATTTTTATTTTTCTATTATTTATTATTTATTTTATATATCATTCCTTTGATGGCACGAATCTGCCCCTACTATATACATATATACTAGAGATGGCCCGTGCTACGAACGATCATCAATACCCGCTAATTATAGATCGTAAAATATAAATATGAATGATATTTTTTAGTTGTTATTAAGTAATGACATGTCAGCAAAGTTTATATAGAAATTCATATAATTGATATATATTCATTGAAATAGTGATTAAATCTTATATTTAAAAAGGAAGAAATACTTACTTTACTCACTTGATGTTGAAGTACTGTAATAACTCTTTGAGCTGCATGACTTTCTTCTTGTATACAATCGTAATTTGTTCCAAACTCGTAAAGGCTTTCTCCATAAATCTCTCTGCATAAGGAATACCGTTGTTCATGCCTTGTAAGAGAAAATTGTTTTGCCAGGACAAAATAGTAGTGAGAATGGATAAAGAAAAAATTATCTCAACAACCAAACATGAAAGAATGAAATATATATGGTTGTGAGGCATATATATAGAAATGTGGTAAAGATTATACGTGTTAAAAAAATATTGGGCTGCCCACATATCAGTATATAATTGGTTGTATGATAGTAATTTCATGCATACTGACAGGTATATTTTGTTAAGAAAAAATTTATATCCAACTCGGGATTAATTTAAAATACCAATTCATAGAAGACGGTTCACTTTGTAGATAAATTTTATTTTAAATATTATATATTCTATTCCACTTTGCAATTTAAAATCTATACATTACTTAACTATAAATTAAGTAAGTAAATGAGACGAAATTAATTCAAATCTATTATTTTATACGTAACAATTTGAGAAAAAATGAACGTATATATTAATATTATTTACTTCACAATTAAGTAAACACATATATTATTATATATTATTTTATAATTTATCATTTACTTCCTCATTAAGTAATACAAACATTTTTGTATAAAAAATTTAGGGGCAAATTATTAATTATATATTGTAAAATAAAAAAATTATTTGCATAATAAAAAGAAATAGCAATGTGAATGCATTTATTTCTTCCTTTCTTTATTCATCGAAAGGCGAATAGAATATATTATTTTATATGGTAAGATTTTGAGAAAAATGAATGTATATATTAATATTATTTACTTCCTCGTTAAGTAAAATATATATTTTTATATAAAAATTTATGGTGAAATTATTAATTTGATATTGTATAATAAAAATTTATAATTTGCATAATAAAATGAAATAGCAATGTGACCGCATTAATTTCTTCCTTTCTTTATTCATCGAAGGGCAAATAGAATATATTATAAGTAATATAAATTTATTAAAATATACTAAAAATAAACGAAAATGTAATTGTAGTCTAATGTGAACGCATTTATTTATTTCATTTGTTTATTCATCAAAATTCAAATAAATTTATTAAAACATATTAATAAATAAATGAAAATGAATCACAGACGCGTTAATACGAAATTCGAATCGTACTCTCCCCAATATCACACAAAATAGCTCAATTAATGAAGCCGCTAATATTTTTCTTTGAATAATGTCAGAGTTAATATGTGCTTGGTAAGCACCAAAAATAAAATACATTTGTGGAAAATAATTTGAAATTTATGCATTACTTAACTTTCAACTAAGTAAATTTGATAAAATCAATTAAAGTTTATTATTTTATACAGTAAAATATATTAAAAAATTGAAAGTATGGGTAGTATAGAATCCGTAGTACCCATACTACTCAAAATCCGAAAACCCTAAAATACTATGTCATAATAGATCCAAACACTTGCCATGGAGGGGTAGAATGGGATCCGTAGTATGCGAGAAAATTACTCACTTGATCGAGTATGCTACCAATCAATTTTACGATAAAATTCATGAAGATTAATTTGTTGTAAAACTCATAGAAAAATAAACATACATATTAATATTTTATTCACTTCATCGTTAAGTAAACGTATATATTAATATATTATTTTATAATATTATTATTTACTTCATCTTAAGCAACATATTGATTATTGTATTATTTTATATGTATAGATATTTACTTTGTCGTTAAGAAATTTATTTGCCTAATAAAATGAAATAGCAATGTGAACGCACTCATTGTTTTCGTTCATTCATCGAGAGTCGAATAGAATATATTATAAGTAAAATCAATTTATTGAAAATATAATAAAAGATAAATGAAAACGAATAACAGTCGCGGGAGTAAGGAATTCGAATTAAGATAAGCATACTAATTCGGGTGTTTTAAGGAGGGCTAATACGTGCTTTTGGTGGGTAAAGCACTAAAGCAGTAAATGACGCAACCAGAGGAGCTTGTTTTATTATATCAACAATCAACATCAGTAGGAGTGATAGCACTGTTCACAAAAGATGAAGTCGGAGGAAGGTCCACCATGAAGTAGAAGTGCGATCTACTGGAGGGAAAGGAAGATGAAAACCAAGACTTTAGAGGACATGGACATTTGATCGGTCTCGAATACCCTCACAGCCATCAGCTATGAGCGCAGCACGATTTCCATCCCAAGCTCATCTGCAGGTTCACTATCGAGCATCTATTTCTACACATTCCTTGAGCTGGATTAGATTTGAAATTTCATTCCGTAGTGTGTCGGATGCAGAGATATTGCAGGGAAAGTTTTGATTCGATCTATTGTCTGGGACGGGATTTTCGGGTGTTATTGGAGCTTTTAAGTCCATGCGTGTACCCTTTTGATTTCTTGTAGGTTTGGGTGATTGTTTGAAATTTTGTTTATCCTGAGTCGATGCATTGCATTGCTTGATACCGCGGGAGGTTTCCCTGTCTCGTCTAGTGCTGATATATGGCTTGAGCGGAGCATCCAGGAAGCAAGTTCTGCAGTATCGTCCTCTATCCACAGGAATTTCCCTAGTGAGTATCTTTATCCGGCATTATTATTTGCTAACAGCTGCAATATATAGAGATATGTACGAGGAATCTTTGGCCCTAGGTTCCCAAACTAGACTTACTGGATGGGGAAACTCTAGAATAGGATTTGAATATAACTAGCATCTTTATGTATTTATCAGGTTTAATATATGTTAGGTCAATAATTGACCAAACTTCTACATTCTATAGAAAACATATCATCAGTCTGGCCGCTTAATTATCCATCAAGACAACCAATGCACATGTGATACATGCTCGAACATTCTAAAGCACCTATGAGGGCACCATCACATCCCGAGCCACACGTTCTATGAAACAGATCCCGCAGTCAAATCAATAAGCACATGAAGTGGCTCCTTCCACATATCCCTTACCACATGTTTCAAAACCGACAAGGCAGTAACACTTTGATTGGCAATCACCTTTAAACGTTGCCCCAACTATCAAGTACTTCCGACTGCAGGTATCCTCCCAGAGCTTAGCTGTTTGTGCGAATCCAAACTCATGCTTATTGTCTGCTGGATCCTCATAAACATCTTTAGAATATGAATGGGGATTGAGCTGGTGGGAATGCCAAATTATGTCAATGTCATTAGTAGGAACACAGAAGAACCTGGTAGATCGCTCCACGTTTATCTTAACAAGGTGCAGAAACGCCTTGTATCTAACCGCAGCTTACCCGAGGTAGTGATCATCAGTCATTATCGACTTTGGCACCTAAATAGAGATAGCAAAAAGAGTCACTCTAAATACCAATATATTGGTGCCTCTCTAATGTATGAGAACGGTGTGACGAACCAAGGATCATTACACAAAACAATTCATCTTTCATAAATTACCTTATGGAAAAACAAACTTTGCCTCTTGACAGCTGCAACTAGATCATACTTAATGTTTATCTGAGGACCCATATTCGAACAGTTGGTGCTTATCAAAGAGTGATAGCTTTGTTCGAAATGATATGGCTCTTTGGGATACACAGGATTCCAAAGCCTCTTGGTCTGTCTTGTGCATGTTCCTTATGGTTTACTGGACATTTAGGTTGTCGAGAATTCGCCCATAAAGTTCCTTGCAATCACTCTTATATTGACCTAAAAGGCCAGTTCACATAGTTTAAATCCTAAACTACACAAATTACCAGAATTGTAGCAAAACACGAGATAAAAGAAAATTGAATTTCACTTTATTGGTTCTTACGGGATTGAGGCGATGGCAAAATCCATATCCATTAACAATGGAGAGGCACGACTTGGGGCTCTATCATGGCGGGAGACTCCTTATGTTTCGCTAGCAATGGAAGCCAATAATGCTCATACCTGAGATATATTTTAAGAGGTTGTGGAGGGCAAGCTAAGTGATCAATCTCTCAATAAATTTCAATCATAGTTTTGAACCGACAAGTACAAACAATCATTACACTCTATTATTCAATACAAGACTTACAAGACCTTGATGCTAAATGTTATTGCTCCAAGATAATTCTTCAAATCTAATTTTTACCTGTGTATGGCTCAATGCAAAGCAGGACCATCGTACAGGTAACGGATATTGTCGACGGCAGCAAGAAATTGGAGTTGCTGCTGGGCTGCTTTCACAAGATCCACACTTAAGCGTATTTCTTGAGCTTTGGACCACTCCACCTCATAAGCTTCTTCTTTCCCCATTTCACATTGCCAAGTTATGGATCTTACTCCTATAGCTTCTGTGCTTTTTGGCTTTCAAAGTATAAAGATGGCGTGACATATAGCTTCTATACTCACTATCTAGATGGCTTTCATGCGTATTGTAGTCCAGTAGTAATCATGTATTCTTTGCTTTTTGAGGGTTTGATTAAAGAGTAATAATAGTTGTTTAATATTAATAACCAAGTTCATGAATTCTACGTGAAGATCTTTAAAGATAAAGCCAACTCCTTCACATGGAAAATCACACCTTCATGAGATAATTATGTCATCCTTACTTGCTTGAATATTCATTATTAATAATAATGAATAATAATAATAATATTAAGAGATAAAAATATCAATTTACCTTTTTTTTTCTTCATTTAAAATACAAAATCATGTGGTCTCTATTTTTTTTTTCCGAATCAAGTTAATCTGTCATTCTACACATGGCCTTTTCCTCTGAGGTGGCACTATAACATTAATTATATAAATCAAAAGTAATCCTCAAAATTGAAAAAAAAAAAAAAACCAAAACCAATGATTATTGTTTGGCGAGAGGGATGTTGGTGCCTCACTAGCGTCCATCACCCCCACCACCTTAGAGCATCCACAACAATCAGGCCCAATTCAGGGGACAAGGGCCAATTCGGAAGGCCCTACACAGTGTCATCTCACTCGGATTGTATTCAAGAGAAAATTGTCCCTTCCTCCCACAATATTGAGGTCCATTTTGAAACTCATTTATGGCCCTTGCTACAGATGCTCTTAGAGCACCAATGCCTCACCACTAACTTGTTATAATTTCCATAAACTATAGTCCTAGAACTAAGAAATATAGAGATTTTGATTTTCAGTAAGATATATAAGGATCCAAGCTACTATAAGAACCCGTATAAAGCAAAGAGAAGCCACGTACATCTTCCCAAGAGTCTAAACTTAGGGGGCGTTTGGTTTCAGAATTAAACTAAGTTTGATTTTGATTTTAATTTTGATTGTGGAAAAAGACAAATGAGATGGTATTATAAATTTGACCTGGGAAACGTGTGCTTTTGTTATGTAGTGGGTAAAGTTAAAATCAAAATCATGATTTTAAAATCACATCATGAAACCAAATGGGCCAAAATTTCCAGTAGTTAGTACCAAAATCACCCCGTCTCTCTGTTTTTTTTTTTAAGAAATCACCCTCCAATTTTTTTTATTTTTTTTTTGTGGAAACGGGGCAAAGCCCAAATGCATTAAATTCAATAAAGGATAGTTAATAAATACAAAAGCGAGGCATGACGACTCCAGTGATATCACCAAACAACAATAAATCGGGCCCAATAGGGCATTTGCTAAACTTATGAACCTGAAGAGGAGGTGTGATCTCGTGGTTAGCTAACCAATCTACACACATATTTCCTTCCCGGTAGATATGCATAGAAACTACCATTCAGTTCCATCCGAGCAGAGCTCAAATATCTCTGAGCAATGTGTCACGGGCTAGCTTCCTGTCCCTCCCCAAGTGTGATAATGGAGTTCCTATGACTGTGTATTGATTACCTTCATTGTGCGTGGGCTAATATGAGCTCCTATATCACATGTGCGTACTCCGGATGTTGTACTCCATATTGGTTGGATATTTGTGTTAGCCTGTCAATCCTGGGGAGGGCTGGTCCGGGGAGCCTCGGTGCTCGTATCCCTGGACGCCCGCACGGGCATCAAACTCTGAGCCTATGACAAGTGGTATTAGAGCTAGTCTTGGTGGGAGTAAGCCATGATGACGCAGGGTCGACGAGGTTGCAGTGACAAGTGTCGTGACGCTTCGGCTCAGGCAGGGGAGTGCTTTCCTACGAGAGGAGAGCGTGGAGACTCCAAGCTTGGGTGTCGAGAGTTGTTGGTCTTCGTTCAGTAAGGAAGCTGGTCGTGGTGTTTCACTGGGACGATCCAATGGTTGGCAGGCTATGGAAGACACATCATACAACAACCAGCGAAGGCGTAAACAACCATGGAACTTGATGTGTCCTTGTGTCCTTTTTCGTGGGGGAGTTTGTGTAATGGGAGCCGAACTGCTCAAGAACTAACACCACTACGGAGTGGTGTGTGGCGAAGGCAGTGTTGTTGTTGAGGTACTGACACCACGAGGGTTTGTGGTGTGGGGTGAAGGAGATGTAAGGCTTTGCGACTGTTGCACGAACAAGCCCGCAACGAGGATGTTTGCAGATTGGGTGGGGGAGAATGTCACAGGCCAGCTTCCTGGTCCGTCCCCAAGTGCGATAATGGAGTTCCTATGACTGTGTACTGATTGCCTTCATTGTACGTGGGCTAATATGAGTTGCTATATCACAGGTGCGTACTTCAGGTGTTGTACTCCATTTGATTGGATATCTGTGTGAGCCTGTCAATCCTGGGGAGGGTTGGTCCGGGGAGCCTCGGTGCTCGTATCCCTGGACACCCGCATGGGCATCAAACTCAGAGCCCGTGACAAATGCATCATTACTTCCTGCAGTATCTCGTTGTGCTTGTTGGGGAATTTTCAAACTTCATTAATTTGAAGTTGACCCACAATTATAATAATATTGGAAAAGTGGGATAATATGTAAATAATCAAAGTTATGCTACCAAGTTGTGAGAGATGAGATAACAAAATGTATTCGAGAAGACCCAATCAGTTAACTGTTTATGTCATTTCATTGTAAAGTCATTGCTCTTCATTCCGATGGACATTTCCTTTCAATGAGACACAAAAGTGTCCTATAAATAGATGTTTTCCACATCAAATAGTAGGAATGAAACATTCTATTTAGAAATTTTCTTGTCTCCCCTCTCCCTCCACATCTCTCTAAAACCGCTCTCGTTCTCAATTTGTTGTAGAAGACTTAGAGCGAGATTTCGTGATCTTGTTAAGATCTATATGTGTTCAGGGATCGATTTCGTCAGTGCAAGATGCAGTCAATCATCGGCTTCTTTGTATCCTAGAGGTTTATTCGCGGAGATCTCGATTGCTCACTATTGGCAGGGGCGAATAAAGCCTTAAGGAAAGCGATTACGTGCCTAGAATCCATCTCTCCTGTTTGTTCGTTTTTGCCAGCTCGAGATCCTATATCAACAGCCTTACGGCTTTGTATTTCTCTTGGTGAAAATGGCGTTTGCATCACTTCAAGAGATGGCTATAGACTTCGTCAATTTTCGATGGAGGCAACTTTCTCAGATGGCAGAAAAAGATGCATTTCTTGATTGCAACGTTGAAGGTCGCCTATGTTCTCAACAACCCATGGGCCGAAGAAAGGAGGATGAGCCCTTGGAGCATATCCATGAGGGCTAAAAATGGGAGAACTATGACCACAGTTGCAGAGATCACATCCTCAATGGCATGGCAGACACTCTATTCGATGTTTACCAACATGCGCCCACCGCTAAGGAACTCTAGGAGAAATTGGAGGCAAAGTACATGGCAGAGGATGCAACCAGTAAGAAGTTTCTTGTCTCCGGATTTAATAGTTATAAAACGGTTGATGCTAGACCTCTTATGGAACAACCGCATGAAATTGAGCATGGATGAGGTGATCCTGAATAATTTCAAGAAACACAATATGAACATGGATGAGGTGATCATCGTCCCTACAGTGATTGACAAATTGCCTTCGTCATGGAGGGACTTCAAAAGAAGTTTGAAGCATAAGAAGGAAGATATTTCCTTTGAGAAAATTGGCTAATCATCTTCGAGTCGAAGAGGAATTTCATAAACAAGATGAAAATAAGGAGCACAATGCTAAGGGGCCAAGATCAATATCATGGAGGGTACTGAGTCAAGCAAATCCACAAAGAAACGTCCCTTTCAGTCTGACAATGCACAGAAAAATCCAAAGAAGAGGAAGATGGTGCCTGTTTCCATTGCGGAAATACCGACCATCACGAGTCAAAGTGTCGCCTTCTCAAGAAGAAAGGATCGACTGTAGCTAATGAAAAATTTGTGGCTACGATATTTGAGATCAACATGCTCGAGACTGATGGGGCTTGGTGGATCGATTCCAGTGCTACCAAGCATGTGTGCAAGGACAGGAACATATTCAAGACTTTCGAGCAAATTGAAGATGGCGATGTACTATACATGGGAAACTCGTCTACTGCACGAGTGAAAGGCAAAGGACCTTTTGAACTCGAGTTTAGTTCGGGAAAGCTGCCTACTCTGAAAGATGTCCATTATGTACATAAAGTTCGAAAAAATCTTGTATCAGGTAGTATCTTGAATAAGATTCGGTTCAAACTAGTCTTGGAGGCTGATAAGTTTGTTCTATCGAAGGGTGATATCTGTGTGGAGAAAGGCTATTTGTGTGCAGACATGTCCAAGTTGAACCTCAATAATAAAAATAATAATTCTACGTATGTGATTGACTCCTCTTGTTTGTGGCATAATTGATTGTGACATGTTAATTTTAGAAGAATGCATGATATGGCTAAATTGGATTTAATTCCACAGTTTGATAAAAAATTCGACAAATGTCAAACCTGCATGCTTACTAAAATTACAATAAATACTTTTCCTAAAACTGAGAGATGTACAAAGGTGCTTGAATTAGTGCACAGTAATGTATGTGATTTGCATGGAACTCCTACAACTGGTGGAGACAAATACTTTGTTACATTTATTGATGACTTTTCAAGATCCTGTTATGTCTATTTAGTGCACTCGAAAGATGACGTACTTGAAAATCTTAAGATTTTCAAAATTGAAATTGAATTGCAGTGTGAAACATCTATCAAATGCTTGAGATCTGATCAAGGGAGTGAATATTATCATCTTGAATTTTTTGGAACCATGGGGATCTTGCATGAAACAACTGCACCATATGCACCGCAACAAAACAATGTAGTAGAACGCAAAAATAGAGTGTTAACAGCAATGGTTGATGCAATGCTCTCTAATTCTAGTTTGGGGCAAGGTTTTTGGGGCGTATTACTATTGACAGCTTGCTATATTTTGAACCAAGTTCCCCAAAAAAGGAACAATAAAACTCCATATTTATTATAGAAGAAAAGAAAGTCCAATCTTAACTATCTAAATGTGTGGGGCTGCAGAGCAATTGTGAAAGTTCTGGAACCAAAACGTAAAAAGTTGGGTGAGAGGGAAATCGAGTGCATATTTATTGGATATGCACAAAACAGTAAGGCATATATGGATTTGTTCTAATTGAGCCAAATGATTTTATCACAGTTAACACTGTCATTGCATCGAGAGATGTTTTATTTGATGAAAATAGATCCAGTTCTATTCCAAGACTCAAAGATGTGTTTCTAGTAGATAATGGAGTTAGGGAAAATCAACATGATGAAAAGATAAAGAAGAATTTCCTGAACTGAAAAAAAAAAAAGAAGCAAAAGAATTAGAAAAGCAAAAACTTATGGTCCTGACTTCTCCATGTTTCTTGTAGAAGGGACAAGAGACTCTGTTAACAATCAGACCAATTATAGTTTTAATGTGGAAAATGATCCACAGACAGTTGAAGAGGCTATGAAATCTCAAGATTCTCCGTTCTGGGAAGAAGCTATTCTGGATAAAATTGACTCTATCATGGCAAATAATACATGGAAGTTGGTAGCTCTCCCACCAAGTTCTAGGCCAATTGGCTATAAATGAATTTTCAAAAAGAAATTGAAAGTGGATGGAACTATTGAAAAGTTCAAAGCGAGGTGGGTGGCTAAAGGTTTTACTTAAAAATAAGGAATAGATTATTTCGACACACATGCTCCAGTTGCTAGAATCGTAACAATCAAAGTATTAAGTTCTCTTGCTTCCATTCACAATTTAGTTATTCACCAAATATATGTGAAAACTGCCTTCTTAAATGGAGAGTTAGAAGAAGAAGCCTATATGCAATAGCCAGAAGGATTTGTGTGCTCGAACAAGAACACAAAGTGCATAAATTAATTAAATCTTTGTATGGCTTAAAACAAGCTCCAAAGGAGTTGCATCAAAAGTTTGACAAAACTGTCCTTGAAAATGGTTTTTCAATTAACATGTCAGATAAATATGTATATAGCAAATTCTCATATGGAAAAGGGTCGCCATACGCTTATATGTCGATGACATGTTAATTTTTGATACAGTCTTGGAACAAGTTGAGAGTACAAAAAGATTCTTGTCAAGCAATTTTGTAATGAGAGATATGGGAGAGCCTAGTGTAATATTGGGAATTAAAATTATCAAAAGTAAAAATTGTTTGACTCTGGCATAGTCTCATTACATTGAAAATTGTGCTCCTGTATCCACGGCTTTTAACCCTAGTGTCAAATTTGAACCTAATACTGGAGTGTCTGTGCTACAGATTGAATACCCAAAAATTATTGGGTGCCTCATGCATGCAATGACCTGTACAAGGCCTGATATAACCTTTGCGGTAGGAAAATTGAGTAGATACTCAAGCAATCTCGATGTTAAATATTATTCTCAAGTACTTGAAGAAAACTTTAAATTGTGAATTAAATTATAGTGGATATCCTTCTGTTTTATAGGGATTCACGGATGCTAGTTGGATTACTAGAAGGAAAGATCACACGTCAACGAGTGGATGGATATTTATGCTGGGTGAGGGTGCTATTTCTTAGGGATCCAAGAAACAAACATGTATGACAGATTCCATAATGGCAGCAGAATTTGTTGCATTGGCCTCTACAAGCAAAGAAGCAGACTGGTTGGGAAACCTGCTCTATGAGATACCCCTTTGGCCCAAACCAATGTCCCCCATTTCACTTCACTGTGATAGTGAAGCTACACTTTCAAGGGCTTATAGCCAAGTTTATAATGGAAAATCGAGACATATTGGTTTGTGGCATAGTTATGTGAGGTTACTCATTTCTGATGATGTGATAACCAGTGTTATTAGAACCGGACCGTACATCGAACCGGCCGAGGTATGGGTTCATGGGTTTATGGGTTCAACCGGGGGTTCGATGGGTCGAACCGCATGTTTAATTATAAAATAAATAAATATTTATTATTTTAAGAAAATAATATAAAATGTAAGAAAATAGTAATAAACACTGATCATACATAGTGGATGTTCAATAAACTGTAAATAATAAGAGCAAAAGAGCATGCACTAGCATGTTAACTTGAATTTTCTGACCCTCCAGATACTCTTGAACACGAGCAGAGAGCAAAAAAAAAAAAAACTATTAGAAGCACAAACACCAGAGAAATCGTAATCTTCTCATGCAAATACAAATGATCACACACCCAAATTGATGTCTGGACTGAAAATAGAAGTAGACTAATCGACACCTAAAGTTGCAAGAGAATGGCATCCACAAGAACAATTCCACCTGATAAAGGACACCCGAAGACCATAGTAGATTCAACAAGAAAAGAGAGAGCCACCAGAGAAAAAAACACCAGCAGCAGCATATGGAAGTCTGAGAGACAAATAAGCTCTTCAACAAAATTTTGGCAGACAACATCCACTTCAACCTAATAAAACAGTCGTACAGCCGCTTATCCAATTAGAAAGAAATCCAATATCCCAATCCAATAACATCAACAATTAGTAAATCTAATAAGGACTAATTAATCAGTTAATATCATCAGCAAAGTGGCATAATATTCAGTCTACATAGCAAACTAAAGTTCAAAGTAAGCTAAAGAAAGGAACCCCGATACCAAAACAGAGCAATCTATAATATCCATCTATCTAATCCAGCAAGCAAATTTGAAGTCTACTCCAACACTTTGTAGATTGTCAAAAGCCTCCTCCTGATTGGCAATAGATCGGAGACTTCTAGTACTTGCAGAAGAGCCTATCAGAGTGACTGTAGAGGAGACGCACATCTACGGGTCTTGTACTGAACTTCTATGGAAAAACTAAAGCAACTGCTTGGGGTGACTGAACAGGAGAAGAGGAAGAGGAAGCTCGAACCGTGCCTTGCCTATAGAGGTCAAGATGTACCTCCTGCCGTCTTAGGAGTTGCCGTGCCGTGCGTCTGGAGTCTAGACTCTGCCTTTCAGAAGTTGTCGCTCGAACGAGAAGAGTAATCTTCTAGACTCTGGTCTGGACTCTGCCGCTCGAAGGAGAAGATGAATCTTGTGATGCTCGAGCTCGAAGGAGAAGAGGAATCTTGCGATGCTCGAGGTCGAAGCAGAAATCAGATGAAGAACGGACGAAGATGAAGTGCCTGACCTTGACGATGATCGATGAACTGAAGAGTGAACTGTGAAGATTCAAAGAATGAAGATGAAGAACAGACGAATTGACGAAGACTAGGGTTTCAAGATTCAATTGAATCAATTCTGCTTGCCTCATTTTCGATTTCGGGTCCGGGTTTCACCATTTCGGTTCGGATTTCTTTTAAAATTTCTGAACCCATGCAACCGGCCGATTTGAATGGGTTCAATGGGTTTATCTAAAACCGACCGGTTTTTTGGATCACCGGTCCTGTTTGTGCATTTTCAGTTTTTAAGCCAACCGGACCGGACACAGGTCCGGTTTCCGGTCCGATCGGTCGAAAAGTCCAGTCCGGTCCGGCTCTGATAACACTGGTGATAACTATTGATTTTTTGCGGTCTAGTAAAAAATTTGGCTGACCCATTAACTAAAGGACTTGCAAGGGACCTAGTTTTAAAAACTTCATAGGGGATGGGGTTGAAGCCCACATTTTAAAATCATCAGTGATGGCATCTTGACTCAACGCTTGGTACAAAGCCGACTATTAAGTTCAATGAGGCAAAGCCTATCATATGGATGACTGCAAACACTATAATATTTTTAAAGATAACCATCCTAAGTAAAGTGCTTGTTTTTCCATAACGAAAAGGGAAGGTTGAGCAAAATGCTCTTAATGGAACTATAACATACTTTTGTTGGAGTGCTTTAATTACAGGGCACTTCCGATAGGGTCCACCTATATAAGTGTGAAGTGGTGCCGCTTCTCGGAGCTAGGACTTGGCTCTCAAACACTTTCAAAAAGGATATGGACACATGGCCTTAAAAGTGTCAATATAATTACGAGCACTTGGAGGTATAGTAATCTTGTGTGGAAGTGATTATGGGATTAGTCAGAAAGGATCGTTGGTTCAAAACTTTGCCTACCATGTAATTCAGATTAGTTCGTGCATGAATTCGCTAAGTGGAGGTTCAATCGAAAGACACCTGCATTTATGCATGAGATTCCAGGATTACTTAAGGTTTGAAAATGGCGGGGGATTGTTGGGGAATTTTCAAACTTCATTAATTTGAAGTGGATCCACAATTATAATAATATTGGAAAAGTGGGGTAAATATGTAAATAATCAAAGTTATGGTACCAAGCTGTGAAAAATGATTTTTTTATAACAAAATGTTTCTAAAAAGACTCAGTCAGTTAACTGCTTATATCTTTTCATCGTAAAGTCATTTCTCTTCATTCTGATGGACGTTTCCTTTCAATTAGACACAAAAGCGACTTATAAATAGATGTTTTCCACATCAAATGATATGAACGAAACATTCTATTTAAAAATTTTCTTTTCTCCCCTCTCTCTCCACATCTCTCTAAAACCGCTCTCGTTCTCGGTCTGTTACATAAGACTTAGAGCAAGATTTAGTGATCCTGTTAACATTTGTACGTGTTGAGGAATCGATTTCATTAATGCAAGACGCGGTCGATCATTGGCTTCTTTATATCATGGATGTTTCTTCACGGAAATCCCAATTGCATACTATTGGTGGGGGCAAATAAAGCCTTCAGGAAAACGATTAAGTGCCCAGAAGCCATCTCTCCTGTCGTTTTTGCCAGCCTCGAGATCTTGTACCTACAATGCACCGATGAGAGGGACAACAACCTCAGAGTCAACTTCAAGAGGAAGTTTCCCCACCCCCAATTCCCATGCCAGCTCAAGCCCTGCCCGGAGCTCAGCTGCCACCGATGTCGCTATGCCAATATTCTGGGCAAAACCATTAAACCAAAGACCCTGTTCATCACATATAAGCCCCCCCAGCTCCAGCAATACCCCGGTTGCCTTTAGCAGCGCTGTCCGAGTTGAGCTTGTACCAAACATGATCCGGTCTTCCCCAACCAACGTACCCCCATGTTCTGGCAGGTCGTGTATCTCCAGAAGGTTCAGCGGCCACGGAGCAGCTGAAGCTATTTGCAATGCCAATAACAGTGCTCGCACACGAATTCGATCGAGAGAAGCCTGGGTTGAATATGAATTTATTGCGCCACTTCCAAGCCATCCAACACCCTAGACCAAAAACAAGACTCCACGAGAATGCAGACTCGCAGCCTGAAAAAGAAACATTACGGTTCGCCACTTCCAAGCCATCCAACACCCTACTCCAAAAAGAAGACTCCACGAGAACGAAGACTCGCGACCTGAAATCACCCTCCCTTTTTCGATATAATCCATCTTCTCAACTCACCTTATCCTATTTTGGAAATGTTATCAATACCCTTTTAAAAGTACTTGGCCTAAACATGCCTCATAACTTTCAATGGCAATGTAAAACAATCTAACCGACAATTTTTTTTTTATCTTAAATAGTACATGAATTATAAGTTGAAACTTCTTGCATAAAAGGGATTTTTAGTTTAATCTTGTCATGTTGAGGGCTGCTCAGTTCAAGAAATATACTTGAGTACATCGAAATCCAAATATAATATCTAAATTTAAATCTGTATTTATGTGTGTATATATATATACACGCTAGGGCGACAATGCAATGCCGTTGATCAAAAAACCTTTTTCATCAAGTTTTTTATTTAACATATTAGTTTGTATATTAACCAATATAGAGTGTAACTAAAACTAATGATAAAATTATTTATTTGTAAATAATGTACTCTTCCACCAAAAGGAAAAAAAAAACGAACTCTTAGTTGCTTGCAAATGATCCGAGTTCTCGAATATTAATTTAAGTAATATCTCATACAATATAAAAATTAACAATTCGTTGCACTAATTTTAATATGAATTTTCCATATTTATAAATAAATTACCATAATTACAATATAGTAGGCCTTAAATGACCTCAGTTATAATTTTAAGTGGATGAACTTTATTTGAAGTGTTGGGTACAAGATTCATTAAAATTATCTCGTGATAATGGCCAAGGCAAAGCACAATGATTAGTCTCAGTCACTAGGTTAGCGTAGCCCTGTGTTTTACCATTAGAAAAAGTAGGATATGTTTAAAATTCACAAACAAAAGGAGACTATTTAAATTGATGACTAATTGGAATATGTTTTTTATGTGTATATTAGCAAATAGATCAGTGACACCACTAATTTTAAGTGTGTGAACTTTACTTGCAGCACAGGAGTTCAAAATTCATTAAGTGTTCGTGATCAAGTTAGAGCCCATGTGAGAATTAGGCCCTGTTTGGATTCAGGAATAAAAAATTTAACTTTAACTCAACACACTACATAACAAAAACACACATTTCTCAAGTCAAAAATTTTAACTTTAAATTTAACTCAACACACTACACAACAAAAACACACGTTTCCCAAGTCAAATTTATAATCACATCTCATTTGTCATTTTCCACAATTAAAATTAAAATCAAAATCAAAATTACTTTAACTCTGAATCCAAACGCACCCTTAATCTCCCAAGTATGGTGTTGAGAACGTGGTAAACTATGTGGAAGAAGCGCTTTCTCTTTAGCAAAATGTCTATTATATATATCTAATGAAATGAGTAGAAATTTTCTTTGTTGTTTATGTGAGCTACTATTACTCAAAAGTAATGTCCGTTCTTAATGCCCGGCTAAGTTTTTATTAACTATCTTAGAAATTATATGGTCGACACATAGTTAATATTGGTCACTCCTCTCTTTAGTTCAACATATTGCAACTTGCGCGTTTTATATCGATCCAAACTTATCAAACATGATTGAGATGAAGATGAAAGTTTCGGTTTGTTTACATTGTTTGGATGTTGTCGTAATGAAACGCTGCATTCTGATTTTGAAATATACCAAAATCTGTTGTACTTTCCTCATTCACATACGTATAGAATTCGAGCGAATAAAGCAAAGGTGAAAGACATCATATTCAGAAATGTCGAATTCATTTACATTCCTCATCTCGGTTCTAATTTCTCCTAAAAAGACATCGACCCCGTACTCTTTCTTTCCTCTTGCCATGAGATTAAGATAACAATCCTAAAAGGGCCGACTCAGAATGATTTCCCTCCAGCAGTAATAAATACTAGCTCGGCGGAATTCATTGAAGAATACTGCTGAATCTTGAAGAGTGTCCTCCAACAAAACCATGGGAAACCCGAGCTTAGCAGCGAATTAACGTTCTCTGAAGACTGACTCTGTATCTTCTTTATCAGAGCTTCATCCAGCAGAGAAGAAGTCATTATCAATAGAAAGAAAAAGCTGTCCCATCTAATTCATTCTCAAGGAGATACCAACATTCAGGCTCTGCTTTCAAAAACGACTGATTCTTCATCCTGGACGTTGTGATACAAACTCAACTTTGTGATTGCGATCGCTTCTCCAAACAAAGATGCTCGCGTAGATTTCAGGATGCGGACTTCCACATAATCACCAACTACGGGGTTTCTCTTGCTAGCTGATTCATTATCTCGGTCAAGGACCGGGAGGTTCTTGAATGACACTCTATGAAACCTGTCGCTCTTGCCGATAAGTTCTGTGTCTGGAGCTCTCTTATTTGGTCCTTCGACCAACACCAGTTGGATGGTCCCGACTTGAGAGTCGTAGCACTTACCTGTGCTCTCACGAAACGTCCCAATCAGTTCGGTTAGCCTCCTCTGCTTCACATCCTCGGGAACATCATCGGTGTAGTTCCTGTGTGCATGGGTTTTCTCCCTCATGCTGTAGGCAAACATGTATGCCATATCATAGCCCACAGTTCTTATGAGGCTAAGAGTGTCTTGGTGGTCTTCCTCAGTCTCTCCACAAAAACCTATCAAAAGAAAGTAGTATTTCAAATCAAATGCACGGCTAGACGTCAACTGGTCCAATCAAGGCACTCAATGCTAGTAATTTAACATCTCAACAGTAAGACAAACTTATAGGACCTCTTACCACATATAAAGTCGCTGCTTATTCCCACTTCTGGAATAATTGTCCTTATCTTTTGCACCAGATCCAAGTATGCTTCACGGGTATAACCGCGACGCATTCTCTCTAATACCGAGCTGCTCCCACTTTGTGCAGGTAGATGGATATATTTGCAGACATTGTGCCTCTCTCTCATAATATAGAGCAGCTCGTCCGGAAAATCTTTAGGGTGGGGAGATGTGTATCTAAATCGTATCTCAGGAAACTCTAATGAAAGACGGTCAAGAAGATCCGCAAACCGTAGACCCATTTTCTTCACCTTGCACATGCTGGAAAAACCTTCGCTGAATTTCCAGTTGGTACCCGGATCAACTTCATTTTCGAGCCCAGACATATCATTGTAGCTGTTAACATTCTGTCCCAGAAGCGTTACCTCTTTCACACCTTCTTTTGCAAGCTCGGCAACCTCCTTTACGATCGACTCAACGGGACGTGATCTCTCTCTCCCTCTAGTAAAAGGGACTATGCAAAACGAGCACATATTGTTGCAACCCCTCATTACAGAGACAAAAGCCGAAACAGAGCTTTTCGATATTCTAACCGGGTTAATATCAGCATAAGTCTCTTCCAGAGAAAGAAGAGTATTTATCCCTTTCTGACCAGCATCAACCTCTTCCAGTAAACGAGGCAAGTCTCTATAAGCATCGGGGCCACAAACCACATCAACCATCTTATCTGCATCGAGTATCTTGTCCTTCAACCTCTCTGCCATGCATCCTAACACGACTACCTTAGGAGGCCGCAATGAGTCTGACCTACCGATAGCAACATTGCTCTTCCAGTGCCTCTTAAGAAACCAGAAATAATTAAGCCTCTGCCACACCTTCTGCTCGGCATTGTCCCGAATGGCGCAGGTATTGATAAAAATGATCTCCGCGCTCTCAGGAACATCCACTACTTCGCTGTAGCCAGCATTCTTCATGATAGAAAGGACGATCTCCATGTCATTGATGTTCATCTGACATCCGTATGTTTCATGGTATATTCGACCTCTAGACTGATCTTCAGTGGCCGGGATTGTGCTGGGAAACAGAAAACCAGCTAAACGTCAACCAGATAAGCACTATATGGTTTAACATAGGAATTACATAAGCTCACAATTATGAAATCTACGCCATGGAAACAGCCCGTAACTCAACTCCATCGCGGCAGCATAAAATGGTTATCATCAACTGAACATATCGACGTGATTTCATCGGAAATGATCGAGCACACAAAGACCAATTCAATATATGCTGCAAATTGCAGTTCAGAGGAGTGAGGGCATACCCTGGCTGTGCCTCCGGAGCGGTCAGAGCCGCCGCCGCTGCCGACTGAGCGATGAAATGGCGCAGCGGCGGAACTTCAGAGGTCTTGGTGGCTGGAGGGAGCTGAGGCCGGGAGAAGGTTCTGGAGAAAGTGGCGGAGAATCTCGTCCTGCGCGGCAGAGCCGCCGGGTAGTCGGAGAAGCGGGAGGAGGCGGAGATGAGTGGCAGCGGCCACGAAGAGAGGTACCTGAGGCTGAAGCAGCGGCAGCGGCGGGGGATGTTGATAGAGGATAGGGAGGTGAGGGAGGACGCCATTGCAGACCGAAGGAGTTCCCGCGGCAGTGAAGCGGTGGCGAGACGAGAAGGACAGGGATTTGATTGGAGAAGCAGAGGCCCCAACGACCACTCCCTCCTCGTGCAGCTGCTCCCAAACGACATTGTCTTCCAGCGTTTTGGTTTCGCAATGGCATAAATGTCCATGGGTAGGGTGCAAACGAGCCGAGCTACTAGTGAGCTACTCGAGCCTCGGACTGGGTTCGATAAATGCCGGGAGTCGAGTTCAATAATTCTTGATTCAATAGATTTGCGAGTATCGATTAACTTATGAAAGATTGCAAAGATGTCATATTTTTTTTTTTTTGGATAAATGATGAAACTTCATTGATAACAGATGAATTTACATCAGAAACCAATACCATTTTCCTCTATACGGAGTAAAATAAAAAATACCCAAGAGCTACTCTCAAGTCAACTAGTTGCAGTATCAAAATGGTGAAACATATGCCTCGCAATGATAGAGTGTGCAATTTTGCATGAGAATCGAGGGAGAACAGACAACTTTGCTTTCACATCCGAGAAGATCCTTCGTATTATAATTGTTGGAGGCGAGACTTGATTCCGGTAGAGCCTGGCGTTCCTCTCCCTCCAGATGCAGTAAAAAGATGTCATATTTAATTGAGAAAAAAACACATATTGTTATTATGGTTCATGAGATAGCACTGAAAATCACGTCTCTCATGATTTTTAGTCAGTTTGTTTATTATTTAATAAAACTTATGAATCTCTCCTCTGATATGCTTATTTTAGCTTTCGAGTTTTTTTTCAATAATATTGTGTGAGATCATAAGTTGAAATTTCTCCCTAGTCTAATACTTTGCTAAAGCTTGGTTTGAAAGCGTTATTATCGATGAAAATATGTTGAAAAAAAATATTGAAAAAGAGAATTATTAATTTTATAATAAGTTAAAGTGTTTATATTATACTAGTTTAAAACTGTTGTAAGTAAAATAAATAATTGATAGGTAATAAAATACAAAGAAACATGTTTGCACAAGCCAAAGGCAACTCAGATTAAAATATGCAGAATTACCATCCAACATTATTTCTCCTTAAAATCAACGAAGAAACACTTACAAAATCTTTTACTGCCCTATTAAATGAACTCTAAATTTGTGAGCAAGCTCTCTCAGCCTTAAAGCGTGAGACGAGCTTGAGGTTGGCAATTCTCGACTCAGCTCGCGTTTTGTTAATGCCCGAATATGCAGAAGGGTCTAGCAGAGACCATGAACCTTTTGTGGAAAGGATAGTAAATTATATACCGGTACTTTGGAACTTTTCTTTTCGTGAACGGTCATTCCCTTTTCTTTTTTTTGTTTCCCTTAACGAAAGAGGCCTATATATATAAAAGATAAATTACATCATACGCCATGATTTTTAAAATAATTTTTCACACATCATATTTTCATGGAATCCCCCAAATTGGGGGATCGGGGGCACCTCCATCGGCTGTCGACCCCTCGATTCATTGTGATATGCTTAATTGAATCTTATTTTCAATCCTTGGTTCATTGAATCTTATCCAATTCACATTATCTTAATGGAGTTTGACCTAATAATTAAGGTGCGCCTAAACTTGCACCCGATTCTAAGTTCGAATCCTTTGGAGTCACCGGAGTGCTTTTGGCGAGATTATCTACTCTTGCGCCGCCGGATGTTTATAGAGTTTCGGGAATTAGTCGGGCGAAGACTGAACACCCCAAGTTAGCCAAAAAAAAAAAACAAGCGCGAGGGTGTTTTGGTCATTTCATACTGTCGCTCCCCTAACACTTCAAAATTGCTCACTCACTATGGTAGTCGTCAGCTCTGCAAGAAAGCGAATCAGTGAAAATGGAGAAGTGGAGGTGGTCGTCAGCAGCTCATCGTCTCCTCCGGCTCTGCTCGAACCCTCTATCCGATCTCCGGTGCAGCCCTAAGCTCCAAAATTCGACTCCTTCAGGTGTGATTTCTCAGTCCTCTTCTCCCGCTAAGTGATCCCTCACTCTGCTTACAATCCAATTTAGCTTCCAGATTCGATGTCCGATTACAATAGCACTAGTTGAGAGTTCGGGTTAACTTCTCTGTGCTCCGTTTAGAAGGTTGACCATGTCTTGTTAAAAGCTCTTAAACGTTGGAGTAGTAATCGGCATGCTGCAAGGATTGGCTCAGTGCATGGCAGTAGTCTGCTGGTGCTATGCGTGAAATCACCATTTGATGTTAACTTTTCAATGGAGGAATTTGATATGCTTAATTGAGGATGAATTCTACTAGTTCATTGTGAATTGGATAAGATTCACTGATCTTTAAAGCTGCAAAACTGGAAATCAATGTTATATGATAATTGGAGTTCATGGGAAATTTGAGCCGAAGTTGGGCAAAGTTACTGCCACCTAACCTCTGTTGTCGCTGCATCCCAATCTTTACCGAGAAATGATAACATTGGCCTGGCCGAGTCGTGTATTTGCTGCTATGAAGTGACGAATGTTTGACCTATACTTAACTGCGTCGCTCATCATAGAAGTTAATTGCCTGAGATTCTGTTTCTGGCACAGGAGTTTTGTACAGGCATGAAGGAACTTGTGAATGGATACGACCATTTATTGGACAGCAAAAGCAGCATTTTGGACAGCGTTCACATCATTTATGGTCGGGAAATTGTCTTGGTGAAACACCTGGAATTCAAAACAGATTCTTTGGAGCCACGGCCACAAAAATCGAGAGGAACTCTAAGTTTGCGACGCTGAATTCCAACGATATAAGTTATTTCAAGGAAATATTGGGTGAAAAAAATGTTATCCAGGATGAAGACACTCTCCTGTCTGCAAATACTGACTGGATGCACAAATACAGAGGCTCAAGTAAGCTTCTGCTCCTGCCTCGGACCACTGAGGAGGTTCCTTCCTTTCTCTTTTCTTGAAGACAAATGAGTATATGTTTTTCGGTGATAGTCATATCTTGAAGGGAAAACACTTGCTTTGCAAAATCTGTGGAATGTCTGAAGCAATTGTAGGTTATTCCTAATATTTCTGAGCTTGAAATACTGGAAATGCCAGTTGATATTCTCTCATGCCTCTTTTACAAGAGAAGTAGTGGTGGTTTAGTGCCTGCCTGTTAATCTTGTCATATAAATTCCAAACAAGAGATTGCATATATGCAGTTAAAGACGCTCTCAATTCTTTGGTGCTCTGTTTTGTCTGTGGATTGATATGTGTCTCAGCTATGAAAGAGTTTTTATTAATATTATGCTTCGTAGCTTTTTCTTATTCTATATTCCTTTTCTATGTTCTTTTTTACTGATTATATATGTTTTTGTCCAGGTCTCCAGCATTCTGAAGTACTGCAATTCTAGATGCTTGGCTGTTGTTCCTCAAGGTGGAAATACTGGCGTTGTAGGTGGAAATGTTCCCGTTTTTGACGAGGTAATGCATTTTCGCCATCCTAATGATTTTCTTATTGCTTACCTTTATGATTGTGGTTTCAAGCTTTACTGTCTACTTATGGCTGCTTTTTTCTCTGAAGCTAAAAATCAGCAGCACTCAAAACAAAGCTTGTTTACTTATTACCTTTTATTGTTCATTATGTTGACAATAAAAATGGCCTCCATTTTCTTTGCGCATGCCTGTGGTTTTTTAAAGTATTAAATGTGAAGATTAGTCTCTTGTTTAAATACTTGGGTTTCTTCTTGTGAATGGCAAATTATAGTTGAAAATATGCACCAAATGAATAGTTAATTCAGAGATTTGTTCTAGCATACTTCCTACGGTTATTGTATATAAAAAATACCGTTCTTTTCTTAATAGCATAGAAATGTTTTGACTTTGGGAGATTTTGATGAAATATTTTCCCTTTTTGCCATTTAAGAAAGTTTCTGAATGAACAACCATTAACCATGAATTGTCATAAGTTGGCAGAACTCATAGATGTTGCTGGAAACTAGGCATTCTGAGGGGCAAAACAGAGCACTTCCTTGGGGTTTTTAATCAACTTTGACATGGTATTTTGGGAGGCACAGATTGCTGCACTTTTAATAATTGGAATTTATCCCAATCCTATCTTTGACAGCATGAGAAGGACAAAAAGATTGGACAAAAACCCATGTAATGAGATTATACGTGTTCTATAGATAATGTTTACTCACACTTATTGGAAAAAAAAAAGAAGGAAAAAAAGATAATAATAAAAATAATACTAGTTAGATTATTACATATTATGGCCCCATATTTAACGCTATTACCCCAAACTTCGTATAACGCATCATGCTACAATTTACAAGTATGTGTATATGCATACACACACATATAATAACAAACTCTAAAGTCGGCGACTCACGCTGCCACCTCATCAAAATTGAAATCGTCTTCTCTCATGCAGCTTTGTCATCAGAATTCTAAACCCTCTCATGCTGCCACATCACCATTATATAATTTAGATTTTTACTAATTTGATATGATATAATTAATTTTCAATTTATAGTTTCCTATTTAAGTAGAGTTCCACAATTAATATACACTATAATTTTACACAATATCCGAAATATAATCTATTATCGCCTCATAAGATTGTGAATATAATTTATATTATTATTATTATGTGCACTTTATATAGTTAAAAAAATGAAATATTTACTATTTTGCAGAAATAGTATGGCAGTATATTTGATGGCAATGGTATTATCACGTAAGTAGTTTCACTATATATATATATATATTATCATATAGAGAGAGGTCTTTCCATATTCAGAGTAGTATGCATTTTATATCTCGCAGGATATATGTTAGCATCGGATTTTATATGCCTATAGAAATTGTAATTTTTCGAACATTATACAGCTAATTAAAATATTTTACAATTTCATCCATGCAATTGCCTGCACAAAGCACTGATGAAAGAAGTTGTGACCATGCTTGTGCTGAAGATTTATTTTGACTGGTTGATCCAACAGCTAGGGTCCTTTTTTTCTAAGAATCAGGCATTGGTAGGTTAGGTGACAATTTCTTGCAGAAATGGATCTCATCTTGTGAAAGAACCGAACAAACTATATGCTAATATAGTGATTCTCATTTACATAACATAATAACTGATTCTATAAATCGAGTGTTTCGCTTGTATCCAGACCTTGTATCTAGATGATGATGTGTGATCAATGCTGCAGGTGATTATCAATGTGAGTTCGATGAATAATGTGATATCTTTCGACAAGGTAAGAAGTTCTATTTTATATCTCACTCGTAAAACACCATCATGGCATACTTCTTCAAGATTCATGTATCGCTGCATGGGCATGCAGCATGAAACTGTATTGTTCCTCAAATTTGCTGAGGACCCTTCTGATCAGATGTTAATTAAATGACCTGATTTACTTAATGCTTATAGTAATGCCTTGATTGTCAAGTTGCTGAAATTACTTATGCTGTTTGAGTTGCTTTCCGTTTATTTTTAGATAAGAATTTTTTATTTGTCACTTCCACTTCTTTCTCCTTTTCTAGATTTAATTCTATAAACAAAATAAAAAAGTCATATTTACAAATTATAAGCTGAGTATCTTTATGTTGACCTTGAAACTTGGAGAGCATGTTTACTATGTGAACAATTATTATTGTTATTTGCTTTTATGATTTTGATGTAAATCATAAGCCATCTAGAAAGTCTTATGCAATATAAGGATTTTGATACATGTGATAATCATAAAGTTACAAATGGTTATTATTAATAAAATAATATAGATAACATTATCTTGATTATATAATCAAGGTCTAACATTGAATTAATAACAAAAGCTCGCAAATTCATATATAATACTAAACCACATAAAGGTTTACAAATTAGGTGTTCGCAAAATGTCAATTAAGAATACATGTAACATTAGTCACATATATATATTATATATATTCATATATAAAATAAAGACCTCCTCTGTCGTTTAACATGTAGAAATGCATAAAACAAAAATAGATTCACATAAGGACTCAAACAAGTAAAAGAATATGATAATTGCACTTGGGCTAGAGTTTGTGAAAGAAAAGGAGATCAGTATGAATCTGTAGTTGATATATAGAGATACACATATATAATATTAGAACAAAATAAAATTGGAAACGGTTTTAAATTTTTAAAAAATAAACATTGGAAAATTAAGAAAATGCAACTTTTACTCAAAAAGGTGCTCTCCATTTTAGGAATGTGAACACATAGTTTATATTTATACAATTTTTATGAAAATTTTCAAAAAATTTAAAAAAAATTTCTTAAAAGTACACAGGTCCCTACATATTTTATATTTTATATGATATATGAGATATGGCAACAGAATGGATCATCTAGAGGCTGTCTGATCTATGCATTTACAAATTGTATTAGTCTGCTGAGGTTGTGGGCTGCTTGGTCCTGCTTTTCTTTTGAATAATATTGTTCATTATCTTGAGTGGTTGCTGACTGTTGACTTGTGAAATCCCAATAATCACTGGTCATGAAGTTGATGATTTAAGGACTACTAGATTGTAAGTGGAATCTTGCTCCTTTTTTACCTTGTATTCCTTGCAGGTGAGCGGTATTCTGGTTTGTGAGGCAGGATGCATATTGGAAAACCTGATCTCATTTTTGGACAACCGAGGGTAAGGGTATATGTTTCATTCAAGCTTCTTTTTTTTTTTTTTTTTCCCTGTTTTTAGTTTGTGGAAAATGGCTTCTTAATTGGCATAGCCAATATATGTCTGATCAGAATAACAGATGTGCCAATAAGTTGATAAGATATAGTTTTCTCTAGGTATTCCTAGTGGCTAAAGCAACTCAAAGACCTGGATTTTGTATGGAAAAGATTTAGAGATTATCATATAATTATGGACTTTAGCCATTTGTTTGCAAAGATGTCTGACATCGGTGTTTAAAATCTTGTCTTATGTAATTGAATTTAGTAATGGCAAAAAGGAAAAACACAAAACTAAGTTTAATGATTGTGGCATGATACCTGAAACTTTATGGTGCCTCTTAAGCGTGGGATCTAATAGCTTTATCGGCTCTGAATAAATCACAGTAATTTAATGAAGCCAAGAACGTAGGGTGGGACCACCTGAGACTTGAAAACAATTAATCCCCCGAAAAAAAAGAAAACATTAATTTAATATTAAAAAAAATCGAAACCCAACTCTTTCCTCTATCTTTCCAGGAGAACTAGGTCTAGTTAACTTGTTAGATGACCATGAATTTGCCTTGTTTCTTCAAATAGAAAAGCTTGTTATCGAGACATTTCGACACCAGACCTTCACTTTTTGTAAAATCAGTGTCACTTTATCTGTCGGAAGGCTATTTCTGATTGTTGCTGATCCAATTTGAACAAATTAGATAATTCTTGTACTTTGGTTTGGTTTAAGTAAGTCATGCTTCTATTCAGATTTATTATGCCCCTCGACTTAGGTGCAAAGGGGAGCTGCCAGATTGGTGGCAATGTTTCAACCAATGCTGGTGGTTTGCGCCTTCTTCGATATGGATCACTTCACGGAAATGTACTTGGTGAGGATTATCTCTTTTTCAAATTAGAATTAGAATAAGGAGAGTTTATTTTTCCTTTAGGACTATATAGGAAGAGTCGAAAGTTTTAACAAGCAATTGCTACAAACTAGGTGCTTTGTTCTGGTTATTTCCTGCAATTCGTGAGTGAACAGGAGGTTCTGTTTCCCTATATCAAATGGGTCGCTTATTGACTGTGTAACCACAATTTGTTTCACTTTCTCATAAGTATCTTGGTAGGTAAACAAAACCATGTCTTCACTGAAGGAAAGATGAAATTGTGAATTATTTTTTTGTAGTATCTCCACTATTCAGTTGATAGAGTACTGTTGACTGTATTTGCTTTTTCTTAAAATGAATTTCTTTTTCTAGGAAGATGAGTCTCTGCTTATGCCGTAACAGAGAATTTAGCAAAGATGTTTTCATTCATCAAATGAATTTGAGATGGAGTGGAACAGCTATAAAAAGGTTTCGACTATCAGTCTTAATGATGATGAGCAAAAGCTGCAGTGCAGCAATGGTAATCATTATCTGGCAATAAGTTAGTTTGAATATTTGCTTCTGTATTTTCACACTTTGCAGGTCTTGAAGCAGTTTTGGCTAACGGTGAAGTGCTCGACATGCTTGGTACTTTGCACAAAGATAATACTGGGTATGATCTGAAGCATCTCTTCATAGGTAGGTCGGCAGAAATATTAAACTGTATTGCAGGTTAGGAAATGGTGCGAGAGAAGTACTCACAGTATTGTCAATGCAGGGAGCGAGGGATCCTTAGGGATAGTAACTAAAGTGTCAATCCTTACCCCCCCAAAGCTGTCATCAGTAAATGTAGCTTTTCTTGCATGTAAAGATTATTTCAGTTGCCAGGTATGGTAACTTCAAACTCTCAAATTATTTATATTTTTCTAACTGAATTCCCAGCTTTTTTTTCTTTTCTTTTTTTTTCACTTTAATATGGAAGTGCATCATAGTTGTGGTTACTGCTTATTCATTGGAGTTTCTTTAATCCTATAAACCAATTGAGAGGTTCCTTTATTTATTGACTTTAAATGACTAATTGAATTACAATACACAAATGGACAAAAAATAGAGGGAAACATAATGAGGCATCTTTGTACTTCGATGAAGAGGAACAGTGATCCTGCACTTCTCTAACTGACTCTTCCAGAATCACTGAATTTTTGTACTGGAATTATGAACTAGTGATGTTGCTATAACAGTTGATGCTCCCTTAACTAGTTCTATCTTCTGTGCAACTGTCAGACTAATTTTGATCCTTTCTTGCAGAAACTCCTATTGGAGGCAAAGAGGAAACTTGGGGAGATTCTCTCTGCTTTTGAATTTCTAGATGAACAGTCGATGACTCTGGTAAGTCTTTACTCCTGGTTTTACATGTTACATGTCCTTGTGTTTTTAAGGTAGAATGAGGTTGGAAGAAACCATGTGCAGCAATTGCACTCTGCAACTTGATTATATATCTAGACTAATCAAATTATTATCACTATAAAATGGCGAGAGCATATTGTGTAATCCAAGGCGTGATAGTAGGTAAATTGGGTCTAAGGCCGCTACTCATATATACTGTGATTATCCTAGATAAATTTTATCGGCGTGTGTATGGCATACTATATTTGTTTTATGCCCATTTTTTCATTTTCTTTATTTTGGGCTGAGGTGGAGTGTGGGAGGGAATAGAACTACAGGAATTCATTTTAATGACTTTCCGCTGTTGTTTCATGGAAAAATTAGACATCAGTGGAATTTATCTTTGGTCAACCATGAAAATTAATTACAGTATTTATTAGAAAAATGATTTGCGGCCAAAATTGTTACAAAACAGTTCCAGAATCTGGATGGACCTCGACTGGTCTATGAAAAATGCCGTCACCACAAGGAGCTGTACTGCCACCAGGATCACTGCCATACCCTACTGCAGTTCACCACCAAATAGTCTGGATGGTGCAGATGCCACTGCAACCTTGGCGGGGGTGTTCGTGGCCGGTGGCGACAAGTTGAGATCCCAAATCTGGGATCTAATTTTGGGCTGTGGAGGGCTTGCCTTAGGCCATCAACCCCACGGCTGGCCACAGGTTGGGCTTAGAACAGACAGAAAAAAATAGACAGAAAGAGTATGGGGTCTCATTTTGGGGAGGTGGGGGCGTACGTAGGCCAAGGTTGCCAGACCCACACAAACACACACACACACCCAGAAACAACGTTCCCTGCTTCCTGATCCCCCACCACCACCTAGATCTGGATCTGCTATCCCAGATTTGGGGTGGTTAATGTTGCCGGCACATTCGGATGTCTCTGGTGAGATAAGTCTGCAAGTTGGCCATTTTCCAGCAGGGCTGTGCAGCCACCCATAGGGGTGACAGAGCTTCTAATTTTTATAGTTTCAAGCAACTTATTTTTGGAAATATATCCAATAATTGTATATTAACTATCATCACGCCATGCCAAACATTAGGGGGAAAAAAAAGTGTTTTCCTTGAATTTACTTGTAATTGATTCTATGCCAAACAAAAGGGAGCCCATTGTTCATTCAAACACCATAGTTCCTAAGTTATTAAAGCCATAGCTCTACTTAACCACTGCATTTGGTCATGCCACAACATTATGGTCCATACTCCTATTACCACAGAACAAGACATAATGGCCAGCCTCAGACCTCTTGGTAGTCCATCCATTTGAGCATCTATAGCAATCATTTCCCAGGTGCACTAATTACATAGATAATACTTCAGCTTACTCCATAAATAGTGGTTCATGTACATCCTGCATGATGTTAAGTTGGTAAAATCATAATATGGTGATGTTATTCTCAGTAATGCATCTTTTAGTTGTCTTCATGTATCTCCACCTGTAAGTCTATTTGTACCTCCGTAAAAGATTGCATTTTTCATATATCACTTTACACATTATGTTATTTTGTGGACAGTGATGTCCTTGCACTTCGTTAAATACTTTCTCAGGTCCTTTTAGCCCCGCTTACTACGTTTGTCTTACAGGCACTGAACCATTTAGAAGGTGTTCGTAATCCATTGCCTCCTTCACTGCACAATTTCTATGTTTTGATCGAGACGACAGGCAGTAATGAATCTTATGACAGGTAACCTTCTTTCTGTTTTATCATCTACTATTTAACTAGAAGTACTTAATTTTATCCTCATGATATCCAGTGTTGGTGATCCCAGAGTTGCTACAAGGGAAAATTGACATATATCTACTTGGTTATTGAGAACAGTTAGTTTCATATTAATGTAGATTTCTTTTACTTTAGCAGTTCTAAATTACCAAAGTGTCTCTGATAACATTGAACACAGGATACAAAGCAAACATTAATCGTCATGTAAACTTGTAGAATTTGTGTTGCCTCTATATGTCACCGCATTTCTTAATTCTGCTAATTATTTCTGGAGCTTAGGCCTCCTTTTCTGTGTCTTCATGTTTGTTATTAACTTTCACTTCATCTTAATTCAGCTCCAATGTGGTTCATTTAGAGGATTTAATTTAATCCCTTGTACTACGAGTACAAAAGTGCGACAAATCTCTGTAACTTGTAGTAGTGGCTACTCTTTGTCAAAGTAAACTTCTGGTGAACTGTCTTATTGTAAAAGCTTTTTTAGTTTAGTCTCACTATTGAGATGAAATAATGTCCGCATTCCATCTTTGCCGAATATCTCTTTAATAGCGTTCAAGAAACATAGACATAAAGATGACCCCAAGATTGTAAATAGAAGAAAAGACAGCTTTTCGAATATTCACTTATCCTGTTCATCATGATGGTTCAGTATTTGTCTCAGAGCTTAATTTTCCTTATTTTCCAAGATATACTATTTTAGGGACTCATATGGGTTCTACTGTTTTGTCTAGTTATGGTGAGCTGATGCTTCTTGTAATACATAAATCTTGAAGGACATGAATCTTATAATACATATCCTTCATTTGTGTTTCCATTTTCAACTGCGGCATTTTCAGAGAGAAACTGGAAGCCTTTCTATTGAGCGCGATGGAAGGTGGTTTGATTTCAGATGGAATTGTTGCCCAAGATATACAACAAGCGTCTTCAATTTGGCATATTCGTGAGGTTTGTATTTCATCGTTCAGATTCATTTCGTTGAACTTTTCTTGTTCATGATTTGTTACATTGTCTTGATTCTTTTTGCAGTGATAGTTTCATCTTTACCCTATTATAATTCCACACAATTTGTTCTTCAAGAAAGTTGTCTTAAAAATATATTTGTTAGATGTTACCCTGTCAGCATGTCTTTCCTGATTATGCAATACACATTCCTTAGATCGTTCTCTGTCATCAACTAGATACCCTTCCCAAAAGAGTCATCATCACTGTCAAATGCCATAGGCAAACAAATGCTACAATTCAATATGTCGACAAATGAAATCATGCTATTGCTGTAAGAAATCTATGTCATTCCTCTTTGTTTTCATTAAACTAATAGTTTGGGACTTTTAATTAGAGGACTATGATAAGTGCATGAGACGAAACATTTTCTTAACTCCTGTTCCATGTTGCTCTATCAGGGTTTACCTGAAGCATTGATAAAAGCTGGGCCTAACTACAATTACGATCTTTCACTACCTGTCGAAAAGCTTTACAATCTTGTTGAAGAAATGCGGACTAGACTTGGTAAGAGAGATCACTTTTTACATCTTAGTACTTTTAAATGTATATATTAACTACTACTTGTAAAGTTCTATTGTTTCGAATGTTTTAAAGCCTTGACCAGCAGAAATCTGATCAGACGTTCTTACAAAACTCTCAGTAGGACTGTAAAGAACTGGCGAAAACAAAAGAAAGTTAGAGAGTTTCCCTTCTCAGAATATAAATCGTCTCTCAACTGGGCTGGCATTGGATAACTTCATTGGCTGACTGTAATTGCTTCCTTGTATATCTTAAGAACAATTGGTAATGTGTATGTTTTCATGCCTTTGTTGTC
Source organism: Punica granatum (assembly GCF_007655135.1). Lineage (NCBI taxonomy): Eukaryota > Viridiplantae > Streptophyta > Magnoliopsida > Myrtales > Lythraceae > Punica > Punica granatum. Next base: position 6,274,567 of record NC_045132.1, read on the forward strand.
ATCGCTAATCGGAATGGACGTCTAATAGCACAGTCGGTAATGGTGTTGCTGGAAGCAAGAGTTTTATCTTTTTAAATCATAAATGTTAGTCAAAATAATTAAAGTGTACACTACTTGCAGTGGTCTGTTTGAGTTTTAATATATAATCTTTTTTTTTTTCAACTTGAAGTGGTACCGTACACTCTGCATTTGCTAATTTTTTGAGGTTGCTCTTAGAAGCCTGTGCAAGTTTTAGCTAGTCAATCAGTTTCATGGAAAAGAATGATTTGAATGTGCCATCATCATAAGTGTTGAATATGTTGGTCATCCCTAGTAGTAACAGATTCTTCATTCATCACCTTTCTTCCATTCTGGTGTCACTTTGGTGTATTATACTAAATTTTTAACTCGTAAGCTTCCAGAAACCAAGCTTAATTCTTCGATTTCCCATCTTTCTTTGATTTTGATGCCACTTAGTTTTATCCATTAAACACATAATTTAAGGTACCCTCGATCGATGAGTTGATTAACATCTTTTCTTCTATATTTCTAGATAACTTGGCCACTGTAGTGGCATACGGTCATCTCGGCGATGGAAACCTGCATCTTAACATTTCAGCTCCTCAGTACGATGATGCTGTAAATTTCCTTGTCACGTTGGAATATCTTCTTCAGAGATTTTTTTTATCATTCAGACTTTTGACAGAGGATTGATTTCAGATTCTGGCACAAATCGAACCCTTTGTGTACGAGTGGACGTCTAAGAATCGAGGAAGTATAAGTGCTGAGCACGGCCTTGGACTCATGAAGGCTAACAAGATTTTATACAGCAAATCCCCTGCAGCTGTAAGTCTCAAAATCTCCGACTTTTTTTGTACTATTTAATGTTTGAAGTTATGATTGACAAGAAGCTTCCAATCACCTGTTATGAGGGCTGGACTGGAACAGCACTTTCAACTGCTGGACTTGATGGGATCTAGAAAGGGTCATCTTAACCTCTTGACAAGTAGAACAAAAATAGAAGTACATAAATCAGTCCCGGCGGATGGGGAAGGTTTAGATCAACTGCTCTGTCCGACTGGATAAAAAAGATAAGCTTGATTATCGTCCACTGAATCTGGTTGAATGCAAAACCTGTAAGAACACATGCTGCTCAAGCATGCTAGGTTCCACCCGTTTAACTGGACTCAACTGGTTGGTTCAGTCACCAAACATGGCTGATTCGGACAGATACTTAAACAAACTGAACTTGAACCCAGATAAGTTTTAACAAAAGGAAGATAATTATTAGTAATTTAATGTTATTGACACAAAAATGATTGGGCTTCTTGAATCTCTCCATGGACCTAATAAACTCGCGCCATTACTGCTTCGATATTCAGCCAGGTTCTGTTTTCCGTGCTACCAGTGGTTCATTCTATGCAAAATATACATATTAGCCAAGCCCGACAGATTTTCACTATGGACAGGTAAATGTGATGGCTTCCATCAAAAAGTTGCTGGACCCAAACGGCATACTCAACCCGTATAAAGTTCTTCCACAATCCATGATTCATTGAAAGTAAGGTATATGAGTCGCAGGAAGCCTATGTTCTCATTCAGGTTTTCTATGTAAACAGTCAATTAAGATCTCCAAAATTTGGCATTTGGCTCCTTTGAGAATAAGATGTTTTCTTGATTTGATGGTGAAGGGTGTAGAGTCCCGTCTGGGGGAGATGAAGCAGTGCCGACGCGAATAACAGAGAGATGAAAGGTAACATAGTACTTGATGAATGCCTACAGCTAGAATAGCATTTATATGAACGAATGTGTCACTGTAACTCGCTGCTACTCGAGACACACTATGGAAGGCACTCACATGTTGCTGGCAGATATATCGGGTCATAATATGTACTTGTGCATAATTTTGCTTCTTTGTCTGCCGATCTGCATTCTTAACATCATGTAGACTTGTACGTATTATGTTCAGCTGAAAAGAAAAAAGAAAAAAACGCAACAGCAAAATAAAGAACAATCGATAATGTAAAACCCCAAGGAAAATCTTCAGCCCTTGCTTGTTGAGATATGGTCAGCATTTCTGTTTCTTGGGAGAGCTTGTTCTCGAGTACATGTTATCTTGATCGACATACTCCGTGTAAAGGCAAGACTGTCTTTTAAGGGATCAAAATGTTCATTTTACAATTTCTTCTATTAATTGTAGTTTTTGTCTAATCCTCAATTTATATCGACTGGGCGGAAGGAGAGACTGCAATGAACGGTAGGATAGCATGACTCAAGCAAATGAAGAATGTAACAGGCGTATATACCTCACTAATATGAGGTAGCTAGAAAAGTAATCAGGTCCATCACTTGAACCATACATAACTACGGGCTGCCATAGCTCAATGCATTCGTCAAGGGCAAAGAGTCCTTTATGAGGATCATACATAAAGTGACAAGATTGCTAAAAGACTGAGCTAGCTAGTCGTAAGAAAAGAAAAGCAGATGATTCCCTGAACCACTGCTGGACGCACGGGAAACCAGTACTTGTGCAGCTCTGGTATGTGACTAAAAGTGAATGGAAGGTTTCCTCTAATCAGAGCAAACACAGCGTCTCCGGTTATTTCCATGATTATAGTTATTGATAGAGTTCGAAGTATGGAAGCAAATCTGCAAAAGGGGAGGCTAGGGAGATTTTCTTCTTTGAAGGATCGTCAACATTCGTGTTGGCTTTTAGAAAGGAGATAACGAATGTTGGCTTTTAGAAAGGAGATAACTATTGTGATTCAAAATTTATTCTTCTTAAGTAAGGTTTTTTATTCTATGTTCAAGCATTATTTCTCCTTAAAATCAGCGAAGAATCACTTACGAAATCTTTTACTGCACTATTAAATGAACCCTAAATTTGTGAGCAAGCTGTCTCAGCTCGCGTTTTGTTAATGCCCGAATATGTAGAAGGGTCTAACAGAGACCATGATCCTTTTGTGGAATGGATAGTAAATTATATATCGGTACTTTGGAACGTTTCTTTTCGCGTACGGTCATTCCTTTCTTTTATTTTTTCCTTAACGAAATAAGCATATATTTATATATATATTTTGAATAAATTACACCATACATCATGATTTTTGAAATAATTTCACATATAACATTTTCAAAAAAATTTCACGACTCATTACAAAAATTTTTTAAATTTTCACCGCACATTATATTGGTACTTTTTCATCCAAAATTGGATTGAATGGCAATGTTACAACATTTCAAGGATTATTTTGCATAAAATTAAAATTTAGGGATTTAAACGAAATAAAATTAAAAAATGTAAAATTAAAAAATAAAAGGAAAGGAAGGGGACCATCGAGAAGGGAGGTCGGGGGGACCTTGCGGCCACCCAACACCCCCATTGGGGTCGCCGATAGCCTTAGAGCCGATCGGCGACACCAATTGAGGGTTGGGTGGCCGGTTAGGGCGCCCCTGACCCTCCAATTTTGGGAGATCCCAAATTGAGGTCGTCGGCCTGGTCTGAGTTGGCCTGCGACCCCAATTGCGGGGTCAATTGTCGATTGGGGCACCGGGTGGCCCGCGGGGCCCCCCGACTTCCCCTTTCGATTAGTCTCATCCTTTCCCTTTTTCTTTTACATTTTTCATTTAATTTCATTTAAATCCCTCAAGTTTTTTTTGTAAAAAATTATCCATGAAAATATCGTAACATTATTATTCAATTCAATTTTTGATTGAAAAAGTAACGATACGATGTGCAGTAAAAATTTTAAAAAATTTCGTAATGTGTCGTGAAAACTTTTGAAAATATAATGTGTGATAAAATTATTTAAAAAATTATGATATATGGTGTAATTTATCCTATATAATCAGAAGATGGCCATATGGCCATAGTTACACATGAAGATCGAATAAAAAATCTATTGATTTTATGTCGAGGGCCTTGCCAATATTGCCGACTTCAATCTTTCTATCTATGCTTGAACGGGGTCTTTTGGTAAGAGAACTTTTATCACATTCATGCCCCTGCTGGAACGAATACAATCGCGCCACCAGAAACGGACATAAAAACAAGCGCGAGGGTGGTTTGGTCATTTCAGACTGTTGCTCCCCCAACACTTCAAAGTTTGCTCACTCAGCATGGAAAGTCGTCAGCTCTGCAAGAAAGCAAATCAATGAAAATGGAGAAGTGGAGGTGGTCGTCAGCAGCTCATCGTCTCCTCCGGCTTTGCTCGAACCCTCTCTCCGATCTCCGGTGCAGCCCTAAGCTCCAAAATTCGACTCCTTCAGGTGTGATTTCTCAGTCCTCTTCTCCCGCTAAGTGATCCCTTACTCTGCTTACAATCCAATTTAGCTTCCAAATTCGATGTCCGATTACAATCGCACTAGTTGAGAGTTCGGGTTAACTTCTCTGTGCTCCATTTAGAAGGTTGACCATGTCTTGTTAAAAGCTCTTAAACGTTGGAGTAGTAATCGGCTTACTGCAAGGATTGGCTCAGTGCATGGAAGTAGTCTGCTGGTGCTATGCGTGAAATCACCATTTGATGTTAACTTTTCAATGGAGGAATTTGATATGCTTAATTGAGGATGAATTCTACTAGTTCATTGTGAATTGGATAAGATTCACTGATCTTTAAAGCTGCAAAACTGGAAATCAATGTTATATGATAATTGGGGTTCATGGGAAATTTGAGCCGAAGTTGGGCAAAGTTACTGCCTCCTAACCCTCTGTTGTCGCTGCATCCCAATCTTTACCGATAAATGATAACATTGGCCTGGCCGAGTCGTGTATTTGCTGCTATGAAGTGACGAATGATTGACCTATACTTAACTGCATCGCTCATCATAGAAGTTAATTGCCTGAGATTCTGTTTCTGGCACAGGAGTTTTGTACAGGCATGAAGGAACTTGTGAATGGATACGACCATTTATTGGACAGCAAAAGCAGCATTTTGGACAGCGTTCACATCATTTATGGTCGGGAAATTGTCTTGGTGAAACACCTGGAATTCAAAACAGATTCTTTGGAGCCACGGCCACAAAAATCGAGAGGAACTCTAAGTTTGCGACGCTGAATTCCAACGATATAAGTTATTTCAAGGAAATATTGGGTGAAAAAAATGTTATCCAGGATGAAGACACTCTCCTGTCTGCAAATACTGACTGGATGCACAAATACAGAGGCTCGAGTAAGCTTCTGCTCCTGCCTCGGACCACTGAGGAGGTTCCTTCCTTTCTCTTTTCTTGAAGACAAATGAGTATATGTTTTTCGGTGATAGTCATATCTTGAAGGGAAAACACTCACTTTGCAAAATCTGTGGAATGTCTGAAGCAATTGTAGGTTATTCCTAATATTTCTGAGCTTGAAATACTGGAAATGCCAGTTGATATTCTCTCATGCCTCTTTTACAAGAGAAGTACTAGTGGTTTAGTGCCTGTCTGTTAATCTTGTCATATAAATTCCAAACAAGAGACTGCATATATGCAGTTACAGACGCTCTCAATTCTTTGGTGCTCTGTTTTGTTTGTGGATTGATATGTGTCTCAGCTATGAAAGAGTTTTTATTAATATTATGCTTCGTAGCTTTTTCTTATTCTATATTTCTTTTCTATGTTCTCTTTTACTGATTATATATGTTTTTGTCCAGGTCTCCAGCATTCTGAAGTACTGCAATTCTAGATGCTTGGCTGTTGTTCCTCAAGGTGGAAATACTGGCCTTGTAGGTGGAAGTGTTCCCGTTTTTGACGAGGTAATGCATTTTCGCCTTCCTAATGATTTTCTTATTGCTTACCTTTATGATTATGGTTTTAAGCTTTACTGTCTACTTATGGCTGCTTTTTTCTCTGAAGCTAAAAATTAGCAGCACTCAAAACAAAGCTTGCTTACTTATTACCTTTTATAGTTCATTCTGTTGACAATAAAAATGGCCTCCATTTTCTTTGCGCATGTTTGTGGTTTTTTAAAGTATTAAATGTGAAGATTAGTCTCTTGTTTAAATACTCGGGTTTCTTCTTGTGAATGTCAAATTATAGTTGAAAATATGCACTGAATGAATAGTTAATTCAGAGATTTGTTCTAGCATACTTCCTACGGTTATTGTATATAAAAAATACCATTCTTTTCTTAGTAGCATAGAAATGTTTTGACTGTGGGAGATTTTGATGAAATATTTTCCCTTTTGCCATTTAAGAAAGTTTCTGAATGAACAACCATTGACCATGAATTGTCATAAGTTGGCGGAACTCATAGATGTTGCTGGAAACTAGGCATTCTGAGGGGCAAAACAGAGCACTTCCTTGGGGTTTTTAATCAACTTTGACACGGTATTTTGGGAGGCACAGATTGCTGCACTATTAATAATTGGAATTTATCCCAATCCTATCTTTGACAGCATGAGAAGGACAAAAAGATTGGACAAAAACCCATGTAATGAGATTATACATGTTCTATAGATAATGTTTACTCACACTTATTGGAAAAAAAAAGATGGAAAAAAAGATAATAATAAAAATAATACTCAGTTAGATTATTACATATTATGGCCCCATATTTAACGCTATTACCCCAAACTTCGTATAACGCATCATGTTACAATTTACAAGTTTGTGTATATGCATACACACGCATATAATAACAAACTCTAAAGTCGGCGACTCACGCTGCCACCTCATCAAAATTGAAATCGTCTTCTCTCATGCAGCCGTGTCAACAGAATTCTAAACCCTCTCATGCTGCCACATCACCATTATATAATTTAGATTTTTACTAATTTGATATGATATAATTAATTTTCAATATATAGTTTCCTATTTAAGTAGAGTTCCACAATTAATATACACTATAAATTTACACAATATCTGAAATATAATCTATTATCGCCTCATAAGATTGTGAATATAATTTATATTATTATTATGTGCACTTTATATAGATAAAAAAATGAAATATTTACTATTTTACAGAAATAGTATGGCAGTATATTTGATGGCAATGGTATTATCACGTAAGTATTTTCACTATATATATATATATATTATCATATAGAGGGAGGTCTTTCCATATTCAGAGCAGTATGCATTTTATATCTCGCAAGATATATGTTAGCATCGGATTTTATATGGCTATAGAAGTTGTAATTTTTTGAACATTATACAGCTAATTAAAATATTTTAGAATTTCATCCATGCAATTGCCTGTGCAAAGCACAGATGAAAGAAGTTGTGACCATGCTTGTGCTGAAGATTTATTTTGACAGGTTGATCCAACAGCTAGGGTCCTTTTTTTCTAATATCAGGCATTGGTAGGTTAGGTGACAATTTCTTGCAGAAATGGATCTCATCTTGCGAAAGAACCGAACAAACAATATGCTAATATAGTGATTCTCATTTTCATAACATAATAACTGATTCTATAAATGAGTGTTTTGCTTGTATCCAGACCTCGTATCTAGATGATGATGTGTGATCAATGCTGCAGGTGATTATCAATGTGAGTTCGATGAATAATGTGATATCTTTTGACAAGGTAAGAAGTTCTATTTTATATCTCACTCGTAAAACACCATCATGGCATACTTCTTCAAGATTCATGTATCGCTGCATGGGCATGCAGCATGAAACTGTATTGTTCCTCAAATTTGCTGAGGACCCTTCTGATCAGATGTTAATTAAATGACCTGATTTACTTAATGCTTATAGTAATGCCTTGATTGTCAAGTTGCTGAAATTACTTATGCTGTTTGAGTTGCTTTCCGTTTATTTTTAGATAAGAATTTTTTATTTGTCACTTCCACTTCTTTCTCCTTTTCTAGATTTAATTCTATAAAGAAAATCAAAAAGTCATATTTACAAATTATAAGCTGAGTATCTTTTGTTGACCTTGAAACTTGGAGAACATGTTTTCTATGTGAACAATTATTATTGTTATTCGCTTTTATGATTTTGTTTTAAATCATAAGCCAAATAGAAAGTCTTATGCAATAGAAAGATTTTGATACATGTGATAATCATAAAGTTACAAATGGTTATTATTAATAAAATAATATAGATAACATTATCTTGATTATGTAATCAAGGTCTAACATTGAATTAATAACAAAAGCTCGCAAATTCATATATAATACTAAACCACATAAAGGTTTACAAATTAGGTGTTCGCAAAATGTCAATTAAGAATACATGTAACATTAGTCACATATATATATATTATATATTCGTATATAAAATAAAGATCTCCTCTGTCGTTTAACATGTAGAAATGCATAAAACAGAAATAGATTCACATAAAGACTCAAACAAGTAAAAGAATATGATAATTGCACTAGGGCTAGAGTTTGTAAAAGAAAAGGAGATCAGTATGAATCTGTAGTTGATATATAGAGATACACATATATAATATTAGAAGAAAATAAAATTGGAAACGGTTTTAAATTTTTAAAAAATAAAGATTGGAAAATTAAGAAAATGCAACTTTTACTCAAAAAGGTGCTCTCGTAGGAATGTGAACACACAGTTTATATTTATACAATTTTTATGAAAATTTTCCAAAAATTTAGAAAAATTTTCTTAAAAGTACACAGGTCCCTACATATTTTATATTTTATATGATATATGAGATATGGCAACAGAATGGATCATCTAGAGGCTGTCTGATCTATGCATTTACAAATTGTATTAGTCTCCTGAGGTTGTGTGCTGCTTGGTCCTGCTTTTCTTTTGAAAAATATTATTCATTATCTTGAGTGGTTGCTGACTGTTGACTCGTGAAATCCCAATAATCACTGGGCATGAAGTTGATGATTTAAGGACTACTAGATTGTAAGTGCAATCTTGCTCCTTTTTTACCTTGTATTCCTTGCAGGTGAGCGGTATTCTGGTTTGTGAGGCAGGATGCATATTGGAAAACCTGATCTCATTTTTGGACAACCGAGGGTAAGGGTATATGTTTCATTCAAGCTTCTTTTTTTTTCCCCCCCTCTTTAGTTTGTGGAAAATGGCTTATTAATTGGCATAGCCAATATATGTCCGTTCAGAATAACAAATGTGCCAATAAGTTGATAAGATATAGTTTTCTCTAGGTATTCTTAGCGGCTAAAGCAACTCAAAGACCTGGATTTTGTATGGAAAAGATTGAGAGATTATCATATAATTATGGACTTTGGCCATTTGTTTGCAAAGGTGTCTGACATCGCTGTTTAAAAACTTGTCTTATGTAATTGAATTTAGTAATGGGAAAATGGAAAAACACATAACTAAGTTTAATGATTGTGGCATGATACCTGAAACTTTAGGGTGCCTCTTAAGCTTGGGATCTAATAGCTTTATTGGCCCTGAATAAATCACAGTAATTTAATGAAGCCAAATGCCTAGGGTGGGACCACCTGAGACTTGAAAACAATTAATCCCCTGAAAAAAAGAAAACATTAATTTAATATTAAAAAAAATCGAAACCCAACTCTTTCCTCTATCTTTCCAGGAGAACTAGGTCTAGTTAACTTGTTAGATGACCATGAATTTGCCTTGTTTCTTCAAATAGAAAAGCTTGTTATCGAGACATTTCGACACCAGACCTTCACTTTTTGTAAAATCAGTGTCACTTTATCTGTCGGAAGGCTATTTCTGATTGTTGCTGATCCAATTTGAACAAATTAGATAATTCTTGTACTTTGGTTTGGTTTAAGTAAGTCATGCTTCTATTCAGATTTATTATGCCCCTCGACTTAGGTGCAAAGGGGAGCTGCCAGATTGGTGGCAATGTTTCAACCAATGCTGGTGGTTTGCGCCTTCTTCGATATGGATCACTTCATGGAAATGTACTTGGTGAGGATTATCTCTTTTTCAAATTAGAATTAGAATAAGGAGAGTTTGTTTTTCCTTTAGGACTATATAGGAGGAGTCGAAAGTTTTAACAAGCAATTGCTACAAACTAGGTGCTTTGTTCTGGTTATTTCCTGCAATTCTTGAGTGAACAGGAGGTTCTGTTTCCCTATATCAAATGGGTCGCTTATTGACTGTGTAACCACAATTTGTTTCACTTTCTCATAAGTATCTTGGTAGGTAAACAAAACCATGTCTTCATTGAAGGAAAGATGAAATTGTGAATTATTTTTTGTAGTATCTCCACTATTCAGTTGATAAGAGTACTGTTGACTGTATTTCCTTTTCTTAAAATGAATTTCTTTTTCTAGGAAGATGAGTCTCTGCTTATGCCGTAACAGAGAATTTAGCAAAGATGTTTTCATTCATCAAATGAATTTGAGATGGAGTGGAACAGCTATAAAAAGGTTTCGACTATCAGTCTTAATGATGATGAGCAAAAGCTGCTGTGCAGCAGTGGTAATCATTATCTGGCAATAAGTTAGTTTGAATATTTGCTTCTGTATTTTCACACTTTGCAGGTCTCGAAGCAGTTTTGGCTAACGGTGAAGTGCTCGACATGCTTGGTACTTTGCGCAAAGATAATACTGGGTATGATCTGAAGCATCTCTTCATAGGTAGGTCAGCAGAAATATTAAGCTATATTGCGGGTTAGGAAATGGTGCGAGAGAAGTACTCACAGTATTGTCAATGCAGGGAGCGAGGGATCCTTAGGGATAGTAACTAAAGTGTCAATCCTTACCCCTCCAAAGCTGTCATCAGTAAATGTAGCTTTTCTTGCATGTAAAGATTATTTCAGTTGCCAGGTATGGTAACTTCACACTCTCAAATTATTTATATTTTTCTAACTGAACTCCCAGCTTTTTTTTTCTTTTTTTTCACTTTAATATGGAAGTGCATCATAGTTGTGGTTACTGCTTATTCATTGGAGTTTCTTTAATTCTATAAACCAATTGAGAGGTTCCTTTATTTATTGACTTTAAATGACTAATTGAATTACAATACACAAATGGACAAAAAATAGCGGGAAAAATAATGAGGCATCTTTGTACTTCGATGAAGAGGAACAGTGATCCTGCTCTTCTCTAGCTGACTCTTCCAGAATCACTGAATTTTTGTACTGGAATTATGAACTAGTGATGTTGCTATAACAGTTGATGCTCCCTTAACTAGTTCTATCTGCTGTGCAACTGTCAGACTAATTTTCATCCTTTATTGCAGAAACTCCTATTGGAGGCAAAGAGGAAACTTGGGGAGATTCTCTCTGCTTTTGAATTTCTAGATGAACAGTCGATGGCTCTGGTAAGTCTTTACTCCTGGTTTTACATGTGACATGTCCTTTTGTTTTTAAGGGAGAATGAGGTTGGAAGAAACCATGTGCAGCAATTGCACTCTGCAACTTGATTATATATCTAGACTAATCAAATCATTATGGCTATAAAATGGCGAGAGCATATTGTGTAATCCAAGGCGTGATAGTAGGTAAATTGGGTCTAAGGCCGCTACTCATATATACTGTGATTATCCTAGATAAATTTTATCGGCGTGTGTATGGCATACTATATTTGTTTTATGCCCATTTTTTCATTTTCTTTATTTTGGGCTGAGGTGGAGTGTGGGAGGGAATAGAACTACAGGAATTCATTTTAATGACTTTCCGCTATTGTTTCATGGAAAAATTAGACATCAGTGGAATTTATCTTTGGTCAACCATGAAAATTAGTTACAGTATTTATTAGAAAAATGATTTGCGGCCAAAATTGTTACAAAACAGTTTCCGGAATCAGGATGGACCTCGACTGGTCTATGAAAAATGCCGTTACCACAAGGAGCTGTACTGCCACCGGGATCACTGCCATACCCTACTGCAGTTCACCACCAAATAGTCTGGATGGTGCAGATGCCACTGCAACCTTGGCGGGGGTGTTCGTGGCCGGTGGCGACAAGTTGAGATCCCAAATCTGGGATCTAATTTTGGGCTGTGGAGGGCTTGCCTTAGGCCATCAACCCCATGGCTGGCCACAGGTTGGGCTTAGAACAGACAGAAAAAAATAGACAGAAAGAGTATGGGGTCTCATTTTGGGGAGGTGGGGGCGTACGTAGGCCAAGGTTGCCAGACCCACACAAACACACACACACACACACAGAAACAATGTTCCCTGCTTCCTGATCCCCCGCCACCACCTAGATCTGGATCTGCTATCCCAGATTTGGGGTGGTGAATGTTGCCGGCATATTCGGATGTCTCTGGAGAGATAAGTCCGCAAGTTGGCCATTTTCCAGCAGGGCTGTGCATTCACCCATAGTGGTGACAGAGCTTCTAATTTTTATAGCTTCAAGCAACTTATTTTTGGAAATATATCCAATAATTGTATATTAACTATCATCACGCCATGCCAAACATTAGGGGGGGAAAAAAGTGTTTTCCCTGAATTTACTTGTAATTGATTCTATGCCAAACAAAAGGGAGCCCATTTGTTCATTCAAACACCATAGTTCCTAAGTTATTAAAGCCATAGCTCTACTCAACCACTGCATTTGGTCATGCCACAACATTATGCTCCATTCTCCTATTACCACAGAACAAGACATAATAGCCAGCCTCAGGACCTCTTGGTAATCCATCCATTTGAGCATCTATAGCAATCATTTCCCAGGTGCACTAATTACATATATAATACTTCAACTTACTCCATAAATAGTGGTTCATGTACATCCTGCTTGATGTTAAGTTGGTAAAATCATAATATGGTGATGTTATTCTTAGTAATGCATCTTTTAGTTGTCTTTATGTATCTCCACCTGTAAGTCTATTTGTACCTCTGTAAAAGATTGCATTTTTCATATATCACTTTACACATTATGTTATTTTGTGGACAGTGATGTCCTTGCACTTCGTTAAATACTTTCTCAGGTCCTTTTAGCCCCGCTTACTACGTTTGTCTTACAGGCACTGAGCCATTTAGAAGGTGTTCGTAATCCATTGCCTCCTTCACTGCACAATTTCTATGTTTTAATCGAGACAACAGGCAGTAATGAATCTTATGACAGGTAACCTTCTTTCTGTTTTATCATCTACTATTTAACTAGAAGTACTTAATTTTATCCTCATGATATCCAGTGTCGGTGATCCCAGAGTTGCTACAAGGGCAAATTGACATATATCTACTTGGTTATTGAGAACAGTTAGTTTCATATTAATGTAGATTTCTTTTACTTTAGCAGTTCAAGATTACCAAAGTGTCTCTGATAACATTGAACACAGGATACAAAGCAAACATTAATCGTCATGTAAACTAGTAGAATTTGTATTGCCTCTATATGTCACCACATTTCTTAATTCTGCAAATTATTTCTGGAGCTTAGGCCTCCTTTTCTGTGTCTTCATGTTTGTTATTAACTTTCACTTCATCTTAATTCAGCTCCAATGTGGTTCATTTAGAGGATTTAATTTAATCCCTTGTACTACGAGTACAAAAGTGCAACAAATCGCTGTAACTTGTAGTAGTCGCTACTCTTTGTCAAAGTAAACTTCTGGTGAACTGTCTTAACGTAAAAGCTTTTTTAGTTTAGTCTCACTATTGAGATGAAATAATGTCCGCATTCCATCTTTGCCGAATATCTCTTTAATAGCGTTCAAGAAACATAGACATAAAGATGACCCCAAGATTGTAAATAGAAGAAAAGACAGCTTTTCGAATATTCACTTATCTTGTTCATCATGATGGTTCAGTATTTGTCTCAGAGCCTAATTTTCCTTATTTTCCAAGATATACTATTTTAGGGATTCATATGGGTTCTACTGTTTTGTCTAGTTATCGTCAGCTGATGCTTCTTGTAATACATAAATCTTGAAGGACATGAATCTTATAATACATATACTTCACTTGTGTTTCCATTTTCAACTGCGGCATTTTCAGAGAGAAACTGGAAGCCTTTCTATTGAGCGCGATGGAAGGTGGTTTGATTTCAGATGGAATTGTTGCCCAAGATATACAACAAGCGTCTTCAGTTTGGCATATTCGTGAGGTTTTTATTTCATCTTTCAGATTCATTTTGTTGAACTTTTCTTCTTCATGATTTGTTACATTGTCTTGTTTCTTTTTGCAGTGATAGTTTCATCTTTACCCCATTATAATTCCACACAATTTGTTCTTCAAGAAAGTTGTCTTAAAAATATTTTTGTTAGATGTTACCCCTGTCAGCATGTCTTTCCTGATTATGCAATACACATTCCTTAGATCGTTCTCTGTCATCAACTAGATACCCTTCCCAAAAGAGTCATCATCACTGTAAAATGCCATAGGCAAACAAATGCTACAATTCAATATGTCGACAAATGAAATCATGCTATTGCTGTAAGAAATCTATGTCATTCCTCTTTGTTTTCATGAAACTAATAGTTTGGGACTTTTAATTAGAGGACTATGATAAGTGCATGAGACAAAACATTTTCTTAACTCCTGTTCCTTGTTGCTCTATCAGGGTTTACCTGAAGCATTGATAAAAGCTGGGGCTAACTACAAATACGATCTTTCACTACCTGTCGAAAAGCTTTACAATCTTGTTGAAGAAATGCGGACTAGACTTGGTAAGAGATATCACTTTTTACATCTTAGTACTTGTAAATGTATATATTAACTACTACTTGTAAAGTTCTATTGTTTGGAATGTTTTAAAGCCTTGACCAGCAGAACCCTGATCAGATGTTCTTAGAAAACTCTCGGTAGGACTGTAAAGAACTGGCGAAAACAAAAGAAAGTTAGAGAGTTTCCCTTCTCAGAATATAAATCGTCTCTCAACTGGGCTGGCATTGGATAACTTCATTGGCTGACTGTAATTGCTTCCTTGTATATCTTAAGAACAATTGGTAATGTGTATGTTTTCATGCCTTTGTTGTCATCGCTAATCGGAATGGAGGTCTAATATAGCACAGTCGGTAATGGTGTTACTGGAAGCAAGAGTTTTATCTTTTTAAATCATAGATGTTAGTCAAAATAATTAAAGTGTACACTACTTGCAGTGGTCTGTTTGAGTTTTAATATATAATCTTTTTTTTTTTCAACTTGAAGTGGTACCGTACACTCTGCATCTGCTAATTTTTCGAGGTTGCTCTTAGAAGCCTGTGCAAGTTTTAGCTAGTCAATCAGTTTCATGAAAAAGAATGATTTGAATGCGCCATCATCATAAGTGTTGAATATGTTGGTCATCCCTAGTAGTAACAGATTCTTCATTCATCACCTTTCTTCCATTCTGGGGTCACTTTGGTGTATTATACTAAATTTTTAACTCGTAAGCTTCCAGAAACCAAGCTTAAGTCTTTGATTTCTCATCTTTCTTTGATTTTGATGCCACTTAGTTTTATCCATTAAACACATAATTTAAGGGACCCTCGATCGATGAGTTGATTAACATCTGTTTCTTCTATATTTCTAGAGAACTTGGCCACTGTAGTGGCATACGGTCATCTCGGCGACGGAAACCTGCATCTTAACATTTCAGCTCCTCAGTACGATGATGCTGTAAATTTCCTTGTCACATTGGAATATCTTCTTCAGAGATTTTTTTTATCATTCAGACTTTTGACAGAGGATTGATTTCAGATTCTGGCACAAATCGAACCCTTTGTGTACGAGTGGACGTCTAAGAATCGAGGAAGTATAAGTGCTGAGCACGGCCTTGGACTCATGAAGGCTAACAAGATTTTATACAGCAAATCCCCTGCAGCTGTAAGTCTCAAAATCTCCGACTTTTTTGTACTATTTAACGTTTGAAGTTATGATTGACAAGAAGCTTCCAATCACCTGTTATGAGGGCTGGACTGGAACAGCGCTTTCAACTGCTGGACTTGATGGGATCTAGAAAGGGTCATCTTAACCTCTTGACAAGTAGAATAAAAATAGAAGTACATAAATCAGCCCCAGCGGATGGGGAAGGTTCAGATCAACTGCTCTGTCCGACTGGATAAAAAAGATAAACTTGATTATCGTCCAGAGAATCTGGTTGAATGCAAAACCTGTAAGAACACATGCTGCTCAAGCATGCTAGGTTCCACCCTGTTTAATTGGACTCAACTGGTTGGTTCAGTCACCAAACATGGCTGATTCGGACAGATACTTAAACAAACTGGATTTGAACCCACATAAATTTTAACAAAAGAAAGATAATTATTAGTAATTTAATGTTATTGACACAAAAGTGATTGGGCTTCTTGAATCTCTCCATGGACCTAATAAACTCGTGCCATTACTGCTTCGATATTCAGCCAGGTTCTGTTTTCCATGCTACCAGTGGTTCATTCTATGCAAAATATACATATTAGCCAAGCCCAACAGATTTTCACTATGAACAGGTAAATCTGATGGCTTCCATCAAAAAGTTGCTGGACCCAAATGGCATAGTCAACCCGTATAAAGTTCTTCCACAATCCATGATTCATTGAAAGTAAGGTATATGAGTTGCAGGAAGCCTATGTTCTCATTCAGGTTTTCTATGTAAACAGTCAAATAAGATCTCCAAAATTTGGCATTTGGCTCCTTTGAGAATAAGATGTTTTCTTGATTTGATGGTGAAGGGTGTAGAGTCCCGTCTGGGGGAGATGAAGCAGTGCCGACGCGAATAACAGAGAGATGAAAGGTAACATAGTAATTGATGAATGCCTACAGTTAGAATAGCATTTATATGAACGAATGTGTCACTGTAACTCGCTGCTACTCGAGACACAATATGGAAGGCACTCACATGTTGCTGGCAGATATATCGGATCATAATATTTACCTATGCATAATTTTGCTTCTTTGTCTGCCGATCTGCATTCTTAACATCATGTAGACTTGTACGTATTATGTTCAGCTGAAAAGAAAAAAGAAAAAAGAGCAACAGCAAAATAAAGAACAATCGATAATGTAAAACCCCAAGGAAAATCTTCAGCCCTTGCTTGTTGAGATATGGTCGGCATTTCTGTTTCTTGGGAGAGCTTGTTCTCGAGTACATGTTATCTTGATCGACATACTGTGTAAAGGCAAGACTGTCTTTTAAGGGATCAAAATGGTCATTTTACAATTTCTTCTATTAATTGTAGTTTCTGTCTAATCCTCAATTTCTATCGACTCGGTGGAAGGAGAGACTGCAATGAACGGTAGGATAGCATGACTCGAGCAAATGAAGAATGTAACGGGCGTATATACCTCACTAATATGAGGTAGCTTGAAAAGTAATCAGGTCCATCACTTGGAACATACATAACTACGGGCTGCCATAGCTCAATGCATTCGTCAAGGGCGAAGAGTCCGTTATGAGGATCATACATAGTTTGAAGTGACGAGATTGCTAAAAGACTGAGCTAGCTAGTCGTAAGAAAAGAAAAGCAGATGATTCCCTGAACCACTGCCCGACGCTCGGGAAACCACTACTTGTGCAGCTCTGGTACGTGACTAAAAGTGAATGGAAGGTTTCCTCTAATCAGAGCAAACACAGCGTCTCCGGTTATTTCCATGATTATAGTTATTGATAGAGTTCGAAGTATGGAAGCAAATCTGCAAAAGGGGAGGCTAAGGAGATTTTCTTCTTTGAAGGATTGTCAACATTCGTGTTGGCTTTTAGAAAGGAGATAACTATTGTGATTCAAAATTTATTCTTCTTAAGTAAGGTTTTTTATTCGAGTCTAAAGAGAAAATTTGTGTTCGGCAAGTTTTACTCCTTCATGCATCGGTCAATCTTAGTCCGAATTATTTGAACTTTTGAAAATCAGGTGCACGTTATGAAAAATGTTCTAACTTTTTGAAAAGGGCATCTCTTTGTCCTTCTTTAGGTGCCCCACTCCCAAAAGATTCTCCAATTACGCAAATTGCAATTGCTGCAATCCAATTCCCCATTAATCAAGGCTGGAATATGCCAATAGCCCTCAAGTCTCAATGGAAAAAATATATATACATATATGTGTGTATGTATGTATGTATATCATCTTTTGCAATGGAATTTGATTGATACAGAATATGTATGTCACCTAGAGGAGAAGTCAAAAGCAAAGCATATGCATGACTCAAAAGCAGTGGGGATAAAAGGAAAAAAAAAAAGAAGTTAAAATGAAAGCAGTATCAATGTTGTGCTGGAGAAGGAAGAATTGGAGCATTGCCACGATTCCAGAGAAAGGAGACGTCGGCAATATCGTTGCGCATTATGATATAATCCCAAGTTTGTTTTGCCATTTTTCTTATCTAGACGTGTAATTACATATTAATATAGTTTGATGCACCTTTAAAAATTCGGTGGATGCTCTTACAGTTTGATTAAATACTTTACCGAGTCAGTGCTAATAATAGGTGTTTTAGAGTTCGCGAGACAAATCTGTCCTTTTCGTAGGATTCATCGCGATACGATAAGTCTTGCATGAACAAAAGGAAAATTTGCCTTCCCCTATTACTAATCGGCTCCAAGATGCTAATTTCCTCCTTATTTTGACCCATCATCACTTGTCCCTTGGCCACATTTGGGAAATTATTGGTCTGTTGTGGAATTCTTTTTTTTTTTTTTTTCTTTTGATAGTTAAAACTGTATGGTCTGTTGCGGAACTGGAATCTCATTTGCTCACATTTTGGGGAAAGAAACAATTCGAGACTCTCTTTTTTTCTGTGACAAGGTACAATGAGATAAAAATCGTAAAAATTAATAAAGGAGTATGAGTAGTCCCACTGTGTATCGGACTTGAAACCTCTTGGTTGTCAGGCGATGACGTAAGTCACTATACTACACTCTCTTTTAAGGATAATAATACAATGATTACAAAAAAAAAAGGATAATAATACTTCTTGAGTCAAGTGCACACTCTTTTCAGTGACCCTAATTCAACAAAGCTTTTCACGATTCTATTGTGGAAATTCTAGGTAATTAACTTAAAAAAGGATTATGATAATTGATTATATCTCAATCGTTGGATCTTTTATAACTAGTCTTTTAGGCCATACATTGCATGGATTTATTTTCATATTATAATTTTAGCGTCATATTGAAATATAATTTGGTTTTTAAAATTTTAAATATAACTCATAGTATTGAATGATCTTAAAATTCTTTTACAAAATAGAAATATCTTCATAACAACAAAATTTAAAAATATCCCAATGCACCACCTCCTTTTTCTTTGTTCTATGTTTTCTTATCAGATTTATAGGTGCCCACAATTGTAATTAGTCAGTGTGTGTCAATTTCGAAAGTTTATATAGAGTGTTATACATAAAAGAAAAATTATGAAAGTTGATAAAATCCAATAACATATTTTCTTTTTTTTCGTATTGCCCATCCAAATGTTACATGCAAATCAATTAAAAATTGAGTGAGAAACAATTTAACAATCAACAATTATTGCAGAACAATAAACGGTAAAGTAATTTTGAAGATTATAAAGTTCATATAAGCAATAGAATTATATTTTTTAATCCTCAATTTTAGCATATCTATCTGTAATCTATCTATCTATCTATCTATAAATTAAATCTCTTGTTTGAAGTGGGCACATGTCAAGTTATCAATTGTTGCCTTTTTACTTTTTTTTATATATATAAATGGTTTATAATTGTAAGACATATATATACATATTTGTATAATTTTAATAATTTTTAAGTATATATATACATATTTTTTAATATATATATGTTATTTATATACATATTTTTTATATTTTTACTATTTTTTTTACCTATATATAATAGTTTTATTTCAAGTAGTCGCCAATTTAAGTAGCTTTTATCAAGACATTGGAAACATCATAATTCTTTTTCTCTGGAAAATGCAAGATAACACCAGCCTATTGTTAATCCTTGCTTCGGTATTGGTTTGGCCGTGGTCATGGCATGATTTAAATGAATTTTCAAGACCACTTAAAATTAATTGGATTCTCAATTATGGTTTTTAGACTGATCCAAAAAAAATTTCAAACTAAACTTTTATTTATTTATGCATTTATGCTTCTTTTTATATCATTTCATACACTTTTAAGATAGATTTTGATATTTTCTCTCACGGTAATGCATGCTTTTCGAGATAAGGTTAATATTAGAATTTTCAATTAAGTTTGTACCTAATAAAATTACAATACTTATAATATTTTGTATTTATAAGTTTGTTGTATTATTATATCTGGTGGATCTTTTCAATACTACAATGCACCTCATATATTTTTTGCTCTTTGTTACTAAATAAAAGAATCCTCATAATATTTAAGTACATTCTAAACTGATATTATGTAACGCAGAGGAATTAGCTATAATTATATGCTAATAAATTTGGTGGTAAATCTAAGTGTAATACAAATAGATATGGTACAATTATATATCTACCACAAAATAAGAAATAATATTTTCAATTTTATAAAATTAATCAAAATTCTAACATATATATATATAATTATCTCCTTTGTAGATACTATATAATTTCTATTTTTAATATTTCATATAAACTTTTACCTTTTATAGTTTTCTTATTATATCATTTAATTAAGTTTCTCTTTTTTTTCTCTCTACATTTACATGTTCATTAAACTAAAACAATTTTAAATTTACAGTGTTATATCAATCTTAAAATCAGCACTCAATATTAATTTGTTAATATTTTATAACTTCAAACATTACAAATATTATTTCTCGCACTTTAATTATATGAATATATTGTTCATCGAGAACTTTTTTTGGAGACCCGCAGCATCACGCGGGCTCTTTTTTAGTCTTTATTATAAGAACACCAAATTTTTATATTCGGTGAACGAATAATATTTTCTTGCACTCATTGTTTCGACCAATCTTTGTTCTATCAAGTAGAAAGCCCTCAATTGAATCCACTAAATGGGACAACGATAAATGGATTGGAATCTTCTCGGAGTTGATTCATTTTGCAAAGAATTTGAATAATATTCTAGACCGTAATAATTTTCTCTTGTTGGGTAGGTATTAAGAAATAATTTTTGTGGAAAAAACTGGTTGGTTCTCAATATTATTTTGATGCATTTGCTATGGTGACTCTATATTCTTCATATGAAACTTCATTTTTCTAATTTTCTTCAACTGCATGAACGCAATGACACTTATTATATTTAGACAATAAAATGCTAAATATATGGATGGATATAGATAAATCTTAAGCATACAACTACTTTGATCATTATGAAATGGCATTATTAAACTCAAGTGAGTTTTACCATGAGTTGAGTACGTTTTCATATATATATATATATATATATATATCTTTATTATTTCTTATTGTAATTATACACAATTTAGAACTCTTATTTGATATATTAATATTTTTCAATTATTATTTTTAGATTTTAAATAATAATCTTTAATATTTTTTGTTAAAATTTAAAGTAACTGTGTAGAAAAATGATAGATTCATCAAAATATAGCATAATAATAGTTTACAATGACTCTTCTTAATATTGTTTGCATCATATACTTAAGTTAATTGTTAGTACAGAGTTATTCCATACATTTAGTTTAGAAATTACAATACAAGATTCTTCAGCCCTTTTCTTTAAAATAATGGTTATGATAGCCTTACTTTTGAGTTTTATTTTCTTTATTTTATTTATGACCATAAGTTCATAATGCTTTGACACAGATGGTTTCTTTTATAAGACCATAAGTTGTTATGATTAGTGGCCCAGAATTTTTTTTCTTTTGGGAATTTCCCATATATAATCAATTAATTTATTTATTGATTTTATCCTTTTTGTTGTATCTTGTGTATGTTCATGTTAACATATTGAGTAAATTTCGACGACACCCCATATAATTTATAAAATGGCCAGCACACCGCCCCTCCTCTCGCTGATTTCTACTTTTTTTTTCCTTAAATCATGTCAAATTTAGTTTGGATAAAGAAATCTGATAATGGACCGGTTTGTGCAGTTTCGTGACATGGGATCCACGTGGCAAAGTGAATGTTTTCTTGGTGCCACATCAGTGAAAGGAAGGGTGATGAGGAGGGATGTCGTTGGCCATTTCAAAAACTATAGGGGGCGTCGTCGAAATTTATCCTAACATATTTATATATCATATCTTAAAATTATTTTAATTTTTGAAAAATATATTTGCTTTCTAATAGAGTATAATATTTTGAAAGATTAATTTTAAATTTCACATAATAACCAATTTATAAAATTATATGAGCTATCAATAGCTCAGCTATTTATTTTGATGCTAACAGCCTCAACTAGTGTGTACTGTCTATATTTATACTAGACGAATTTATTATAGATATTCAAGATTTTCATCCATATGAAATGTAAAGTTTTATCACATTCAAATATTCAACTTTTATCTTTTTATATTACCGTAACCTCATAACTTATTACAAATTTAATTTCATCACAGAATTATACTAAAAAATTAAATATTTATTTTTTATTATAAAGAGTAAATAAATGTATAGATATATTCTTTTACAATAATGGTAATAATTATTAGCTAGAGGCATTAAATTTATTCATAGTTAATTTTACTATCTTTATGGATATATAAATATGGCAAGGACATGGACATGGACGTAGCCTCTTATAATTTTGTCCATTTAAGAGCTTAATCAAGAATATTATATCACTGAAAACAATAGAGATTTCACATTAGAATTTAGAGAACTTTGTATTCACTTTCATCTTAAAAGTGGAATATACCATAAAACTCTGCAAATCACCATTTTATCACAAATTTGTCACGGATCTCTGCTTTATAAACGAAAATTAAAACATTTTTTTTGTTTAAATTTGTCATTTCGTTATTAGTTGGTCGCTCCTTTTCTTCGTAAATATTTGTTGATCCGGACGCCTATGTAACAAAACTGAAGGAAAAATGTACCCAACAACTCTTGTTTATTTATTTTTTATTTTTTTGCTGGGTATGGACCCAACAACTCATCTTCGCCTCCCTTAGTCTGCAATCCAGTTAATATAGCAGTTAACAGAGTGGTTTTTGTTGAGGAAGTTGTCCTATTACTAAATTTGGAAGGTATATATATCACCAAAGGCGATAGCCTAGTGGTTACAAACTTACTCCTATGTGGTTCGGTAATCCCATGGTCCCGGATTCGGATCCCCTCTATGCATTTGTGCCAATACATTTGTTAGAAGTGTGCTCTTCGTTTAGACTTGGAGGGACACAGGTTTCCATTAACTATACGAGGCTAGAGCTTGCATTGATTATTCAATTCGTCCGATATGTTTGTGGTTGAACATTGAATCCTGAAAATTGAGTAGCAAGGGGCGAAAATTGCATAGCGGGTGGTGACAAGGTTATCATCACTGCTGCCCACCATTTTATTCATCAAAAGATTTGGAAGGTATATGTAATTTCATCTTCTTATATATGCAGATTATTTGGAGATCCAAATTTCATATTCAAGATATTGCGAAATGAGGCATATATTGAATGATCCTATCTCATATTATTGATATTACGAGAAAGAATCAATCAAATCGGTTTAGTTAAGAACAACTAGATGAAAACGAAATTTTATAAAATATAAAAAAAATAATGCAATGATTATACATAAAAGTAATTATTTTGTACAAAATATAAAAAAAAATCATCTATATTTTCGTATTGTATTTTCTCAATTTAATATAGTTATCGATATCATTCACCGGAAAAGATATGGTTATCGATATCCTAATTAAACCCCTCATGAAAATTTGAAGTGCCTCGAAATTTCTAACGAAATATATAAGAAAAAGAATTGGATCCTCTCTTATTCAACAAAAAAAGGAACTAGGTCCTCTCTTGTACAAGAAGTTATCTCATTTTGCGGATCTTTCGCCATTTGGAATTAGAGCAAGATTTACGGAGCCTAAACAAATAGTGAAGAATAGAAGAAATTGTTGTAATTCGAGAGTCAATAGATTTTTGCTTGTTGAAGAACTCGAACGGTATAAAATACATATTCATAGTGAACAAAAGAGATATCTAAGTTCAATAAAGAAAATATAATTTTTAAATTATATAATAATACATACATAATTGGAATAGAAATATATGCATACACTATTATATATATGTATGTAATTCTTTTACCATTTATATTCCATTTAAAATAATTAAAAGTAATATTAACTATAAAAAAATTCCTATATTTAACTCCAAATAAGAAAATTGATATATTTTATTGAATATATTATTTACATAATCAAACTGTCGATGTGTTTATATATAATACAAACGGAATATATTTTGTTATATATGCAAAAGGAATCCATATACATATATTAATAGATAAATATCAAAAGGTTTAAATAATGGAATCACGATATATGCATATATATATATATAGATAATACAAACGTAATATATTGTTATACATGCAAAAGGAAGTAATATATATATATATATATAATCTATATTACGAATACAAACGATAAATTTTTTTTTTTTTCGATGGACAGATATTATAAATATAAATATTTTTTTAGTGAATATTTTTTTAGTGTATAAATTCTAATGTATATTATTGCCTTCTGTATAATATTATGAATATATTTTTGGTGTTGGATAAATATTTCTTTATGAAAAGTTATAAGAAATTCCTTACTATATAAATGATAATGTGACATTGCATGAGAGTTTTGTTTTATATTTTTAATGATGTAACAACATGTGATTTTAACTCGGGACTTTGTTAATTGTTATCATATCTATATACATAGATATAAATATATAGATAAAAATATAGATGGTGGGCTGTAGTGTTCAACCGTGAACATATCAGACGAACTGAACAACTAGTACAAGTACCAGCCCCATCAGCGTAGTACCACCAGAGGCCTAGTATGGTTCACAGAAATCGGAGATGACCCTAGGTACAAGCCAAAGAGTCCACCTTAGCATATGTCCTCAGGGGGATTCGAACTCGAGACTTTGGAGTCTCCAAATCACATAGAAGTGATCTTGAAACCACTAGGGCATCCCCCTAATGGTATGACAATTACTCCAGTTATTAAATACTCTATTGATTGCAATGCAATTTTGATTTATACTTTCTCATTTTACACGGCAGAATAGGATCACCCAAGAATTTCTAGCGGCGGGACTAGCAATCTTTAATTTCTTGCTTGGCTCCTGCCAACGAGTTCGAAGATTGGGCAGTAGTTTTCTATGTAGTTGTTGCTCTGGTTTTTTCCCAAAATATCTCTTTGTAGTAATTTGTTTAAATCAAAATTTGCCGTATTTCGGCGTATATGAGAGTACTAGTGGACTGATGGAGTACCATATACTCTGCTAGTGTCACATAAATGTCCAGATAAAAAAAGGGACAATAAAACGGCTATGGTTTTTGCCATTTTATATTAATTTAACGGCTACATAATGATGAATTTTTAAGACATAAAAAATGAGCTGTTTGATATTAATTTCATAGCCGAAAGTGTAAAAGTAAAACTATATGATTTTATGGAATTCATCCTTTAATTTTTAGTGAATTACGGGACGAAGGTCCAAAAAAGTTTGCAAATGTATTTTTTTGTTCTAGTTACCAAATAATAAATAAAAAAATCATAATTGTGAAGAATTTACCAAAAATTAGCCAGGCAATAACTTGCGCTTTGCATGGACGATGTATAGATAAATTTTTTTAACTATTTTGCAGTTATATTAAATTCTTTTATTTTAAATCACAAATAATATTTGAATAATTATAATCCCTCTAAACATATATAAAAAGCACATATTATTATATTTTGATAAAGGAGAGACCCCTTCTATATGTAATAATATATATATATATATATTTCAGTTATAGGAGAAACTTATGAGTTTAATACAATGAAATAGAAATTATAATAGCTAATAAAGTAGTATGGATAGTCACACCGAGTATCGAACCTATAATGTTTTGGTTGTCAAGCGAGAGCGTAAATCATTGTGTTGTATCCTCTTTGATTAACAATATATTTTTTGTATGAAGATGTTATAAATAATTGATATCAAAATTTCTATAAATTACTAGAATATTTCCATGTATAGCTATATAAAGTGTACAATAATAGATTATTCACGATATAATCATATTGTTGCCTAATTAAATATTCACAATTTTATGAGACAACTATTCATTAATAAAGTTTTATTTAAGACGTCAATCATGTAAAAAAAATATTACGTATATATTAATAGGGGAAAGCTCTAATTTCATAGGAAATTATATTTTCAAATTACATCTTAAAAATTTTAAAAAATTGATATTAAGATGTTGTGGCGACATGAGAGGGTTTGGTATTCCAATAATGTGGCAGTATAAGATGACGGTCTTCAATTTTGATAAGGTAACATCGCGTGACGCTGACTCAATATAAATGTATGGGAGCCTTTTGGCTACTCGTTGGCTTTATCATAGTGCGTCTAATGAATCCGTCCACCTTTAATAATAACAATCAAAACCCCTTAGAAGACGTATGACAATTGTTAATTATAAGAGATATACGCGGCGACGGATAATTTTTATTGCTTGAAAATGTGAGATATATGACAATCGTTAAGTAAGAGAATCGATTGTCGGGTAAATACACCCATGCATATCTCACGTCTGACGAGTTCATCACCGGTCGATATTAATCGAGTTTTAACTGTGTTATGTTGTTGTGTCGGATATGCAAACGAATAAGTTGAATCTAATTGGGAGGGAAGAATATGGGAATATAGGAAGATAAAAAAAGTAAACGCGAACTAATAGAGAAAATAAAATCAAAAGATATGGGGGGTCATATAATAAAACTGTCGCCCCCTTCGCCTTCCTCTCTCCTTCCTCCTTTCCCTCTCCCTCTCTCTCTCTCCCCCTCTCGTCAACGCTATCATCACATTCTCTCTCTCTCTCTCTCCGCCGATTGCAGAGAGCCGCCGAGCCGAAGAAGCATGACCAGCTCCTCCGCCAACTCTCGCAAGGTCTACGATCCCTCTTTCTCTCTCCTCTCCGTGTCTCAATTCCGATTCTGCCGACCGGTGGGGGCTGATGGTTTCGGAATCTTCTCTAATTGCGTCGAATTGTTTCTCTGCGTCGATTGGTGGTTTTTCCTCGCAGGCTCTGAGTAAGATTGCTTCCAATCGGCTCCAGAAGGAGCTTGTGGAGTGGCAGGTCAATCCTCCCTCGGGCTTCAAGCACAAGGTCACCGACAATCTCCAGAGGTCGGGTCCCTCAACCAGCAGCCACCCCTTCTTCTGATTCTTCTTCTTTTCTAGGGTTTCTCTGTATTCGCATCTAAGTTGCACAACTTCGATAGATAAGCGGACTTGGTTGTGTATGAGTCTGAACACCGCGTAGCTATGAATGGATGTGATTCTATGCTTTAGAGGACAGGATAGCCATCGGAATAATTATCGTCCCGCCAAATCTTCAGGACTGCTTTGTCTGCGTAATCAAAATGCATAGCAAAGAATAACAAATGCCTCTAATAGTTTGGGAGTTAGATAAGGATTGAGATTTCCGGTTACTTAGTAGTTTACTGTTGAATGCTCGTTCATGGGGATCTATTTGGGTTTTGGATTTTGAGTTTTCTGTTTTTATTCCGCTGATTAGTATAGTGGGTGATTTCAGATTATGTACTTCGTATACTTCACTAAGGAGTATTCATGTTGATTGTGTTGTTATCTTTGATTTGATAAAAAAAGATGGGTCATTGAAGTAAATGGAGCTCCAGGGACTCTTTATGCCAATGAAACCTACCAGCTTCAGGTTGACTTCCCTGAGCATTACCCCATGGAAGCTCCACAGGTGGGCAGTCAAGTAACCTTGTCTGCAGTTCTTCCTACAGTATACTCTATAAAGATGAGGGTGGAAGTTGAAACTTTATGTTATGTCTGCTTTGTTTTTTGAATGGGGGTTGTCTGATTAACAGGTTATATTTCTGCATCCAGCACCTATGCATCCTCATATTTATAGCAATGGGCACATTTGCTTAGGTAAGTGAGTTTGTTTCTCTTTGTTCTTCTGTATTTGGCCTCTAAGAATTGCATTCGCCTGTTTCGGACATTAATCTCTATCTTTTATTGGAGATCTTGATAAGTGCACGGTTCTTCTGTATTTGCATTCCCATGTTGAACTTCAGCTTGATATGTCGGCCTCTGAGAGCCTGGGTAAATATGTGCTTATTATTGGCTTATAGGATGGTGAACATGTTCCTTGTAGGATCTTGTTGGATTTATGACATGCTAATGATAATTGGTTTTCAGAATCGTATTTTTAAAGTTATTGTGTGACAATTATTTATGAATGACCTGTCACCTCCCTTGCACCATTTCTTTTTCATATATCAGACTAGCATGTATCTTTTATGGGACCAATTGATGCACTCGGTATTTACTTCATTGCAGATATCTTATATGATTCTTGGTCACCTGCCATGACCGTCAGTTCTATCTGTATCAGCATTCTATCTATGCTTTCAAGCTCCACTGTTAAGGTTCGTCTTTTGTCTCTGTAATATATAAATCGTTTTGTACGGTATGTGAATGTCACAGGTTTCTTTCCGATTTTGATTCTTGGTATATAGGTCCTGGAATTTCATTTGGAACTGTTGGGACCCTTTTTCCCCTGACAAAAAGGATTTTATTGTCTATTCATGTGTTTACTGGACGACCGATGGGTGTATCTGTGAAATTGAAACTTGAAAACCCATTGAATGATCTGTCTGGAAAGAGATTAAAGGCTTCGAAACTTTGTACTAATATCGTGTGGACCTTTTGATTGCAGCAACGCCCGGAAGACAACGACCGCTACGTGAAGAACTGTAGGAATGGAAGGTCTCCGAAGGAGACGAGGTGGTGGTTTCACGACGACAAAGTGTAAAAACAAACACCGGGTTTGTCTTCCTCCTTTTCACGATTAGTTGCTCAAGAAAAATTAGGGTTTAGAGGCTTCCCCAGAAAGAAGGGAGAAAGCAAACTTGAGACTGGAAAAGAACCGGAGTTGGGGAGAGTCATCTCCTCTCGAATAACCTTATTGTAAAGTGGCAGTTCTGTGTGTGGCATTTGTAAAGGAGAGAGGAAGAATTGGTGATTAAGGTGGTGGTGGTGTGTTCTTCTTCTCTTTACTTTTGACTTGTATTTGTACAAGAATACGACACTGGGGTCTCTCTCTGTCTCTACGTCTTTCGAAAGAGATGTTTTATTTTGTCAGAGCAGTGGTGATGGGTAACATACTGCCTCTGGGATTCACCATCTTCCTCTGATATGCTCCCCTTAAACTTTTATCTCTCTGGTCCTAAATTATAACGGAATATATATACTATTTACTCTTCGACGTGCTTTCACCTGTAGTTTGAGGTTCCACTTCTTCATTATTTTCTTCAATCATAACTTCTTTTTGGAAGGTCTAGAGTGCATGCATGCATGTAACATCATCACTTATTCTGCGGGTTCGGACTAGCGGCACACTTGTGTGTTCCAAGTTTCAACTATATGCAGGCGGTACTACATGCATGCATGTATTTTAGAAATTTCCTTCTCCTTCTTTTCGATTCTGGATCCTTGACTGCCCAGGGTATTATAGGTGGTAGGTACTGGGGAAATGCTCGAGAAATAAAGCATTGTACTGACTTAAATTCTGATATTCGGAAACTCTTTTTGGATTCTGCTGAGATGGATCGTTAGCCATCAAAGTAGAATAATGTTGATTTGTTATATCTACTTTTTAGATCCGAAATGTTTGGTCTATATGTTGTTTTGGGAAATGATACCTTAGCAATGATGATGTGGAGGAAATTGGATCAAAATCGGAGGGTTAAGGCTGTTTACCCCGAGGGACTGGTAGAAAAATTGAGGGGATGCGGAGGATGGAGGGAAAGTGGAGGAAGACGATTCCCGTTACGAACCTCTTAAATCTCTAGGGTCAGCCTCATAAGTTCATTTCCTTCCATTGCATTCTTCTCTCTTCTTTGTCTCTCTCCCTTTACTCCCGAACATGCCGTAGAAAAGACCGATGCTCAACATGAAATTTGTGGAGCCTAGACATGACCGACGAGATCGGCTAGATCAACTCATTTTCCAGGATACCCAAGCCTAACCTTACGGCATGAAGTGCGGCCAGTAACTTCTCAGTGACAAAGGAGGCTAGGCCTAATTTCAGAACGGAAGCAGCAAAAAGATATGGGTATAAGGAGTCTGTCTAGAATCTTCTCGTTCTAGGTTGATGGTAAGCTTAATTGCATCAATTTTGTTTCCCATAAAACATATTCCTGCCAATGAGTAATGCCAATGTGAACATATTATCATCACAAAATTATATATTAGAACAAAAAAACGATTCTTCTTGACCAGGTAAGAGCTTATGGTCCAATGTCGAATTCTGATGCCTTCGATTCGATATTATGGTCCAAACATTACAGAACCCACAATGACTGATAATTATCTTGGCATTCTAATTAGGTGATTCGGTCGAAGGACCGTGTTTGGATCCCACTAACTCCACTGCACCAATGGATTATATACTTGGGATAGCATGATGACTCGACAATGTAAACCTCTCATCTATCGATCTCCTCTTCCTTGCTGCTCTACATTTGTTGCAGACGACGAACTGATAATTCACATAAGAGTAGCAGCCGTCTACTTCCTAAAGCACCGCAGCATGTTCCCATATTCAACAGATACAGTAACTCAAATTCAGCAAATACATTCTTATGTAAGGGCCGTAAATGATCATCTGGAAAAATCCGAATCTGAATTTGTAGTTATGTCAGTTAAAACACTTGGAAACACTGACAAGACCTAGGCAAGAGTGCCCTTTGCTATCCTTCATCCTTCCTCCTCTTTCTCTTAAACAATTAGTCGAGGATTTGAATTTTATTTGGTTCAGTATACAATAGAAATGGAGGCAATAGAAATGTATGCCAGTGTCTAGTCCATAACTAAACTCCATCTGAAACTAAGTTGAGGCTTTGTGTAGTACAAAGAAGTCAGAAAACAAAAGTTGGGAGGAAAGATTTGAAAACTTGAACCCACCCGCCGGTTTTATGTGACTTTCTAGCTTAAAAGCAAAGAACTCTTGACCGAAAATGTTGGGAACACTAAACCACTCTCCATTGTTTCATATGGTGATAAAATTTGCACGCTGTTACTCCAATGGTCGGCCAATGAACTGTCGCTGTGAGAAACAATTTTGGCATTCCACAGTTTCTCATTTTCCTGCGATCAAAACTGGAAAAAGGGTTAGGAGACAGCATGAATTACCAATAAATGAAAGAACCTAGGAACTCATCCCCATAAGTTAAAAGCATCTCAATATTTCACGCATTTACACAAGACAAGGAAATTCCATATCTAACCTACATCTGAATGATTTAAGCGCAAGACAAATCTCAGTTAAAACATTATCTTTTGAGCCCTGTCTTCCAAGTAGCCAGTGATAGAATGCAACAAGCAATGTTTTATGATTTGACGCTGGTCCTTCTCTTTATCGTACCAAAGCCGTTAAGTTTTCTTCTTGTCCTTGAGTTATGTGCAGATTATGGCTGCTTGACCTTCGTCAACAGCAAATATTCCTTAGGATAACACTTCCCATGATCCCATCTACAGATTTTGGATGCCATGAACAATGATCAAGCAGCTGACCCTTATACTCGTCTTCCTAACATAAATGCCTTCCCAACATAAATAAAGAGGACTTTCCGAATATTTCCATTTTGAACAACTCCCATATCTACATTGGTTATGTCAAAAGTTTCTTGTATGCTACAGCGTAGTTAGCTTTCTACGATAAATACTAACATCTCATCAGCTCTTCCCAAATCCAGTCTAAAGATATTAAACACTCATAGCAAAATGCAGATAACGACGATAGTGGTTAAAATGAACTAAGCTCCAAATCAAATTTATCATGACATCAATGAATATAAGGAGATAAACGTCCTCAAAATATCTAACACTGTCTATTAGAAAGCTTTAAATTATCCCATGAGAAGATCACAAAGTTTCAACTCAAGGAGCCTCTAACTTCTACTAACCAACTCAAACGAGATTTCAGAGACACAAAGTTTCAACTCAAGGAGCCTCTAACCAACATTTTAGTGAAACCAATCTTCTTCGTTGTAATGGTCATTAGTACCATGTTATCAAGTCTAGCAAATTCTTCTCCCGTTACGATCGAGAACATATATATGGCGGATCAGGGAATGAAGCAATGTCAACCCTTCGTGCCAAAATCATCAACCCCATGGTCCATTCGAGCTTCCTAAATTCAACTCCACATACATAGACATATATGTATGGAAACCCAATTGAAGCACTGAGAAAGCAATTTACTCAGATAGCCAGTGAGATGAGCTAACCTCACTCCATGATCACTTTAGCTCCAATTTCCTTCATCTTCGCGACAATCTTCTCAGCCTCCTCTTTCGTGGCACCCTTCTTCAACAAAGTCGGCGCCTTCTCGACCAAATCCTTTGCCTCCTTCAGCCCCAAGTCAGTGAACGTCCTCACCTCCTTGATCACCTTGATCTTCGCGGCCGCGTCAAACCCCTCGAGCTTCAGATCGAAGGCGGTCTTCTCGGCCTTATCCTCAGCATTAGCCTTGGCGGCTCCGCCGCCCTTCCCAGCGCCGCGGACACTGAACCCCATTCCCGGCATCATGACCGCCATAACCGGCATCTCGGTGATATCGAGCTTCTTCCGGAGGATCTCGGTGAGGTCGGATACCTCGAGAAGTGTCAGGCCGGAGATCTCGTCAACAATGGCAGAGACTTGGTCGGAGGGCTTCGAGTCCTGCTGCTGAGGAGCCGCGGAAGCGAGCCGGCGGGCCGAGCAGAGGGCGTTTGGGGAGTGGGGAGGAAGAGGACAGCTGGCTTTGCAGCGGAGACGGGACAACTGTGAGTAGACGAATCGCAGAGACCTCATTGCTGCGCAGAGATCGGAGTTTTACTGATCAGAAATGCACAGTGAAGCTCTGGGCATAAACCCTAGCGAGGGACCGGGAGGAAGAAGAAGTGGGGGGTTTTACTTCTACATAAAAATTTCAATTCGGTCCCTCAAGTCTGCACGACATCTCAATTTGCTCTCCACAAGTCCAACCTTCTCAACTTTACATTTTTGAGCAAGTGGTAAAAATGACATGTTTGACTTCGTAATTTGATTTTAAGATTTTAACTCTAATTTTAACTCTACTCACTATACAATAAAAGTTAACAATACAATTATTACTTTTTCATTTTTGTTCAATTTTTTTAACCATTCAATTCAATTTTTAATAATAAATTCTCTCAACTATTCATTATTTTTTTCCCAATTCAACAACACAATCATTACATTTTTTTTTTACTTTTTTCACACTTTTTCTTATAATTTAACATCACAATCATTACAAACAAATTAAAATCAAAACTCAACTCAACTTAATTCTAAAACCAAACACACTTAAAATTATAAATTCGGCTGCCATCACGGCATGTCGTGTTTAAGTCCCAATTCCTGGCCAAAGTCTGCCATGTTATCGCACCGGAGTCCGTATGGCTTCATAACTAGGCGATAAACTGTAATTAATAGTCATGCATGACCATGTGACAATTTAATCTCTCGTTATTGATAACGATAGGAAAGAGCTAATAGTAATCTTTAAAAATGGCTCCTTTGAGCCATTTCATTTTATTTTCTTTTGGTTTTGCATGTACCCTAGTGTAGTAATTTACGTTTCCTCTGGATCTAATTTTTAGTTTAATCCCTTCGGCCTTCTCCCGATTAATCCAAACAAGCTATCTACGCCTAGGCTCGAGCAACACCTTGTGTCTAATTATATGTTTTACATGCATATAGTAAGATTTCAGCGTTCGTTAGAAAACAGATATTCCTTGTTGGTGGTCAGCATATTCATTTAGTGACATTAATTAATAATTAGTCAGGTGCTCATTAATCAATATGTATTAAATAGCATCTTAATCTACCAGATATAAACTCGAACTTATCATAAATCTTACATAAATCTTACAAATGATCGCTCAGATGGCAATCGTTATTCATAGGTGATTCTCGATTCAACGGAACAAAAAGGTCGCACGACAACATAACACAGTTAACGACGGGCAACAATGTCGAATAATTTCATAATCAATCATGCATCCTAGTAGGAATTCATCTTCCTGCAGTGCTTCCTGATCTCTCCCCTCGACCCCGTGAGTGGAGAAATATTCCCCATCTTCACCATCGACTTGGCAAAATGCTCGAAGAAGAGCTCGTTGTTCTCAGCGTACTTCTTCACGAGCTCCATCGAGGCCTGGTTTTGGGTCACCAAGATCTGGTCCGAACTCAGCAGACCCTTGTAGGCCAGCAGGTTCTTGAAGTAGCTGTTGTCGAAATGGACCGGGCTAACAAAGTCCAGGAAGAAGAGGTTCTGGTCTCCCCCCGACCTTGGGCAGCGGCCTCGCAACTGGGCAGCATAGGACTGGTCCAAGGTGAAGTCTGGCTTCCCGTTTCCAGTCTGGTTGTACAGCCTCTGCCTGAAGCTCGTGCACCTCGCGTTTCCAATAGTGTGGCTCCCTGCAGGTTCCATCAATATTTCCATTTAAATTTGATGGCATGAGAAAGTCTCTTGTAATGTGCATAATGCGATCGAGTTCAGTCGTACCCGACAGAGCAACGAGATCAACGATATCTAGCCCTTGTAGCTTGAACTTGGTGAGGATAGTTTGGAAGGTGTTGTTTGGGGCAGGAATGTTGTTGTTGGACCCGCTCAAGCTTGCTCCTCTTGAATCCCTCCTTCCCAAAGGCACCTCCCAGTATGGTCCGCCAGTCTATTAATTATAATATTATAAATTCACATAAACTAATTAAGAAAATTAAATAAATACATGTATAAATCTCTCATTTGATTTCTCAAGTAAAAGTTAGATTATTATTACTTACAAGGACAGTGGAGTCTCTAGCAGCAAGAGCAAGGATGTCTGCACATGAAACCGTGTGGGGGCACTCCTTCTCGAGCGCGGACTTTATCTCATCGAGCACCTCGAACCCTCGAGCTGAGTTCCTGTTGGGGTTCGACCTCTTCTCACTCACGATGCTCCCGGTGCTATCCAGCAGCAGCGATGCATCACATCCCTGTGGCATGCATGTATCCATTTCAATGCTCATTAGAAAATGCCCACATGTCTTTCCACAAGACGACTCGACTCGAGTTCCTCATGTCAAGCATTATCGTTAATTAATGCATAGGTGGTAATATTAACGCCATCAAACACATGTACATATGGATCCGACCAGTTCATGTAAACCATTTGTCGAAAAATTTATTTGTTTGACATATATACACATGCATAGATGTTAATAGTTTCAGCCTAGGGTGGTCCACAGCATGAAAAATACGGGCTCGGACTGGGAATATACAAACCTTGACAAAACAGTCATGGAAATGCAGCCTGAGCAGGGAAGCAGCCATGCGAGCTTCTTTGGCCACGGCCTTAGCCACGACCATCTTAACGATCTCCTGGGCCTTCGGGCACGAGTGGTCATAAAACTGAGGATAGAGGTACCCGCCAGGGGTCTTGGCCGAAAAACACAGGGGAACAAGAGCGAGGAACGAAAGAAGCATGATGAATTTTGTGATACGAGCCATCTTTCGGCAAACTTAAGAAGGCAAAGTGATTAAATACTTGGAATTTGGAGAACTTTGCCTTGATGAGGCTAAAGGACATGGCAAGGCGGGTATTTATAGGGAAAGTGGTTTGGCATTTTTGAATTTGATAATCTTGAAGGAAATTAAATTAAGGGGATTGAGAAGGGGAAATTGATTTAAGGGAACAAAACGATGAAGTTGGTAGCTAACTGCTTCCACAGCAATTATCAGACAAAGATTTAGAAAGAAGGTTTGGAGTTGGGACGTACTAATCAACATACATCATACATTTTAAAAATTGATTCCTGAAGCCGGTTAATAGGTCAACTGATTCGGATCGGAGGCTAGAAGCCTTCACGCCAAGAGGACTAGGTCGATGCCTTGTAATCGGATAAAAGTCTGGACAGGGTAACAAGCTGTTAATCCAAGTCGAAGTGCATAAAGTAGTTCCATGAAAGGATCGCTGGGGATTCAGTTTAAATGTGCCCATTGCTTCGAAAGAGTTGAAAGAGTACCATACGGTGATTGATAATCTCATGTAAGGTTCTGTAAAGCAGCATTAATAAGGGCGACTTATCTGTCAACTCTTTCTGTATCACTCCAATAAAACTAAATTCTTAACGTAAAATTGTCAGAGCGCGATTAACCTCTGGAAAAATGGCTATGATAAGTCTTCTATCCAATGGATTGGGACAATAGATACAAACGCATGCGGCTCTGGGTCCAGTTCGATTGTGTAAGTAGAGACCTGCGCGCCCAATTGCTCAAGCGCTCCAAAGCTCGATCATTGATTGGATCAAAGTTCGATCATTGATTGGATCAAAGTCGACCATGCATCGTTAAATATTAGCTTAAGCAAAATAAACAAAAGTAAATGAATGGAAATCTTCACTATTATGGCAAACGGAGATAGATAGCTTAATCTAATCGAGTTCATAATCGGTATAAAAGAAATGATCAATATACGAGGACTTATTTGATATGAACTCTATTAATCTAATGGTAGTGAGATATGATGAAGATAATGCCTGAAAATGGGGTTGGTGTAGACTCAACTGCTCTGCTGACAAAACTGCAAGCATTAGCTATTGACTATGTCCCTAATTTATATAGGCACTGCATTGAACTTCCCTACAAATGGGACTCTTGAGTTTCATACATTAGCAAGAGCCACAAAATACACTTTTACCGTGTCTTGCCTTAGTGAAAGACAGGTCATGGAATCGAGACATATCCGATTATTAGTCGAACGATTCGGCCTGGACCGTAAACTCTTGGCCCCTTCTTGGCGGGGAGCCGTTGGAGGTCCTCATTTTGTGCGTAATGTTGCGTGAATGAATCATCAGATCCCCATTGGCAGTTAGAAATAATTCCGACTCAATGAAAGTAGAAAAACTGCTACTCCGAGTACTAGTCTTATTATGAGATATATGCCATGAAATTCTGCATGTGCGCCCCCATTTCGCGAGACATGATCAGCTACATAAAAGAACTTTACATTGATTTTTTCTTTTAATATGTTTTGGCTCGAAGGAACTTTTACTTGAATTGATTCGTAGGCTAGAAGAGAGGTCAGGTACATTCTAGGTTTACGTATAAGTACCCACCCCCTCAAAAAAGAAAAGAAAAAAAAAGTTTAAGTATAACGTGCGGAATATTTAATTTACCGCTATTGACTATATTGGATTTTCAAGACTGCAGAATGAAGCATCCGCGCAATATCCACAAAATCTTTTTTTTTCGATAAATAATGTCCATAATGTTTACCATGTTAAATGACAAATACCTTGTGGAGAGACCATAACTGCCATTCGAATGACGGTAGGTCACAATCAATATGCTCACCCAAAACAGAGTATTTTCCTATTAGATAATTTTCAGTTTCACATTATGTTTGAAAGTTCTTTAGGATGCGGGAGGAGGGAGAGGAGAGAGATTTGTCTTCTTTATTTTTTCAATTATAAATGAGATATAGGAATCTAATAAAACGAAATAAAATTTTAATAGCTAATAAATAGACA
Organism: Punica granatum; assembly: GCF_007655135.1. Taxonomy (NCBI): domain Eukaryota; kingdom Viridiplantae; phylum Streptophyta; class Magnoliopsida; order Myrtales; family Lythraceae; genus Punica; species Punica granatum. The sequence goes on from NC_045132.1 coordinate 6,311,985, forward strand.
TAAATAATTTCACAACAACATTAATTAAATATGGAACCTCTTACTTTTCAATGGAATGCATGCTCATTTATTTACGTTACACTCTCTTTCTCAATTTATCTTCCTTATTTGAAAGTTGGGAGATAGTCAATCCGAATTATCCTAAGTTTTTCGCTAGGGCGGCCCAAGAGATTTTGGGGACTAAGGCAAAACTTTAATAGAACAAGTTTTATATATATCTTATATAAAAGTACGATAGACTTCTATATTTTATTTTTTCTAACCTTTTTAGATATAATATTAAACTTTTATAATCAATTTCTTGTGAAATTTGTTTTCAGTTTGTATCAATTATGTACAAATTAAAATTCAAAATTGATATAAATCAAGATAATAGAACAATAGAACAATAGAACAATAGAACAATAGAACAATAGAACCTCGGTGTGGAAGTTGATCAACTTCCCTTGATCAAAAGAGATTGCGTCATGAGTTTGTCACCTTAAAGTACATCATGGTATTGTTATTGTTGCAATGCCACTAAAAAAAAAGTAGGATAATTTTTTCTTTGTTGATGTGCCGAGCACGATTAAGAGGAAGAGTGAAAAAATACAAAAAAAAAAGATTGGTTAATTGATGATGATTGATAAAGAGGGGGAAGTGAATGTTGGCGTTGTTTAATTTGATCAGAGACGTCGATCGATAGAAACTAGAAAGTGAATGTTGTGGTGCTTTTTTAATTTGGTCAGAGATATTTGGGAAAAGTGAGGAATAAATTGGCCTGGAGAGAAAAATATGAATCACTAGCATTCTTTGTCCCGTGTATTGCACAAGTTCATGTTCATATATCTATATCATTTTTATTGTAATTCTTTACTTTTTTTAAACATGAAATTTCTTATGCAAAATAATAATAATTTTCAACTTTTAATTCAAATATTCAAATAATAATCTTCAAATTTTTTTAATAAACTTATTATAATAATAATTTCTAATTTCAATTAATATGCGTCACATTTTTAAATTTACTGTTAATATAAATTTATCACATATAAGAAGTTTTGTAAATATAATATAATTTTATTATTTAAAAATTGTTTACAACATCTGAATCTTTAAATTTTTTTAAATTTTTTATCAATTAATAGCATTTCGTTATAAATTTTTTTCGTTTATAGGATTGCGATATTTTTAGAAATTCTATACATCATCATTTTTTACGGTGTTTATATCATTTGGCGTTTTATATATATTTTCATTTTTAACACGCACACGCATATATATATATATATATATCCTTTCTTATAACAACTATTCTGATTTTTATAACATATTTGCTATTTAACGTACAATAAAATATGCTCAAAATCAATTAAATTAGTCTAATTTTGAATGGTTCGATAAGCATTTTTCAACTAATGGTCTCAATGCATTATATATTTATATAATCAATCTATGTATAACATGCATATTTTTATAGATATTCACACAAAATCGGTTACGTATTTTTTAAATACAAAATTTAATGACATTCTTATTTCAAATATATTTTTTATTTTACCATAAATTCACATATTACAATAATTTTACCATTATAATAATAGAAATTAGGTTAAAGTATATTTGGATTCTAATACAATAAAATATGCTCGAACTTAATTTGAAGTTTTATGCGATAATCATTTAATAAAATTAGGGTAGTTTTTAATGATTCGATAAATATTTTCCAACTAATGGCCTCAATGCCTTATATATTTATCTAATATTTGTATAATATACATATTTTAATAGATATTTATAAAAAAATTGGTTACGTATTTTTTAAGTACAAAATTTGATGACCATATTAATTATTTCATATTACCATAATTTCAAATATTACAATAGTTTTACCCTTATACCAATAGAAATTAGGTTAATATCTAACTAAATAATCAATTGTTAGTCTAATTAATTGTCACTTATTTTTTTAAAAATTGGGTCTTCTTTAATAAGTCGAGAAGATATTGAGTTTTTATAATTGGGCTTGACCTGATTAAATCAATTCTCTTTTTTTATATATATATATTATTTCAATATTTTTTTCTTTTAATGAGAGAGCATTTACTACAATATGATACAATTTTACTTATATACTAATTTTACATCCGTGTGTTGCACGAGATCTTGACGTACATTACTTTTTATGATAGAATTAGGAAATCAACATCTATAAAAATATAATTAATATAATAAAGAATTATATGTTCTATTGAAGAGATATTACAAACATAACGATTATAAGTGAGAGCTAAAGAAAAGAACATCATATTGATTAGCAATATTTGCTCTTGCCCTTATGAAAATATAAACAACACATATATTAAAAGATAATAATATATACAAAGAATTGAATTGAAGCATAGATAATTTATGAAGAATAAAGTGCATATATTTCCCTAGAACCAAGATTTTTAATATATAAATTATAAATTAAACTTAAAATCTTAAAATGCCATTATGCCCTTTCCTATCAAATCAAAAATTTTAAAGTAGGCCCGAGAGAATCCCTCAACTAAAAGAAGAGTGGGTCATTCGCTTGAGAATTGGGTGGGTAGTCCCATGAACTTCAAAGGATGATACATAAAATGAATTTTCCAATCTTGATGCTTAAAACATTGAACTTGAAAAAATCACATCTCTCAAGGAGTTATATTAAGTAATCGAGAAAACTTCTCGATATCATAAATACATTTAACGTAGAAAATGCCTTCTAGATATTCTACTTACATAGATTATAGATAATGTACTTGCGAAATCTAGGACAAATACATGAATTTTTTTTTATTTAGAATTAAATTCTTTGAGCAGTTGAAAGGACGATCAATCGTGAGTTAAAGGGTTGCTAATGGAGCTCTCACGATGTCACTGTTCAGCTATTATATATTATAAATAGATTTTCTAATTAAAAATGATATTTTTCCATTTATAATTTAAAATGTTCGAACAGTAGTCTTTCATATTTGGGTACTTTTTAATATAAATTTATGATTATTTTGCAACGAATTATCTTTTCAATATTTATATTATGTTCAATTATATTATTACGGCATACTCATATATGTTTAGTTCAAATATGATATTGAAAATTTATTTTTTGCCTTTTCTTTAAAGCAAAGTTTATGACATCCCTACTTGCAAATGTTAATTATTTTTAATATTATGACAATAAGTTCATAGTGATTTTTTCTTTTACTTTACCATAAATTAAAGAAAGTGCTTTGTAGTAATATATATGAAAAATTTATATGTGATCGGTTCATTTCTTTAGTATTTCTAGCAGTTAGATTATATATATTCATTTTTGAACATTTATCAGTGTTATCAGAACCGGACATGACATCGAATCGGCCGAGGTATGGGTTCATGGGTTTATAGGGTTCAACCGGGAATTCGATAGGTTGGACCGTATGTTTAATTATAAAATAAATAAAGATTTATTATTTTAAGAAAATAATAAAAAATACAAGAAAATAGTAATAAATATTAGATAATAATTAATATGTGTCCACTTTCTCCCCCCTTTCTTTTTGAGAAAGAGCCCAGAGGGGCAATTTGTGACCGCCCTAGAAGTTTAGAGGTTGTTATGTACTTTTCAGTGATATGAAATCTCATATTAGCCCTACTTTACCCATCACCTTGTTCCTATGATTAGCAGAGCCGCCAAGCATTGCCCTACTCTGTAGCACATCAAGCTTCACTGGTTCTCTCTCTCTCTCAACTGGTTCAATTCTTGTCTGGCTGTTATGCTATCCATTGGGTTAATGAATTTAATTGTTGTTCAAGTATTGATAAAGTTCAAATCTTTCAATAGATATATGTGGAATTTGTTACATGGGGCTAAGGTTTGTTGTTGTGGCTGATCAATTGTCAAGCTAGAAACTGCTAGAAGTGAGAACGATGGCTTATGCGATGAAGCCGACAAAGCCGGGTTTCGAGGAATATGAGCCGCAACAGATTCACAGGATTAGGATAACTCTGTCTTCAAAGAATGTGTAGAACCTCGAGAAAGGTTTGAGATTTTCTAATTTTTCTTCCAAATCAAACTGCTCCCTTATCGTGAATTAGAATCATGTTCATGAATGTGATACAGGCAAAGAAGTTCTCTCTAATTGTTACTATAATTATAAGGATAACTTGAATTACTCAAACAACTTGTCCTCAAAGATGTGCCTCAAAGGAGAAGAGGAAGAGGAAGCTCTACTTAGTTTGGACTCTAACCCCCTGCCATTTCAGGAGCTGATGCGCCTCGAGATGGCTGTCTTCTGTCCCCTTACCGGTGATGAATCTGTTCCCCGGTCGTTGCTATGTTGCGTCTAGACGATGAAAAGTCAAGTAAAGACAGAAGGAGTAGAGGAAGCTGGAACCTACTACAATCTTGCAATGTTCAAAGGAGAAGAGGAAGCTCGGCCTCCAGCAGAAGTCATTGATGAGTGATGACTTGTAAGATCCGAAATTTTTTTATACGATGAAATAGATAAATACATATGAATTTCTATACAAATTAGAAATACTCGGAGAATTACAAATTTGATCGGACGAGTGAAAATCCCAATAAAATTTCACGAATCCATCGCCTTTTCAACATGTAAAACACTGAGAATATATTTTGGAGGGTGAACTCGACACCTAGTGAATAATCACAACCTAAACTAACCGAATCATAGCACGGATTCAGTAATATCATAAAAATATCGTCGAGACCTCCAGAACTCAGATCGTCCACGTGCCCCTTCCCAGCTCCCAACCGCTGTTGCGGCTCCACACTGGCAGCCTCTCTGCTCCAGGCAGCCCTTTCTTACTGCTCGGCTTACGACTGGCTCAGGACGCCACAAGACTCACCGACTCCTATCAATCTCATTTACACAACTCAATACTCCAATTCTAATTTCCAAATATCATAATCTATTATATAAAAATACATGCATGATCTGTGACACTGACATGGCCATGACAATGCAGTTCTAATAAACTCATCACAATCACGATAAAAATACTAGTTTAAGACCTCGAAAACCGATCATTTCCTATTCTTCCATAATTTTTCTCCCCTTTCTTTCTCAACCATTCAATCTCTCTGTCGGTTTCTTAGTATGTTGAAATTTAGCAAAGGGAATGAAAAATGACCGAGGTAGAGAATTGCAATTTAAAGCAATGGGTAAGGCGGTGGAATAAAAGCAAAAGTGAGTAAGCATAGCAAAGGCTTGACACATGGAAAACAAAGCTACAACTTATCTTAATCAAATTAAAAATATTATGCAATAATCAAGGAACAAAACTCACTCAAATGCCAAAATAGAAAATAGACGTGTACTATACCGTAAGGTTCGGGATTCTACCTCTAAAAAAATTTTACCGTAATGTTCTAAAGGATTATAAAATATTTTAACCTACTAGAAATTTGGGATGTTACATGACTGAGCGAAAAACAACTACCCCTTATCCATCAAAGATCAAGCATTAAGTGAACGCAGTGACATTCATCAAGCCAACTACCCCATACCCATTTCCTCTAGCTCCCCAACTACTAGATACGATCCCATCATCTTTACACTAGTCTCCAACCCACTACCAAGGCTTTAAATGTTATCAAAATCACCCATCGATCATCCCCTCCAGACTGCAGCCACAAGGCAACTTAAGCAAACAAAGTCTCCGGCCATCAAACTCCCCAAAACCTCCTATGCAACCGCAAGACACCCCTCCTCCTATGGACCCAACAAACCTTGAAAGCTCCCTTTCAGAAATGTTTTGCTCATAAGTGTCTATGGCCCACGGCCAAGACATCTTGGACTTACCGACCAACGAGGAAGAACAACAGGATTTTATTCCTCTAACCCTTCTCATCAAGCCTTTCGACTTTAAACCACCACCCCCAAAAGCCATCATTCCCCATTTACTTCAAGCATGGAACACAAAGACAGGAGTAACCATCACGCCCAAGAAATACATTGATGACATTCTCATATGCCTATTCAGAGATAAATGGGATATGTTGTATGTTGAAAGGGGCCGAGCTTGGTCAGTCCAAGGAGCTCATATGATGACTGCTCGTTGGGATAAAGGGCCATCAATAGAAGAAGTCAAATTAGACATGGTATCCTTCTAGATTCAAATTCGGGGCATCCCACTCAAAATGCTATGCCCGAAAAAACATCTCTATACTAGCACAGAGAGCATGACAAGTTCAGGAAATTGATTGAAAAGACTCACCAATGCTGCCTAAATGGTATGCCACTCCAAGAGCTTTAGTCAAGGTCCTGGTCTCCAAGCCTCTATGTCCAGGACATCTAATCAGGTGGAAGAATGGAGTAACTACTTGGGTTTTCTTCAAATTCGAGCACTTGAAGACGTTTTGCTACGATAGTGGGACTCTCAGACACGATCAAGCTCATTGTACATCAGATTCTCCTACGTCTCCGAACCTGTATGGCCTTTGGTTGCGCTTTGACCTACAGTCTAACCTCCTGCCATGGCAAACCCTTTCGGATACCGCTGCTACTCCTCTATCTCCGATACCGTGTCTAGACGCTCAGCCAAGCTCTGGAACTTTTGACCCAATAATCCACCGTAGCTCGATTCCCCAAAATACAGGGAATGAGGGCAGATTTGACTCACAGGGCTACGATCAGACTATAGGAAGTGACAACACGCTCGCAATAAATGCCACGGATGGAATGTACTTTGACAAAGCGACAAATCTTCTGACCGTTGGGGCTTCGAACGAGGATGATAGAGGGGAGGCGACAACCGAAGCTTCTTCGGAATTTCTTCACAGAGCTGAGCCAGGGTTCTCCTCGAAGAAGAAGACAACGGGGAGGAGAAGGGAGGCTCGGGCCCTCACAATGGACTCATTATACTTTAGGCTTATGGAACAACAAGCCTATAAAGAAACCCACTATCAAAAAGTTAAGTCTCCAACAAAACTGACCCACTACCCGACCTAGCCCAGCCCACACCGAAGCCAAGGCTTGCGCCCTACCCGACCCTCTCCATCCAGATCCAGCTCCGGCTAGCATCAAATCCTCAGCCCACTGACCCAACCCGTGTCTCTCAGCTCCAGCAAGCAAAACCATCAACCTGTCAAAGCCAGATGCCCCCCCAATGAAGAAGTCGTGATCTCATTTCCAAAAAGAAAATGAAAATTTGAGTTGTCAGTAGATGATCTCCTCAAGCTCACAGTCCCTCACTCCATAACGTACAACAAAATTGTAAAAACCTTTGAAGACGTAATGGAAGCGGACTGAAATCCCATGCATGCTACATACTCTGAAGTAGGAAGCAGCCAGAGAAATTATGGCCAAACAGAGCTATACGGCAACTACTCGGGGATGTCAGAGTTCCACCGCAATGCAATACAATGCAATCATCTCTCACCCAAGCACAAGTGATGGCCAAATACTATGATGAGGAGATGGAACAAGAACCCAAGACCGGGGATGACCAAATGGCCGAGGAGGCGGGCCTTATTAAGCCCCCAAAGCAGCCATGAGTCTATTGGCATGGAACTGTCGGGGAATAAGAGGAAAACCAACAGTCCGAGCTCTACGTCTCCTTGTCCGGAAACACAAACCTAGTATGATATTTCTTTTCAAAACCAAGGCTAGCTCCAGCCACTGCAATAATATAGCAAGGCATTGCAACTTCGATGGCATCTTCTCAGTGGAATCCTCGAATACAGCAGGGGGGCTCTGTTTGCTATGGAACATGGAACTAAAGGTAACCATTCTCAAATCATCTCAATATTATTTATTAAGCATTATGTCTTGCTTGCCCCTTGGATACATGTTGTTGTATACGAATCGCCCTATATGCATGAAAAATCTTTGTTCTGGGTTGAGCTAACTAAACTTGCAAATTCTATAAATAACCTTAGTTGATTATAGGTGATTTTAATGAAATCTGTTATGCTTATGATAAGATAGGAGGTCGAAATTTTACAGCTTCTTCCCTATCCTTCCTTGATAACTTTCTTAACCAATCAAGATGTGTCAACCTAGGATTTACTAGAAATCCCTTTACTTGGTGTAACAAGAGACTAGACCTAGCTTCCATAAAGCAAAGATTAGATAGTCATTGCTAATAATGAATGGAGAACTAACATCCCAAGAGCGGGGGTGTTCCACCTCCCTCAAATACGATCCGATCATAATCCCATTCTTCTAAAATTGTGGATGGACTCTTCTTTAAAACCTAAACCCTTTCACTTTGAGGAAGCTTAGACTCGAAACTATTCTAGTAAAGAGAGTGTTAAAAATGCATGGAACAGAACAGTACTTGGATCTAAAACTAAAAATAGTAAAGAAAGAACTCAAGAAATGGAACAAAGAGGTTTTTGGCTTTTGTGATACTAACATTGCAGGAATCACGGAGAAACTCCAAGAGATCACCCAACAATAAAGATTAAGGAGTAAGAAGAAAAACTCACTACAGAACTTGAAAAGAACCTCCTAAGGAAAGATTTCATATGGCAGCAGAAATTGAGGGAACTATGGCTGAAGGAAAGAGATAGGAACTCTAAATTCTTCCATCTCTCGACTGTCATCCGACACAGATCAAACCACATAGCAGCTATAAAGGACAATGATGGGGAATGGAGGCAGGATCATGAAGGAATAGGAAACTATTTCCTTAGGAATTTTCAAGAGCTCTTTAATACTTCTTACCCAAATATACCTGATGATTTGGAAGGCTTGATCAACCCCACCATATTAGAATCTGAAAACAAAAGCCTAATCCAAATCCTGGATGACAAGGAAATCCTCATGGTCCTAAACTCAGTTCCTAACCTCAAAGCACCCGGTCCAAACGGAATCCCCTCCCTGTTCTACAAACACTATAGAGAAATAGTGAGCCACTTCTCTTGGAAGCTGTTAAAAACTTCTTCAGATCAAGCCACATTCTCAAAGAGTGGAATAGCACATTTATCTGCCTCACACCAAAATGCCAAGGAGCCTCCACTTTCAAAGACTTCAAGCTCATCAGTCTATGCAATGTCAACTACAAGGTCATCTCCAAAATCATTGCTAATAGGCTCAAACCTTTGCTTCACAAAATCATTTCCCTGAACCAAACTGCTTTCATAGAATGAAGATGGATAAATGAGAATGGACTCCTAACCCAAGAGATCATGTACACAATGAAGAAAACGAAGGCGCGCAGAGGTTGGATAAGAATGAAAATATATTTCATGAAAGCCTTCGATAAGTTGGAATGGAGCTTCATCATAAAGATCCTAGAAAAATTGGGATTCCACGCCACTTTCATAACATGGATCTATCAGAGCATTTGAACATCCACGTTCTCGGTGTTACTTAATGGCTCGCCCCACAGACACTTTTTGCCAACTAGAGGTATTAGACAGGAATACCTTATCTCACCCTATCTATTTGTAATTTCAATGGAAATACTCTATCGACTCTTATACAGGGCAGAAGCCAATGGCGATATAAAGGGCATACAGATAAGTAGAGGAGGTCTGCAAATCTCTCACCTAATTTTTGTTGACGACCTTATCATCCTATCAAAAGCAACCGAACCAAACACCAGAAGCATAAAGAACATCCTTGACAAATTTTACTCTTGGTCCGGCCAAGAAGTAAATTGCGCAAAGTCAGGACTCTTTTTCTCCAAGAACGCTAATGCAGATACGAAGAGAAATGCCAAGGCTATTCTGGTTATGAGAAAAATAAAGGAGGACTCTAAATACCTTATTAGCTCACTGTTCATCAAAAGGAGAAAGAAAGAATCCTTCCAATTCCTCATTGACTGAATTAAGAGCAAACTGGCATCAAGGAAGGCAAGAGCACTCTCATGGGCAGGTAGAGCCACTCTAGTCGACTCAATGATCAATAGTACACCAATCTACTCGATGTCACTGTTTCGATTTCCAAAATTCACATTGAACTCAATTGATAAACTGACAAGAAGATTTTGGTGGGGCACAAGCAAGGAAGATAGCAGTTATTATGCGCCAATGAGTTGGAACACCATATGCCAACTAAGATCTAAAGGAGGCCTAGCCTTTCGAAAAGCGGGAGACTCGAACAAGGCAATGCTATCCAAAACAGCATGGGCACTAACTAAGACAAACGATAGCCTCACATGCAAGGCTCTAAAAGCCAAGTACGGCAACTTCCTAAACTTCTCCAACCGCTCCTCTCCCTTACCAATATGGAAAGGCCTACAATGGTGCAAAGACACCATCCAGGCAAGCACCTGTTTCTCTGTAGGTGATGGCTCAATAATATCAGCCTGGATAGACCTATGGATCCCGAGCAAGAAAGACCACAAAGCCTCCCCCAAGACAGGAGTAACGCCAAACCTGGAGCTGAAAGTACGCGATTTGATGCTCTTCCACCCGAAGAGATGGAACACTACACTTCTCACGAGCCTCTTTAAACAACAAACTGTGGAAAGCATACTCAAGATTCACCTGGCCCAAGAAGATTACAAGGACTCAGCACTGTGGACTCCAAATAGATCAGGGAAGCATTATGTCAAATCTTTCTACCTCATAGACCAGCAACATAAATTCCAAAATTACAGTGGAGTAGAATGAAAAGCCATTTGGAATCTAAAAATTCATTAACATTTTAAACTCCATCTTTGGAGAATGGCCAATGAAAGCCTCTCCTGGTTCAGTGAAGAAGACTCTCACTGTCCTCTCTACCAAACCAGTTCCGATATATTAAATCATCTCTATGGTGATTGTCTATTTTATTGTGTTGCTCGAAGGGAATCACGTTGGAGTATTCACTCAAGTTCCATTCCTTGTTCCAGTTCTAAAGATCTGATAGATTTTGTTGCTTGTCCTCCACACAGTATTTCATCAAATATCCCCGATTAATTTATGTTTTCTCTATATGCAGCCATCATACTATACTAATTGTGGAACTCACGTAACGATGTTTTGCCTGCAAGAAAAACAACGAATCTCTTTGAAACGATCAAAAGAATCAAAAGGTCCTTCAGGGAGCACAATAGGTGCTGACACAACAAGATGCAACAAGAGGAAAACTCACACATGAGGTCACTGCAACTTGAAGCATCACAAGAGCCCACAGGACCTAATTGGACCATCATCAGCATAGATGCAGCCTGGAACAGTAACATATTGTGGCTCTTGGGAGTTATGCACCAGCTAAATAGCCTACCATCACTATCAAGGTTTCAAGTATCGCATGAAGACAAACCACTTCAGGCAGAAGCCAAAGCAGCCCTCCTTGCCCTAAACATAGCTGCAGAAAGAGGAATGAAGAAGATCTGGCTACGCAGTGATGCCTTGCTACTAATAGACGTCATTTTGCACCCACAAAACTCACCGTGAAAGATTAGGTGCATTGTATCGGATATTATTTTATCTCTCGAACTCTTTTCAGGGATATCTAGACTTAAGTCTAGGAATCAATGTAAACGCAACCACTTATTAATGAAATTGCATTATTCATAAAAAAAAAAGTATGATATTTCCTTGTAGTCTAAGATATGAACTTGAATTTTGATTTTGAGGGAAAGTAAGATATGGTTAGGTTTAGATTTGATTTTCACATAAACCCCATTTAAGCCCAAGTTGGGCATGAGCTTTAGGAGTAGATGACATTAGGAGGCAAAGATCAACTTCAGGAAGAAGTCGAAGGCTTAGAGATTGATGGTAACATCTTTGCTTATTTCTTTTAAATCTTTATTGATTTCTTCTTGAATTTGATATCTATGTGAATTTTTTCATGTGTTCTTTAAGTCCTATGGGCTAAATTCTTTATGCTAGGATTATAATTGAAGCTACACATAATTAATTTGTTTATTTTGTCTTGACTTAATGAGTTTTCGATCTTGATCAATTTCTTTTATCTCATGCTTAATGCATGCAATTGCCTGATCAACAGTTGTTATGATATGTTAATCCAGATGAACTTGGAAAATGGATTTTAGGTTTATAACATGGATAGAATAGCCTAAGTTTAATATCGAGGAATCAAATTGATTAGTGGTTAAGATAGGAATATACTTACACACCCTATAACCAATTCAAGTTGGAACTTAATGAGTTCAGCTTAATTGCAATCCGTAGGAATATAGGGGATTGGTTGAGCTAAATATCTTTCTGAAGCAATTCGGAAGGTACTTAGGAAATACTTGTGAATTTGAGGTTAGTAGATTCTGTTTAATTGAATTAGAGATAGATGAGATATATCGATCTACTGAAGTGTGGGGGAAATTATATTCTAAGTGATCTCACCAATTGATTTTCAGTTATCTTTAATTGCCTTATATTTCAAAAACCAATTTTATGATTAGCTTGGCTTCGATTACATTATGAAAATTTCGAACGTTAGTAGAATTTTACGTCAAGTCCTTGTGAGAACTATAAAATCCAAAACTATAACGCCATAAGCACTATAATCTTATATTTGAATGCAAAAGTTAAACAAAATTTGAAAAATTACTCTTGGAAGGTACGGGTAACAAAGGACTCGCAAGTTTATAAATTGCAGACGTCTTCATTTTCTTTAATTACATCATATTCTCCTTTACTAAGTATTATTCGTAAAATTTCTAATCTTATTCATACCTCTCCTTTTAAAAACAAAACTATAGGCTTCATATTCGAGAGTGAATCCATTTAACGCATCACAAACACACTCCGTGATATAAAATTAATGACATCATATATCATAATCTAATCCATACATAAAAGTACGAGGCCTTTGACAGTGTTTTTCCAATTTTAATAATTCCAGAAATGCCCTCGTACTCTCATGAATTTTTTTTCGTGCATTTCCGATTTGCGACTTTTAGTCGCACCCTTTCCAATATATTTATATTTCGATTCTCTATTCATTTCAAATTTAAATGGCCTTGTACTCTTGTGATTTTTCATTGCACACTTTCGGTTCGTAACTTTTGGCCGCACCCTTTCTAATATATTTATGTTCCGGTTCTCTATTCATTGCAAATTTTCGCTATTTGTTGCCTCACGTCCCGTGCAAAATATTTAGCCTTTATTGCAGGTACATTGCTCTATTTATCTGAAATGGCTACATATATGGTTGTCTACTCATGATCGTGATATGACTTAAGCAGGAACCAGATTAAAATTTCAAATTTCCTATGTTCAATTGGTCGGAAGAGAAAATGATGATATCATCATCATCATCATTATTATTACTATTATTATTTTTTTTTTTGGAGCGAATGCTGATCGGTATTGTGAAAATGGCAAACACAGATTGTCGTCTCTTATTACCTAAATTTCCTTTATTCCTAGATTTCCTGATTATGGCAAAACTCATATCTGTCCTAAATTTCCTTTTTTACTTAAAATTTTGTTGGGAATTTTTTTATTGAAAAAAGGAAAAGATCCTTCTTCCAAACTCGGACAGGCCGTGCAGAGCTTGTCATCTCATCTCCGACGACCAGATGGCCGAGAATGGCCACCTAGGCCTATTTGTTTGTCAAACTCTAAACGAACAGATGCCAATTGTCGGAACGCCGGGTTTGGCCGCCCCGTGTTCAGAAACCCTCTCTGCTTCGCCCAACCCTGGCCTCGAGAGGCATAGCCGACATCTCAGCTTGTCTGCGATATGTGACGTCCTACATGGTGGAGAGGTGTTTGATGTCGTTCTGCGTGCATAGGCGGCTGCAAAGGCCAGATATGGCCATCGCGAGGTCGGATCCGCTTTGTCGCAAGGAGCCCATGTGGAGGAAACGTTTATTCCGTAATTGCTAATGATATTACAAGTGTAATATGTCGAGGATGATCTGATCCTCTCAATTCTTATTTCATACTGTTCATCACTTGAACCCAGTTAGCGATCAATGAAGTACGACAACCGCAACGTACTGACACGTCCTGACAGACGATGGTGGGATTTCTATATATTCTGTAGGCAGCGGTGGGATTTCTATATTTTCCACTCGCCCCCCCCACTTTGAATATGCATGTATGTATGCTTTCTGCTATCTGTAAAATGTGCTTGGATGTAGCCTTACCATGTTATCAAATCTGATTCGTCCATCCTGAAGAAAATGAACTCTCCCATTTTCAATTTTAAAAACTTTTAAAAATAATTTTTAATTTTAAATATTTTTAATTTTAAATTAAAATTATTTTAAAAACTTTTAAAAATAATAAAAAAATTGTTTAAAAAATTTTTAAAATAATTTTTTTATTTTTTCTATATTTTAAGTATTTTTTCTGTATTTTTTTTATTATTTTATGTATTTTTATTGGAGTTTTTTTTTTCAGATTTTATGTCATCTTAAATAACGTGACGCACTATAATTAGTTCCACGTAACAAAAGTGACACATATGACACGCCACGTTAGCAAAATGTTAACGGCGTCAGGAGCAATTAACGGAATGCACTACATTGAAATGATTTTGAAACTTTTTATATCAACAAGTTACCAAAAAAATATTTTTGACCAACCTAAAACATTCATGAAATTTTTTGGACCACCGGTGCAATTAACCCTTGATTGTTTAAAATATATTTATATTTTTCTGTTGCAAGAGAGATCCATGGGTCTAATACAATTAAGTAGAAATCATAATAACTAATAAAAGAGTACAAATAATTCCACTGAGTATCGAATTCGGAACTCATTGGTTACTAGACGAGAGTAGGTGCTACTGCACTACACATGCGACAATAGTTCGAACCCACTATTCATCCACATGGACACCTGGCCAACCTTTCCTTAACTTTTCATGGAAAATTTGACGTCATGCCATAATTAATACTACATTCTAAACGTTTTGAAATATAATGTAATTTTAAAAAGTTATGATAAAATTAACAAAAAAGTAAAATGTTGTACTATAATATATATTTATATATATATATATATAAAAGAAAAATGAATTTACTATTAAGATTACTCAAAACGACTTCTTCATTTCCCATTTTCTCTCACTACTAGAATAATATCAATTTGAGAGGATTTTTTGCTAGGGAATTTTCCCTAGCAAATTATCCAAAGCAAATCCCTCCCAAAGTGAGAGGGAAAGTTGTAGGAAATTATTTGCGTGGGAATTCCGAGGGATTTGGCACGGATGAAAATTTCTACGGAAAAGTTCCCCCTCAAATCCCTAGCAAAAATTAAAAAAAAAATTGAAAAAAAATACATAAAAGGCTTGCTAGGTATATATCCATTGCAAATCCGAAGCTAAGGGGGCGTTTGGTTTCAGAGTTAAAGTAACTTTGATTTTGATTTTGATTTTAATCGTGGAAAAAGACAAATGAGATAGTATTATAAATTTGATTTGGGAAACGTGTGTTTTTGTTGTGTAGTGGGTAGAGTTAAAATCAAAATCATAATTTTAAAATCTGATCATGAAACCAAACAGGCCCTAAATATTTATGTTGCTTTTGGTTTCATAGTATAATTTTAAAATCAGATTTTGATTTTGAAAAAGAGTGATATAAATGAGACTTACCATTTGACTTTGTATGAATTATTTTGTTTTGTTATGGAAAAAAAGTGGTATAAATAGAGCCCACTCTTTGACTTTATATGAGTTATTTGTTTTGTTATTGGTAGAATTAAGTTAAAGTTGTGATTTTAAAATGTAATTGGCAAACCAAACAAGTCATAGCTTTGGATTTGCGATCTTCCCTCGCAACCCTTAAATATATATTACTATTTTTTTTTCCTTCTTCCTCCTAGCTTCTTCCTCAGAGACATGCAGGGAGGTCTTCGACTTCCAAGCCCAAGAATTTCGCCTGGATCAAGCTGCAGGAAGAGGAAGTCCATCGTAAACTCAAGCAACTAGATCGAGCTTCGACTGCTCTAGCTTGTATCTCTCTCTCTCCACCCACCCCCTGTCTCCCAATCGAGCTTCAAAACTTCTTCAAATTGATGCATCAGCTGCTTACCGGCAAGGGAATGAAGTAATCGGTGCCACCCCTCACCGCCCCCGCTCGGTGCCCCCTAGATCCCAGGCCTCCAGCTCGTTGCTGTCCTGTTAGAGCTCATTTTCTAGTTAGAGCCTCGATTAGAGCCCCGATTTGGCCCCCTCAGTTCGGCCCCTCGTAGGCTAAGAAGCCCGCCACGATTATCTGTCATTGGAATACGTCTTACTGCTTTGAACCTTTACGTTTTTGAACTTTGCTATCTATATGACACTAATAGTAGGCTTAAGATACTAACACTCCTTTGGTTTGTGAATTATATTTTTAAAATTTTAACTCTAATTTTAACTTTACTCGCTACATAATAAAAATCAACAACATAATTATTATTTTTTCCGTTTTTTTCAATTTTTTAACAATTCAGTTCAATTTTTAATATTAAATTATCTCAACTATTCATTACTTTTTCCACAATTCAATAACACAATCATTATTTTCTATCAATTATTTATTACTTTTTTACACTTTTTCTTATAATTTAACAACACAATCATTACAAATCAATTAAAATCAAAACTCAACTCTACTTAACTCTAAAATCAAACACACCAAGACAATGTTAACTATTTTCATAATTGTTGAATGTTGGTTGAATTGCAATGCAGCTTTTTAATGAAATTTCGATTAAGAAATGAATTTTGATTAATTTTTTAAATTTTTAATTAAATTTGCGACGGAATTGGAAAGAAAAATCCCTGCCAATTTCCTCGCAAATTTTTGCGAGGGAAAATCCCCGGCAAATTCCTCGCAAATTTGCGAGGGAACCTTTTCCCCGCCGATCCCTCATGAATTGTGAGAAAAAATGGCCGACGCAAATCCCTCGCAAGGGAACTATGCCTCTCATTTGCAAGGGAATGATCCTTCGTAAATCCCTCGCAAAAAAAAGCGACCAGTAATTTTGTGATGGATGTCATCCCTCTCAAATCCAAATGAAAGGATGATTTTTAGAGGGAATTGCAAGGGATTATTCCCACTCAAATTGATGTTTTTCTAGTAGTCTCGACATATATATTACTATTATTCTTATTTATGTTCATACTATATTTCTCGTAATTCATGACATCTTAATTTTTTCTGATAAAACTGTGAATATTTTTTCCCTTTTTTTTTTTGTAAAATACGGAGCTTGGAGCTTTCATCGTCGCTTTCTTTTTTAATAAGGACCAATCATGGATTTAATACAATAAAATAGGTATCCTAATAGCTAATAAATTGGTATAGGTAGTCTCAACGGGTATTTCATCATCTATCTTTATTCTTGTTCTATTTCTCCATGTGAACTTTCTCTGTACATTTATTTTTTGATTTATTTCTTGGAAGGGCTTGTTTATGTAAGGTTGGGTTGAAATAATTTGTTACAATTCCATATATATTTGATCTTTATATGTTTGTAGATGTTGAGATGCTGCAATGGCTTATTGTTAGACAATTTGGGACCAATAATTAGAGTAGGTTGAAAAGATTATATGGTATTGGGAACAGAAGGAGTAATGAAGTCAATACTGAGGTTCTGTGCTATTATTAAGTTGTACTTATCTTCCTTCTTCTTCTAAAGATTATATGGTATTGGGAACAGAAGGAGTAATGAAGTCAATACTGAGGTTCTGTGCTATTATTAAGTTGTACTTATCTTCCTTCTTCTTCTTCTTCTTCTTCTTCTTCTTCTTCTTCTTCTTCTTCTTCTTCTTCTTCTTCTTCTTCTTCTTCTTCTTCTTTCCTTTCTACTGCTGTGGTTATTATATCATCATAAAAGTTTTTTCTTTTTTTAAGGGTGGCTTATGGATTGGTACAAGATTAGCGAAATCTAAATAAAGAGATACAAAAGTTCCACTAATAAAAATCAAAGCTGAAATCTTATGATTCTAAAGAGCTTAAATGGGGATGAAATGCGCATGAACCAATGCTCCTCGTCAATGAATGAAGAAACAATCTACCGAAAAGAACGAAAGAAGAAATTATAGATTTTTATGCCACTGTACTAAGTCCCCTTCCTCCTCGTAGTCAAAATGAAATATATAGAACTTGATGAGCAGCAAATTTGCAGTACTTTCATTGAAGTTTTCCCTTAACCTGCCAGATGTAAATTCAAACTGATCATATATCGTATAAATTATTACTCAGATCGCAATCCTTATTCAAAGAAAATGCTCGGTTCAATGGAACAAAAAGATTGCACGACCACACAATAGTGAAGGACGATATCGAATAGCTTCGTCATCGATCATGGATCCTAGTGGGAATTGATCTTCCTGCAGTTCTTCCGAATCTCGCCTCTCGACCCTGTCAGTGGAGAAACATTCCCCATTTTCACCATTGACTTGGCAAACTGCTCGAAGAAGAGCTCGTTGTTCTCGGCATACTTCTTCACGAGCTCCATCGAGGCCTGGTTTTGGGTCACCAGGATCTGGTCCGAATTCAGCAGGCCCTTGTAGGCCAGGAGGTTCTTGAAGTAGCTGTTGTCGAAATGGACTGGGCTAACAAAGTCAAGAAAAAAGAGGTTCTGGTCTCCCCCAGACCTTGGGCAGCGGCCGCGGAGCTGGGCAGCATAGGACTGGTCCAGGGTGAAGTCTGGCTTCCCATTTCCGGTCTGGTTGTACAGCCTCTGCCTGAAGCTTGTGCACCTTGAGTTTCCGATAGTGTGGCTCCCTGCAGGTTCCATCAAAATTTCCAATTTGATGGCATGAGAAAGATAGTGTTGTAATTTTCATAATAGGAACGTCCATCATATATAGAGATTGAGTTTAGCCATACCTGACAAGGCGACGAGATCAACGATATCGAGCCCTTGTAGCTTGAACTTGGTGAGGATAGTTTGGAAGGTGTTGTTTGGGGCAGGAATGTTGTTGTTGGACCCACTCAAGCTTGCTTCTCTTGAATCCCTCCTTCCCAAAGGCACCTCCCAACTTGGTCCACCAGTCTAATAATTATTCATGAATTTTTAGATTATTATCGATACACATAAACTAATTAAGAAATTAAATTAAAATAAGTAAAAATTCCTTTTTTGATTTTCAAGTATAAGTTTAGTTTTTATACTTACAAGGACAGTGGAGTCTCTAGCAGCAAGAGCAAGGATGTCTGCACATGAGACCGTGTGGGGGCATTCCTTCTCCAGCGCGGACTTTATCTCGTCGAGCACCTCGAACCTTCGAGCTGAGTTCCTGTTGGGGTTCGACATCTTCTCACTCACGATGCTCCCAGTGCTGTCCAGCAGCAGCGATGCATCACATCCCTGTGGCACGTAATTTCCATTTCAATGTTCATTAGCGGAAGAAAAAGTGCAAATGTCTTCCATAAGATGACTCGAGTTCTTCGTGTCAAGCTTTTTCGTTAATGTATATGTGGTATGGATACGGATCGTGAGGATTGATCCATTATATTCATGTAAAATTGTAAACCATGTCTCGAAAAATTGCCTAGTTAGACTTATGTACACATGTATTATAATAGTTTCAGCCAAGGTGCTCTACGGCATGAAACAATACGGGCTCAAGATGGACGTAAAGTCGAACCTTGACAAAACAGTCATGGAAATGCAGCCTCAGCAGGGAAGCGGCCGTGCGAGCTTCTCTGGCCACAGCCTTGGCCACAACTGACTTAACGATCTCCTGGACCCTTGGGCACGAGTGGTCGTAGAACTGAGGATAGAGGTACCCTCCCATGGTCTTGGCAGACAAACACAGAGGAACAAGAGCGAGGAATGAAAGAAGTGCAGCAAATCTAGTGAAACAAGCCATCTTTCCGCGAACTTACAAAGGCAAAGAGATTCGAAACTTGGAATTTGGAGATCTTTGCCTTTGATGAGGGTATGGACATGGCAAGGCGGGTATTTATAGGGAAAGTAGTTTGGCATTTTTGAATTTGATAATTGTGAATAGAAGGGACAGAGAAGAGGAAAATTGATTGAAGGAAACAAAAAGATGGAGTAGGTAGCTAACTGCTTCCATAGCAATTATCAGACAAAGATTTGGAAGAAAGATTGGAGTTGGTACGTGCCAATCAACATTATAAATTCGATTCACACGGCCAATTAATTGGTCAACTCATTCGGATTGGAAGCTAGAAACCTTCACGTCGAGAAGACGTGGTCGTAGTCTGTTGCCTCGTGATCAGATAAAAGTCGGGACAGGCGAATGTTAACCTGGCCAAGTTAAAGTGCATAATGTAGTTCCATAAAAAGAGCTAGGAATTCAATTAAAAAGGACCCAATGACTTCCAAAGAATTGAACAAGCTGCATGAGGTGAATATCTCATGTACAGTACGGTCGCGTAGAGTAGCAATAAGGGCGACTTAACCGTCAACTTTTTCAATATATCAATCCAAAAACACCAAACTCTGCCTTATGTAATATCGGTCCTAGATGCTGCACTGACGTGATTTATAGCAGCATCAAGAAATATAATTAAAATTTTACTAGAAAATAAAAAAATTATCAAATAAATGTATTCATTTTTAAAAATTCATAATTTTTATAATTTATTAAATAGTATGTAACTAACAGTATTTTATTAAAAAATTACAATAATATATACTTTAAAATTAAAAAATTTCCATTTACAATAATTATAAAAATTAATGATCTCAAAAGTGCCAAAAAAATTCATTCAACAATCTAGCCATTCTGAGATCATCTAATCAGTCCCACCATATTTCCTCTAATTATATGTATAGATCGTCATAGTACGATTGACCTCTGGATAATTGGCCATGATCAGTCTTGTAGTCCAACAGATTGGGATAACACACATACATACGCCTCTTGGTCCGGTTTGATTATGTAAATAAAGATCTGCCAAGTTGCTCAAGTGTTCGAATGTTCGATGATTGATTGGAAATGCCCCTCAGCCAGCCTTAGCGTCCACGTATATTGACCATTACTCTATTATACCGATAACGACCTTGATTAAATTAAGCTATCTGGGTTCGTTGTCATGGTGAAGATTTCTTTCAATTTACTTTTGTTTATTTTGATATAAGCTAATCAATGATGTATGGTCAAAGTCAACCTTGCATAGAAGCAAAACATAGTAACCTAATGGTAATGAGACATGATAAAGATAATGTATAAGAAAGGGGTAGGAGTGAACTCACCTGCTCTGTTGACAAAACTGCACGCAATTTGCTTGACTATGTCCATAGTTTTATATGGTCACTGCATTGAACATACTAACGGGTCTCCTTAGTGTTTTTTTTTTTTGGGGGTAAACGGGTCTCCTTAGTTTCAAACATCAGCAAAACCACAAATACACCTTTACATGTTTTGCCTCGGTGAAAGACAGGTCTGAATCGGAATGTTCCGATTATTAATTGAACGACTCAGCATCAAACATAACCTCTCGATGGCACCCTTCTTGACAGGGAGCCATTGCATTGGAGGCCCCCAACATGTCTAATGGCACGTGAATGCACTACATCGTTGACATAGCGGGTGTTGATGGAATTGTCAGAATTAAATCCGAGTCATGGGAAAAAAAATGGTATTCACATTATTAGTGTTACCATACAAATATGATTAAATTCCACATGATCTGCCTATGTCTCGGGAGACATGAGTAACTACAAAAAGGAACTTTACATTGATTTATTTCTTTCTTTTTCTAGTTTTGGCTTAAAGGAACTTTAGCTTAAATTGATTTATAGGCTTGGGAGAGAGGTCATGTATATTCTAAGTTTACGTATGGAGACCATACAATTTACCGCCGTTGACTATTACAATTTTAAAACTGGAGAAAGTATGAAAGCAACATCACTTCTCCCAAAGAGGGGGGAAAAAATTCCAAGTAAATATCCATAATTTTATTACAAGGTTAAATCAGACAATTAAATACCTCATGGCGATGGGCAAGCCGATGTCAAATGACGGTTAGTGACGCCTCTGGCCAAATACGAAGATATCCAGAGTAGACACACAAGCCAATCCTACGAAGACAGCCCTGAAGGGGAGGCCCTTGACCCCATTCCCATGACTGGGGCTCAACAAGCCTCGGCGTAGTATTGGAGGCTTGATGAACCGTTGAGCACCATTGCCAAGGCTAGGGCTCGATGAGAGTAGCCCCGATGGCAAATGCATGCCAAGTCCCCTTCGTCTCATGGGCTTGAGTCGGGCCTGGTCCCTTGGCCTGGTGACCTAATCCCAGTCCAAGGTTGGGCCAACCCAATTGCAGGGTTGGTGCCGAGGAAGGTCGATACAAGGCAAGTCGGCCCAATTAAGGGACAATATTGCGACCCATTAAGTTTAGCGAAAAGGCTGATTTATTTATTTATTTCATTTTTTTGTGTGTATACTCTAGCATCCAGAAGTCTAATGGCCCCGACTAATCAGTCAAGTTGAGTTGGCCAATTAATGGGTAAAACTCTCACAATCTTGATTTTTCAATCTACAAGACTTGAACTCAAGACATTATATAAGAAAAATAAGTGCCGAATCAATTGAAGCAACTTGCTTTCTTTTTTTTCTTTCTTGGCCATCTGAATAGGGCTTATTCAGATTTGAGGAAATGCCTAGCCTACTGTAGAGTTTATGTGGCATGAAAATTTCCATAAATAGCTATTTCTTTCAAAGAGTAGGTAAGTTCTTTCTACTGGCTTAGAAATTTGGACTCCATTATTCAGACAAGTAACCTAAAGCTTCGAAGAGGTCTCACGAAAACACTGCTAGAGTCTCCTGCCGACCTTATTTCGGGCCACAAATTAATTTGTTATGTCATTGTACCTCCCGGGTAGCTTATAGATATGAATCATTCAGGAAGACAGACACAAATAACTTAAATTCGTGCACCGAATTATGGAAGGTTGAAGTCAGAAAAGCCATGGTGCTGGATCCTCTAAAGGGCCAAATTTATAGATAGGCGAATTCCAAAATCCTATACTATATGAACTTTAATACGATAAATTTCATATCCACGCTAGATAGTAGTAATTAAAAAGTTCATAAGCAAATAATTCATGTAAAATATTTCATAAACATAATCTCAATTATCAATTCAATTTATAAAAAATTACAAAAAATTCCTAACTAGTTTATTATTAATCAAAATATTAATAATCATAGACTCTATAAAGATTTTGCATTAAAGAGCTCATAAGCAAATAATTATTTTTTTCCACTCATATTTCATATATTAAGTTTTGTAAATTTGAATAATTTTAGATAAAATGACTTATAACTGGGATGAAAGATTTACTCAATTTAACTTTTATAAGGCTAATAATGATTATTAAAATTAAGTAAAGTTTAATAATTCTAATGTCTTTACAATTATGTATATTTATTTACTAACAAAATAACAATTGCTTATAAAATAACAATAAGTGATTAGAATTTTTCTTTAATATTTTTTTGGATATATTTTCTTTAATTACAATTATAATAAATGCTATTCAATTTCTATATAGCATACTAATTTATTAAACATTTATGATTCCACCCTTATTCAATAGGGTGAGATACAACTATATATATACACTAACAAAATAGCAATTGCTTATAAAATAATAATATTTTCATGCGATAGTAGAGTAAGAAATGATATTACTAATATTGAAAAGTATAAAATCTTAGTAAATTAATATCACGTGACTTGTTTTAAAATTGATATAACATTCTAAATTCAATTTTTTTTGTTTAAAAAACATATAGACATGGAGGAAAAAATAAGAAATGTAATTAGATAACATGATAAGAAAATATAAAAATACAAATTTTATAAAAATTAAAATATTAACTCATGCTTTTTGGATATAACTACCATATCTATTTGTATTGCACATAGAATTTTCATTATATTTATTAGCATATAATTGTACTCAACTCCTCTGCATTAAGTATCTCATATATTTTTTATATATTATTATTACTATTATAGCTTCTCCTTACAGCATATTTCATTTGATCCCAATACCTTTTTGACACGTGATATCATGCTAGAATGTACTCAAATATTATGAAGATTCCTTATTTTTTGTGTAAAATTATGAGGATTCTTTTATTTAGTAATAAAAAGTAAAAACTATATGGGGTGCATTATAACGTTTGAAAATATGCACCAATTATATTAATACAATAAATCTATAAATACAAAATATTATAATTTTTATTAAGTACATATTTAATTGAAAACTCATCACTAAGAACCCCATTAATTTTAACTGTTCTTCAAAATTCGTTTAAACCATCTCGCAATTACGATCAACCCAAGCAAGGATTGTCGATAGGCTTGAGTAACCTTGCATTTCATCGAAAAATGGTGGCGACTTAAAATAAAAAATTCATGTTTCTTATAAAAAAATTCATGTTCCTTTTTTTATTAAAAAATTTAGGATAGTTTTTATTATATTTGAAAATATTATAACCGTTTCTATATATCATAGAATTTTTACAATCTTTATCTTTAGCGAACATACCATTTATCTTATTTATCTTATGCCATACTATAGTTTACACTCATTATACAAGGTGCGGTCAATAGATAAACAAAAAATAATTTTAGAAACATTATTTTGATATTAACTTTTTAACCTGAAAGTATGGGTCTTCCTCTTAGTATTGTTTAAGTATCATAATTTATAGCAGTATGGTCATTAATAATATCATGGGTTTTCTTTTTAGAATGTGAACAGAAACTGAGTATGTAAGGGTTAATTTAGATCATAATTGTCTTCTAAATGGAGAAAATTATTAATTGGGAGAGTTTTACCTCTTAGTGAGCCGACTTGACTTGAACTGAATTAATTGGAACACATTGGACTTCTGGATACTAGGATACACATAAAAAAATTAAATGATAATTTATTTTAAACATATTATTTATAATTATAACATGAAAAAAAAATAGCATAGATGATGGACGCAATTTTTGCATGTCAAAATTTAGAATTAATTTTATTTAATCATTAAACAAAAATGACAAATTCATTGTACTGCGTGTTATATCGATATTTATATTTCGTAAATTATACTTGACTCAAGATTGTACTTGCTCAAAATTAAGTCCACTCTAATTTTCTAAAAGTACGTCAAATGTCCTGCATCAAGGAAAGGAAGATTATACTTGTTAAAAGTGAATAAGGAAAGGAAGAATGAAGTGATTATTAAATTATTTATGTGAAAAAAATATATATATATATATATATATATATATGAAGTGACAGGTCTGAAGAAAAACTACAAAGGGCCAAAAATGACAAAACTCACAATTTGGTCCCTGAAAGATACGCTTTTTGAAAAGACGTCCCTGAAAAATATTTCTCATACTAATTGAACACGGTGTGTACAACGTTTAGACATGTTCATCCTTCCGTCCAAGTTTCCATCTAGTCCTTGATGGAAAACGCTGATGTAACCTGTTATATGCTAATTTGGCACGTTAAGTCTCACGTTGGACTTAAAACTATGTCGTTTTGGCTCTTTTTCTTAGAGAAAAAAACAATTTCTCAGAGTCAATAAAATCCATTTCTTAGAAGTTATTTTCCTTTGAGAGATCCATATCCAAATCTTGACTCATCACTAGCGACGATATCGTAACTGGGTCGAATAACAGCTCTAGTTCTTCAAAAGCTTCCTCGATGTGGCTCCCTACCATTTTCTTGTCTTCGTGGAGTTAGTGGCTTGGGCCTGCTGCAGAAGGAAGCAGAGATCTAGGCGTCAAGCATTGAAGACGGTGATGGGAGGCAGAATGAGGCAGTTGTCTCCTCGGAGTCTGAATGGATAGGCAAAATCTTGTTTTTGCTAGATATGACTGCACGATCAAACTCAAGCTTCTTCTTCTGATATGCAAGAGCAGCCTTTTCTGCTGTGCCATATGTCTCGAGCCACACCCTGACGCCATGAATTGGGTCCCGAATCTCGACTGCGTACTTCCCCAAGGCCTCCTTCGAACTCCCTTGTACATAGAATTAGAAGAAGAAGGCTGATTTCTCTTCCCGTCATAAAAACTTCTCGTTTATGCTAATGCACTTAGGCCTCTTGCTATTGGTCTCCCTCGCCCTACCTGATTCGGAACGGGAACTACATTCTCTCTGATAACGCGTTTACGACCTGTACGTACTCTCCTCGAGTTGTAATACGTGTTAATTTCATTTCTCGAAGACTTGGTTGCATCAGGGTCACTGTATATCATACGAACTCTCTCCTCATTGTTTTGAGATTCTGTTCTCTGTTCAGTTTCTTTTTCGCGAATTCCTCCCTAGAACTAAGGCTCGACCTCGATGACCCTAAAGGAACCTTCTCAGTCTCAAGCCCAGGCATTTATGTTGCTCTGGATCGAAATGTGGAGGACAAGAATATACTAATGTATACGTCTATATATGTATATATATTTTGTGTGTGTGTGTTGGTCGAGCAAGCAGCGAAATGAAGAACCTTTGACAGTGCTAGGTATCAAGGAGACCTAACAACCGAGATTTCCTCGAGATCAAAGCGAGAAATTGTGTCTGGTGATGATCAGGCCCAAAGAACTCGACCCCGGAACAAGTCTTGCTAAGAACAAAGGATGGAAACCAATGAGGATCCTCGGTTCTTCTTCGATGCAAGACGAGGAAACAGAGGAGAGAGGCAGTCAAGGGGGGAGAGAGGGTCGCCGGAAAAAGGAGCCAAATCTAAGGGAGGGAGGTCATCGGAAATGGGGGCTTCGATCGCCCCACCTCCCTCTCTCTCTCTCTATCACTAGGGGTAGATCTGCCCTCGAGAAAATGAGCACAATAATTTTTTTATTATTTTTGGAAGAAATTGTGAAGAAAACGATGTCGTTTTTGGAGGGAAAATTGCCAACATCGAACTTAACGTTTCAAGTCATCACTTAACAGGCCATGTCAGCATTTTCTGTCAGGGACGAATTGTGAAAGGTAACGGAGGGACTAGCGTGTTTTAACATTTCATTTGCAAATCCTGATTTATCTAATGAAATTCTTTCAGGGACTAATTTGTATAGCGTTGTAAAGTTCAGGGACCAAAAAGTGATAGAAAGGAGGCGGCCGCGGACAATCGAACATGAGACCTGTCATATGATGGTACACTGCTCTTCCACTACAGCAATGGAAAATTCCTAAAACGAGCACCCATTGTTTGCCTTTAGCCACTCATTTCAGTCGCTTTTCTTTCGATTGGAAGACAAATGAAAAAAAGAAAATTTAGGCCATGTTTGGAAATGGAGTTGAGTCTCAACTCTATTCCAACTATATATATATATATTTAACTAGGTTGTAATAATAAGTGGGAAAAAATAATTATTATTTTGTTGAATTATGAAAAAAATAGAAAAAAATAATGAATAGGTGAAAAAAAGTAATGATTGTGTTATTGAATTGTAGAAAAAGCAATGAGTAATTGAGAGAATTTAATATTAAAAATTGAATTGAATGTAGTTAAGATAAAAAAAAATTAAAGAAAAAGTAAAAAGTAATAATTGTATTGTTGAATTGAAAATGAGTGAAATTAAAGTTAAGTAGAGTTAAAAAACTTACTCATTTGCCAAACAATGCCAACCCTGCTAGTTGATTAAAAAAAGAATGACGACAACAGAGGTTGAAGAAGAAGACGAAGAACGATAGGCGGCATAGCAAAGTCTCAACTGGATGGCCCCCTTCCTCCTCGCTTCCCTCTCAACGGCGATGAACGATCTTCCCTTTTTCACT
Source organism: Punica granatum (assembly GCF_007655135.1). Classification (NCBI taxonomy): domain Eukaryota; kingdom Viridiplantae; phylum Streptophyta; class Magnoliopsida; order Myrtales; family Lythraceae; genus Punica; species Punica granatum. The sequence continues at coordinate 6,339,553 of NC_045132.1, forward strand.
TCAATTGCCCATAACAAACAAGAAAAAGTTAAAAATAAATAAATAAATAGATAAATAAGATAATTTAAAGAAAGGGATAATGAATAAAGAAATGATTAATTAAAAAAATTAGAGAACCGAGATCAAAATCACAACCCTCCCCCACTTCTTCCACTTCACACACAAATACATCACCCACACCTTGCTTTTTTCATCTCCTATATATTTAACAGTTGGTTTCTTAAAAAAAAAAGAAGTTGGTTTCTTCTTCATTTCTGCTCTTCCCCAGTTCCCTCTCGACGTACTCTCACCCTCTGCTGTGCTCTCGCTTTGCCTTTCTTCCTTATTTCCTCATTTCATTCTCTACTCTCTCTTCTATTCTCCTCTCTACTCTCTCTTCTATTCTCCTCTATGTCCCAATGGATCCCCTGTGCATTCTCCTTCAAGAGCTTCGCCAACTAGAGTGCAGCGTCGAACTCATACGGGGGGAGGTTTGACATCAGGAGCTCTACCTTGCTGAAATGCAACTCGCTTGTTACGAGACCATGCAAGATCAGCTGTCTCACAGTGAGTTCAACGTTGGAGCTCAGAAGGCTCAAATTACCCAGCCCCGGGGTCAAGCTAATGCTATCGGTCACAACATCGGGAAAGATCGATGAGCAATCCGCCAGCATCAACAAATCCTACTCCAGCAACATGTGATCCCCATCCGCACCTTGGTCGATGTCGGAGCGGCTATCAAAAGTGTTTGGATGAGGAGGCAAAATAACCATCAACCATTACCGCCTCAACGATGACATTATTGACCACCGACCTGCTTGACATTATTTACATTATTATTCTACTGTCATGCTTGACATTATTACTCTATTGTCATCGAGGTAGTAAGGGTCGATGGTAATTTTGCCTCCCCATCCAAACAATTTTGACAATCGCTTCGACATCGACCAAGGTGTGGACGGGTATCACATGTTACTAGAATAGGATCTGTCGATGCTGGTGGATCGCTCGCCGATCTTTCCCGATGTTGTGATCGATAGCATTAGCTTGACCTCGGAGCTAGGTAATCTGAGCCTTCAGAGCTCCAACGATGAACTCACCGTGAGACAGCTGATCTTGCATGGCTTTGTAGCGAGGGAGGTCTGGCTGCAGCTCAGCAAGGTAGCGCTCCTAACGTCAAACCTCCCCCCGCATGAGTCCGACGCCGCCCTCCAGCTGGCAAAGCTCTTGAAGGAGAATGCACAGGGGATCCATTGGGACAAAGCGGAGAGCATAAGAGAGAGTAGAGAAGGAAATGAGGAAATGAGAAGAAAGGGAGAGCGAGAGCAAAGCAAAACAGAGGGTGAGAGTGCATAGAGAGGGACATGAGGAGGAAGAATAGAAATGAAGAAGAAACCATTTTTTTTGGCTTAATAATGCATATTATTAAGAAGAAACCAACCGTTAAATATATTGGAGATGGAAAAAGTAAGGTGTGGGTGATGTATGTGTGTATGAAATGGAAGTAGTAGGTGAGGGGCGTTATTTTGATCTCCACACGGTTCTCCATTTTTTTTTATTAATCAGTTATTTATTCATTATCCCTTTCTTTGAATTATCTCATTTATCTATTTATTTATTTCTAATTTATTCCTATCTGTTATGGGCGACTGAAGTGAAAAGGGAAGATCGTTCATCACCGTCTGGATGGAGGCGCGGGGGGAGGGGGCCAGTCGGCTGAGACTTCGCTCTGCCACCCGTCGTTCTTCTTCTTCTTCTTCTTCTTCTTCTTCTTCAACCTTTGCCGCCGTCGTTCTTCTTTTTAATCAGCTGGCAGGGTAATAGCTTGATAGCTGTAAGATGTAATCAACAATTTTAGTTATATAAGACGTAATTTATATGCATATCAATGAGAAGAAGAATTGCTTTTCACCAAAACTTTGCAAGTAATATATAATAAGAATTACAATACAATATTGTGATAGAGTCAAGACCTTGCTTCTCGGAATTGAGAAACTTTTCCTATGGTTAATCATCCGGTTAGGTTTGAAAAAAAATATGAATCGAGAACCACTTGGGCGGGTCACATTCATCGAAACTTTCCTACAAGAGTACCAAAGATATATGTGTACGAAATTATTATTCTGCATAAATAACATCATGTATAGAATGTAACAAGACTCAACAAAAGATTTGTTTATTTTTAAATAACATATGTCATAAATTTGTAACAACTTGTGCTGATATGTTTAATACCAATTGGTTTTTGTTACATGCCATGTGGTATATCCGTTACATGCAAACTTTCTCCATCTATAGACATAAATTGCAAAATATTTATAAACTAGGATATTAAATTCATGTGCTGCATGAAATTCATAAAAAAATTATTATGTGAAGTTAAATATGAATTCCATAATTAAAACCAATTTGTAGTTTATATGATTATATAAGAAAAACTATTCCTTTATATTATGTAAACTTTTAATATGAAAAATTTCATAGTCATGCTGGATAAAATTAATTTAAGAGCTTTTAAGCAAATAATTTGTGTAAAATATTACATATGCATAATCTTGATTCTCAATCTAATTTATAAACAAAATTTAATATTCTCAAAATTAAAAATTCCTAACTTAGTTAATGAAACAATAAAAATAGTAACTTCTATAAATTTTACAATTACATATTCGTTGGTATTTTATTCTCACTCACATTTTATATATTAAGTTTCGTGTATGTAAAATGGGCTAATAATTTACCTACAGAAAAAAAAACCTACCGAAAAAAATTGGGCTGATAATTTTGATGAGAGATTCAGTTATTGAACCTTTATAAGACTAACAATGATTTTTAAAATTGATTAAATAAGTGTCAATATAAATTGTGAATATTTAGATTAGAGTCCTTTAATATTTCATTGAATGTATTTTCTTTAATAATAATACTATTATTTAATTTCTGTATAAACTATATTTAATTACTCCGTATATAAGGGTGTTTATGGTCTTAATGATATACCATATGAATTCTTTTGAATCCTATAATTATTATATTTATATATATCATAAGAAGAAAAAGTAGTTATCTCTAAAAGTGAATCTCTTTTTCAGATGTACTTATTTTCTAATTATAATTACAAAAAATGTGCAGAATTATATAATATAAAAAGTTAAATTATATTTCGGTAATATAAAAAATTTAAATAAATTAATAAACATAGAATTTTTTATATATCTAAACAGTATACAATCACTTGTCTACCATTAATTATTAAAAATAATTACCAAAGTAGATATATATATATATATATATGTGGATGTATATATTTCTAAAACATTTACATGTATATATTTCCTGAACATATATATTTATTTTATTATTTATTTGATAAATATTTTATTATGTGAATTAATTGTATATAAATTTAAATTTATGTCACTATTTAATGCACTTATTTTCAAGTTTATATATATAGATTTTAATTTACAAAACATTGACTAATAACTAAGAATAATAAATCCATAAACTCAATCAATATTACATTTTTTTAATATACTAGTTGGAAGGTCTTGTGAGTTGCCCGTGGTATGCACCCTAAAAAATTGTCCCAGTTTATAATTTTTCTAGAAAAAATAATGCAATTGTGAAACATAAATAAAGTTTTTCGGTATATGATAAATGGATGAATTTAAAATAATTTAGAAATACATTTTTTAGGGTAGATTCTTTATTTTTCTAATGTATAATGTCTACAAAGAGCACATACATTCTGATCTCAAGTAATGAGAGAGAAAATTCTATTGCAATGATTAATAAACTAGGCGTAAGGTCCGTGCATATGCGTGTACAGGCTATACATAATAAAAAATATTATTAAATTGGTAATAATTTTAAAAAATAATATATAAAATATGAATTTACTGATCAAATATATTTTTTCCAAATTTTTTTATTGTCATCGTGCATAGGTCATATCTTTCCAAAATAATTAAAATTTATCTATTTCATAAGTTATAATATGTTAAGACACGACTCCAGTCCAACTTTCTCACTGGAATCTCCTTCTCCATCGTGAGAAGGTTACACTCGGCCCTCGACACCTCCGCCTTCCACCGACGCCCCCTCGCCTCCATCGCCTTCTCTCTGCCTCATCTCGCCATCATCATAATTCTAGAGCAGAGCAACAAGGACCGAGCCACCCCCTCCTTGACCCTCACCGCCCTTCAAGAACACGCTCTCCTCATCATGCAATGTCTCAGGCTTCCGGAAGTCACTAGAGCTGGGCCTTCCCGCTCGTGAAGCTTTCCGCTGTGCATTGCGGCCAGGGAGGTGAAGGATCCTCAGGGTCAGCGGCTGCGGGTACTGCCACTTCTGCCTCCTCATCCCCATCCCCTCCCCCGTCATCATGAACATGTTTTATGTGCAGAAACGGATAGATTTGAACGGGAGAGAGTCTTAATCAATCAAAGGGGTTGACACTTGACATGAACATATTCAAATGAATGGCTCCGCATTGCTTCTCTTTTGATTTTCATGAACAGAGATAAACAGAGGGAGGGAGAGAGAACATAGTAATCGTTAGAGAAGAAGAGGTGGGACCGTGGGCGAAATTTAGATATAATAATGGCCTCCAGAGAAAGAGAGAGATTAGGGCGTGCAGCGTCGTCGAGTGTTGGAAGAAGAAGCAGAGCAGGACAGGGACAGGGACAGGGACAAAAACAGAGGGGATTTCCAAATGAAAGCTGTCTTTTGGGGTGTGCAATTGCGGGAGTATTTGACACGACACGATAACACGACATGGATACGATACGGAGTTAACGAGTTTGGGCTAAGGCGAAATGTATTTAAACCGGTCAAATCCATTTAGACACGATAAATAATTGTGTTTAAACAGGTTCAACCCTTATAACTCGTTTAGATACGGTTAGACCCGTTTATATTATGTGTTAATGCGTTAATAAATTTATTTTGTATATTATATCAATTCATAGAAAAAGTATTATACTAAAATCATCTAAATTTGTTTATATAAATCACTGCTTATGGTGTTTTTATTATGTCAATCGTGTAGTAATATGTAATTAAAGTTAACAGTGTCATATCATATGGGTATAATATGTACCTAAAAATAATATTGTCATATCGTGTAGGTAAATATACATACACATTTAGACACGCTTAGTTAAACGGGTTAGACGCATCATGTCCGTATCAACCCGTAATTAAACGTGTCTAGTTCGTGTTTAAAAATATTGACATGTTTATTAAACGTGTCGTGTTCGGGTTTAGAGCTTTCTAACACGAACTCGTTTAGAGGTGATCCGTTTAAACATGATACGACACATATTGTCATCCCTACGTGCAACCACGTTTTTGAGTTCACTGACAGTTGAGTCCTCCAATTTTTTTCGGTTGCCATCACTTGAGTACATGAATTTCTAAAATTGAAAAGTTAGTTCTCCAATTCAATTCTGTCTAATAATTTAGTTTAATCGTCAAATGGTTGGATGGAAATTTGATGTGGACGTCCGAGCTAGCACTAACGGCGTCAATTTGAGGCAACGAACTCAGCAAAACGTCGTCGTTTTGCCTCTCTTCAACCACCAAATGAAATGACGTCGCTTCATACATCTCCAAACGAAGCAAACGGCATCGCTTCAATCTGCCTTTTCGACCACTGCAAAAAAAGGCACCGTTCTCTGCACTTCGAATCCCTTAAGAACCAATTCCCAATTCTCTTTCCCTAGAAACCCGAATCCCCAAATTTTGAAATTTCCTCCAAGTTCAAACTCTAATCCCAAAATTTGAATCCAATTTGGAGCTCAGAATGAGTTGCAACTCTCAATCCCAATGGAGCTGTTGTAATCATCGCTGTGTACGTGAGGATTCACCCATCTACCCCAAGAGCACGAGGCAGAGCAGTTCGAGGATGTCCAATGGCGAACATATCTTCTGTCACTGTGGGTCAAGAGCTCTGAGGATTTCGAGTTTGCTGGTTATTGTTTTGGTACTAAAGTTATGGATTTAAGTTGGTTATGGTGTATATGCAGTTAGGATTGGATGAGATGAATGGATCGGTAACGAGGGTATTACATTAGGTGAATTGCATTTTGATTGATATGCTGAGATACAAGTGAGCCTGCTAGTTAATGAATGAGCTGGTGGGGGTGGTCTGTAACATGTAGATGGTGCTTAGGAGTTACTGCTATTTGCAGATCTTGTAAACTACTAGCCCATCAACAACGAGGCCCATGAAGCCCAAAATCCCATCTTCGGGCCACATATCTCCCGTCAGCGCAGCTTCAACGACGTTCGTTCACTTCGTCATCTTCTTCCTGTTCGTTCTTCTTCAGCTCAGGCTAAGCAGAACCTCTTCTGCTCGGCGCCTATGGCTATGTGACGCACCAAGCTGGGATTGGCGTTAATGGCGGCTCTTCTTCGTAATCTCTCCAGCCTTTCCCGTGGCTGTTCCTTCTCTTCTTTAACGCCCCTCTTCCTCCACCGTCCTTCCTTTTCTCATCGAAATCTTTACGGTGTTGCTTTCCGCCGGAGGGTCCACCGGAGCTGCTGCCTCTTGTTCACCTCCCGGAAGTTCTCCGTTGCTGCCTCCTCAAGCTCACCAGGTTCCCATGCTCTCAAATTCTGTGCTCCTTTCCGTCATTTTCCAGTGAGCTTTCAGCTGTGAATTTTGTCGAACATGTTTGGCTCCATAGCTGAACTTCGAGTCCGTCGAGCTGGAAAAGTGTTCTTTTTTCCGAAGAATCGGAATTCAGCGATGACAGTTAGTGAGCATCTTTCCACTTCTTCCTTGTTAGTGGGCGGCTCAATTCGGATAATTGCCTCGATTATTGATAGTGAATCTACCTCCACAAGATATAAGACTGCCCGAAAAAAGGGGGACTTGAACGTTTCTGGGTATGCTTGCAATTTGGGCAGAATGCTGGGTAGTTATGACTGCCCATTTTGCAGTATAAGATGTGCGGGAAATCAACTATGTTAACCTATTGATGATGATTTGCAGGGTGGAACAATGGTTACGTTGGAGCAGCTGATGAGAAATATGATGTAATTGTAGTTGGAGGAGGACATGCAGGTTGTGAAGCTGCCCTTGCAGCAGCTAGATTAGGGGCAAGAACTCTCCTCCTCACTCTCAACATTGACCGGATTGCATGGCAGGTATTGTACAATGTTTTTCCCCTGATGGATTGTTGTAAAACGCATTCTAGATATTTAAAAATTAAAGTAATTAGTTCTATGATCTTTTTGCTTTTCTTATCACTCTGTTTGTGTGAAAGAAATACATGGAAGGAATTCAAATAAGGTTTGGAAATGGAGATTAGAAAAAATAAGAATGAGTAAAATGTTTTCTGGACCAGATAATTGCATTGGCTAAGCTTTTGTTGCACAATGAGTAGGCCAATTCTCTTTTCTCAGTAAATCTCTTCGCTTTGTTATGATGACCGTGTTCGTCTGTTCACTTTGTACACTATTCCAGAAACATATTGGCATCACTGTAGTTACATTGTTATGAGAGTTGGACTTTTTTCTCTTTTTGTTCAAGATGTGTCTGAGCTATGTAGGCAGAACTCCTATTGACTAGAAATTCAAATATTAGCCTTGTAATCCAGCTGTTGGTGGCTCTGCAAAATCACAACTAGTACATGAAGTGGATGCGCTTGGGGGAGAAATTGGCAAGGTTGCTGATCGGTAATCTCTAGTTTTTTAGAAAATTCTACAACTGCATCTGAGTGTTCTATCTACATTGCAGATAACTTGATCTGTCTTTTTATCATCTTCCAAAAGTTCATAAAAAGCTTTTTAACTTCTCTAGCAATATTATTTTTAATAATGTTACATTTCCTCCTCTTGATCTACACCTCTTTATGACTTGTAGCCCTTGTAACTTTATGCTAGATGTTATTTACAAAAGCGAGTTCTCAATAGCTCGAGGGGTCCTGCTGTCAGAGCGTTGCGTGCTCAGACTGATAAAAGAGAATATGCTCTGGAAATGAAAAAGATAGTGGAGAGGCAAGTTATGAAGATTCTATTCCTAATCTTTCATTTGCCTACTTTTTGAATGACAGGTCTACTTCTGGAGAATTTAGTTTTCAACAGGCAAGCACAATGTGATTATTTTTTGTTTGAATGTTAAATAATAGGATTTTATTGAAGGCGCCGAGAAGGTGCCATGGAGGAGTTACATATATTATAAAATGCACGGAACCCTCAAATTCAAGAATATGATAGGAAGTCTATTATATGAACAATGGTTCACTTCTTGCATGTTTAGTGATTCTTTCTACATGATTACGTTATTTTCATTTTGATTGACTGCTAGTGACAGCTTATTTTTAGGTACTGCTCAACTTCAATGTGTCATGTGAGATTTATTTCATGTGTAATTATAGGATTAGGCTAGGCTCTAATGCGATGACCTCAGTAGGCTGATGACAATGCTAACAAGGCAAGTGTTCAAGTGTTAGGACTGCTGCATAGATATTGAGATATCCCAGTCCTATTATATATTTTTTTCAATGACTTGCATTTAATAGTAGAAATTGCCATGAAGTACCTGGAATTGCAGCTTTATCTCACTGATATGCTCCAAATGAATTTAACAGCACCCCAAATCTTTCCATTAGAGAGGCAATGGTGACTGATATCTTGCTTGGAAAGAATGACAATGTGGAAGGAGTCCGTACATTCTTTGGGATGAACTTCTATGCTCCTTCTGTTGTTCTTACTACTGGAACTTTTATGAGTGGTAAAATATGGGTTGGTAGGACCAGTATGCCTGCTGGAAGAGCTGGTGAGTCTGCTTCACATGGGCTCACCGAAAACTTGCAGAGCTTAGGGTTTGAAACTGATAGACTGAAAACGGGAACTCCAGCTCGTGTGGATTGTCGTACTGTGGATTTTTCCGGTCTGGAACCTCAGCGTGGAGACGAAGAGGTCTGTTCGGGATTTTTGTTTGGCGTTCTGTTTGGCTTTTTTCAGTGACTTTCACTATGATTACTTCGTTACAGTTTGCCTTCATCACTAATCATTGTGTAACAGGTCAGTTGGTTCAGTTTTGATCCTGACTACCATACTGAGAGAGAACAAATGTGCTGCTACCTCACACGAACCACTAAAAGAACTCATGAGCTAATCAAAGAGAATTTGCATGAGACTCCAACTTATGGAGGATGGGTTGAAGCTAAGGGGCCTAGGTACTGTCCTTCCATTGAAGACAAGGTATACTTATTCTCTTCTCCCCTTCCAGAATCCTTGAAAATCCTATCTAAGCTTTTAGTCTAATATTTTGTATTGTCCTTTAATCATGAGGGAGTTGCTTCAATTTCTTCATACCTTGTACCATTACTGCTACTGTTTCCAGATTGTGAGATTTGAAGATAAAGAGTCCCATCAAATATTTCTTGAACCAGAAGGTCGAACTGTGCCAGAGCTCTATATCCAGGTGCCTTTTTCTTTTGCCCTGCTATGAATGATACTGGCTTTCTCAATTACTCTTGCTATACATATACATACATACATACATACATACATATATATATTTATATATAATATAAGCACTTCTCTTGCAGGGTTTTTCAACTGGTTTGCCAGAGCAACTGCAGCTACCACTCCTGAGAACTTTGCCAGGCCTTGAAAACTGTTCAATGCTAAGGCCAGCTTACGCTGTGGAGTATGATTTCTTGCCTGCTCATCAGTGCTCCAGGTCCTTGATGACTAAAAAGATTGAAGGGCTCTTCTTTTCTGGTCAGATAAATGGGACCACGGGCTATGAAGAGGCTGCAGCTCAGGTAATAATTCCACAAACTAGGCATGAATTCACATCTCCAGTGAACTTCCAATGGTGATTCTGTGTATTTGATTGGTCATTAAACAAATTTCTCTATACTTTGTTAGGGAATTATCTCCGGAATTAATGCTGCTAGACATGCAGATGGTATGCCTCTTATTGTGCTTGAACGGGAAAGCAGTTACATAGGGACATTGATTGATGATCTTGTCACCAAAGATTTGAGAGAGCCATATCGAATGTTGACCAGGTAATTATTTGTTATAGTGGTCTCATGAGTTTTTTCATGACTCTTGCACACTTGCCTGCTCACAATTGGTGATAATAACTACAGTGGAATAGGTAGTTAGTGGCTTTTACTTGTTGATTGTATCTATGCGATGCTTATATAATTTGTTCAAATCAACAGCCGCTCAGAACACCGATTACTTCTTCGAGCTGATAATGCAGACAGTCGTCTCACTCCTTTGGCCCACGATATTGGTATAATAGATGACAGGCGCTGGAAGATATACCAGGACAAGCAAGCTCGAATTTCCGAGGAAAAGAAGCGGCTTAAAACTGTCAGGATATCAGGTTAGTCTGTGTGGTTTCCTTTCTCCATTTTAAAGTCTCAACATCTGTTGGCCTTTTCTGTTTTGCCTTCACTTGGTTCAGGATGCTGTCGGTTTGGATACTCTCAGGAAAAAAGAAATCACCCTTTTTATTTTCAATATGAATTGACACATTAGATATATAGATAGATCATATCTTGTAAACCCCATAGATCATCCCCATGGGGGTGGTGAAGGAACGGCCCAATGGGTTCCCCATCTCATCTTTTTTTCTGTTTCTTTCTTGCAGGAGAAGATTTGGCAGCTGATGTTACCCGTTTGTCTGGCCAGCCCGTGAAGGACCATTCGACTCTTGAGAGTCTTCTGAAAAAGCCACATGTAGAATATAAGGTCCTTGATGCACATGGTTTCGGTAACTCAAACCTATCAAGAGTGGAGAAAGAATGTGTTGAGATTGATATCAAGTACGAGGGCTTCATTCTGCGCCAGAAGAGCCAACTTCAGCAGGTAAAGCTATCAAACTCAAAAATTGGACTTCCAATTGCGATGCCATCAGCTTGCGATCCTCTTGCTTTAATCTCTGTAGATGGTCCATCAGCAACATAGACCACTTCCGGAGGACTTGGACTACTATTCGATGACAACTTTGTCGCTTGAAGCAAGGGAAAAGCTCTCCAAGGTGCACACAATTCTTCAATATACAACACGATTTCTCAATAATTTGCGTTCGTTTTCTTGATTTCTTGAAGAGCTGATGAAACTCTCGTTGATAATAGCACCAGCGATATATTCTTGCCATTCCTTTCCTTTTGATTAGTAAGAAGTATGATTAAAACGTATCATGGTTTGTCCTAGTTTCTAATAGCTAATGGTTCTCGCATTGACCATTACAGACTGCGCCGAAACTCTATATATGGTTTAACTTCAAAAAATCTGTATTCGACCACATACTAATTCTCATTTTCTTTCTGTGGTAACAGGTCAGGCCTCAAACAATCGGACAGGCGAGCAGAGTGGGAGGAGTAAGTCCGGCGGACATCACCGCTCTTCTAATTATCCTCGAAACTAACCGAAGGAATGCTCAGGAACAGAGGAGACAGCAGTTGCTGGCTTCTCTGCGGGAAGACGAGGAACAGAAGGTAACACAGGTATCCCTAGCAGAGAGCTTAGGTTCTTAATTATGTATATGCATGTACTGATACTGCGCCGAAACAAGATGATGTGAAAACAATACGCCATCTGATAAAGAAAACAATATGCATTCGACATGATCCTAAATGAAGAAGAGAATTGCAGTTCGATTGTAAGTACAATTTTGATTGCAGCTTCATTCGACATGACCCCATAACCTTTGTCCTTCTAGACGTGTCGCTGTGTAAAAGATAAAAATATATACACATTGCTACGACCCTTAAACCCAAGATTGAAAATAATCGGATTGAACAGCGAAGCACAGATACAAAACCCATCAAATCTCCAGCTTCGTGCAGTTCCCATCTTGAACGTGCATTGCAATAGTAACGGAATCTGCAGGGGTATGTGATTCGCAATGAGATCCATAAGGACACCAATCAATCGTCAAGAACGTGTATTTTATTCGCAATCAATTGGTATCAGAGTCTAGATGAGTTGAGCCCTGTTACTGTAACTTACTACAAGTACGATATGCCTTTAATTGTACATTTCCGTGACTTCATACATATATTTTCACGTAATAACATATATGAAAAAGAAAAACGAAGAACTCGATCGGCGCATTCTGTTAATTAATTAATCACTGCATACGTTTAATTCAAAAAATAGTTCAGTAAAATACCGATGACATTCGGCTGTTTCCTATACCTTTCTTGTATAAGAATTAACGAACGTTGTCAATATACGAGAGCATTATAATAAATGAAAAGATGGATATATTCTTCACGTATAATAACATGAATATGTGCGAAAATCCAAGAACTCGATCCGTGCATCTACTCTGTTAAAAATAACTGCATATGTTCAAGAATTCAGTAAAACAGAGTGATGGAATTCGAAAGGTTGTTTCTTTACTCGTCTGGCTATTCGCGAACATATCGTCGTCAATATACGAGCTAGCTAGGGAGTTATTAAATGGAAAGATCTGTATGACGAGATATAGATTATACGTACTATCTAATTGGCAACATCATGAGAAAACAAATGGGAGTATGTATGGCATTAAAGGGCAACAACACCGCCCCACGTAATGTCTACCTGAATAATCCATATCGACTAAGAACAACCTTCCCATATCTCCAAACATAACTCGTCGAGTTCAAGGAGAAGAAGAACTCGATCTTCTGATGATCGCTAGATCGACTGAATAATTAGCAGCGAGGTTTTCTGGGGGAATTTTCTCCGTGAAGGAATGATAGTCTTGGAGAAGAACGGTCTTATATTGTCTACACACAGAAGTGAGAACTTCATATATAATTAGGCAACATGTATGCGCTTTGCCATGGATTAAAAAATTACCTTAAATGATTTGTTGCATATATGCTATATTAAGAAATTATTATTTATTATATCCACTTATTTTTAAATGATTATAATATTTTAAGATAATGAATTTGGAATATTCATGAGTCCGTGAAGAATAAACTCTTCCTTAAAAATAACTTTCATTATTATCTTTAATTAATCTTACCATATAAATTCAAATATTTGAAATATCAGATATAGAAAATGATCTATAGAACATATATGGTAGTATATTTTAGTGCAAGCGACCCGCACTTCGTTGTGAGTCGGTTTTTTTTTTTCCAGTTACAAAAATTTTACAAATTAGTTGACAATGCAATTCTTATTACGATCTAAACATCTATATATATCTATAAAAATCTCTTTTTTTATAATGTACTCATGTACAAAAGACACAAAATGATGTCTATATTTCTATACAATCTTTTAGCGAGTTCTTTTTACATAAACTCGTTTAAATTTATGAAACGTTTTAGATATTATGTTAATATCATATTATCATCATTTAATCATTGTTTTTATTAAATTTTTCATTGACACTAAATTTGAATTAAGATTTTTCTATTCATTAAAGTTTAGTATAATTTTTCATGTCAATTCACTTAGTGTATTCTATATTTTATTTTTCACATAAGAGTTTATAATGAGAGAGAACTCTTATTATAAGAGACATGTTCAATTTAAAATTTTTAAGTTGATGGTGGAACTCATTTCTCTTATACGTCCATATTTTCGTCGTAATTTTTATATGTGAGATTTTGCTTAACTCGAGCATATATAATGGCAACAGAGTGAAATGTAATTTAATTTTAACTCCAGTTCGATGCTTTAGGAATGGGACTAATGGGACAACAGTAATTTTACCGGTCATGCAAGCCATTCAACGGCCTTTTGAAAGTTGAGGCGAGCTTTTCAGATGGTTCCTCAGTACGCCTGAGGAAAAACGGTGCTTCTTCTCCAACCTCTTCATCTCCAAGTCGGCAAAAACTGCTGTGAGCAACCTCTGTTCGATTCCCTCCTCTTCACCCGACATACTCACTGTATATTGTTCTCTTCCCATTGTCGATGTCCTCAAACAGTTGGTCTAGTAGCAGCCCCACTAGCTCAGCCGCGCCATCGATCGATCAACTCGTCTGCCCTCCTCCCTCTCTTCCGAAGCAACAGTTGCATCCCGTGAACCTCTACGCTGTACAGAGCAACTTGCCTGTTGCCCTCTCTTGATAAGCTTGTACTATTAATGGAGAAGCAACTCAATTAAACCCCAATGTTGTCTGTGGTTGCAGGTTGAAGACGCTGGGTGCTGGCTAGGGCTTGTGAGGCACTCAACAGAAGCGGTACTGTGTTTTGCAATCCTGCAAGTGCACGGGCCGTAACAACTACTGTAAAGTGAATAGAGTATCGTTTCTACGAGGAATTAGACCTAGAATTCTACTAGCGTTCGAATTGTCACTACCTAATCGAAGTCGAGCTAATTGAAAATCTGTTTTTGAAGTATAAAGCAAATAAATAAGAACCGAAATTAAATTGGTGGGACGACTCAGATTTACAATTCTTCCCGCACTTCACTAATTCGATTTACTCTCTCTTTCCCTAATTCGATCAAGTCCCAATCTACTAACCTCAATTTCGTAAGTATCTTCCTAATTGTTTAGGAAAATAACCCCTGTATTCCTACGAGAATTGTAATTAAGCTAAACTCATTAAGTTTCAACTTGAATTGGTTACCTAAGGTGTGTAAGTATATTCCTATCTTACCCACTAATCAACTCGATTCCTCGAGATTGAACTTAGGCTAATCTACCCCCATTCTAAACCTAAAATCCGTTTTCCAAATTCATTCAGATTAACAGATCATAACAACTATTGGTTAGACAAATACAAGCATTAAGTACTAGATAGAATAAATAGATCAAGATCAAGAGAAAATAAACAAACTAACTACCTGTAGGTTCAATTATAATCCTGGAATAGAGAATTAGCCCATCGGAATTAAAGAACTTTTAAAAGAATTCAACATAAACATCAAATTTCAAGAAGAAATTAACAAAGGATCAAAAGATATAGATATTGCCGTCAATCTCCAATCCTTCAACTTCTTCCTCAAGTTTGATCTTTGCCTCCTAATCTTGTCCACACCTTCTACAGCTTCTTCTCTTCAAATTTATATTTAACCCTTTCAAATTCCAAAAATCTCTCTTACATATAATTTCCTAATTAGACATTCAATTGCCAATCTCCAAAGATTTAAAGAGTATCTTTCTATGCCTAAAAATAATCTCAAGAGTCACTCTAGAGGTTTCCTCAGATTTGAATCCTTCAAACCCATGTAAAATTCTGAAACAAAGGAAGGTCGGGTCGGTTTGAATAGATCTGAAGGGCTGCAGCCCTCTAGTATTGCGGCGGGGGCTGTTCGGTTCAGTATTTTTCTGCGCACTGAATTTCATCGGATCATATCTTCTTCATCCAGACTCTGATTGACGAACCCTTCAAATTGCTGCACTCCTAATTCGATAAGCTTTCTATCCATATGCGATGCTTAACCTGTCCAGAAACATCAAAAACTTAGAGGCTGAAAAAGTTCACTTAATTAACTCAAGTTCATTAAAATCAAACCAAAACTATTCAAAACTACTAAAACCTATCAAAATTCATTTATATGAAAACTAAACTAAAAACATACTAAAATTAACAAAAACTCAATAAACTAGCCTCAATTATACCCATAGAAAGTGTCGAATAACTCTATTTTACAAGTACCGGGTTCAATCTTGTGGGAATCGTCTGGGCATTTCATAGGAACCTCGATTGCTGATCGGATTCACAGTAAGCGAAGTTGGCCAAACTTCTAAAATGATTGCTCATATGAGACCAATTGGGTGGCCCGAAGTGAGACTTGTGGTATTGTGCATGCACTATTTGTTCCGTGGCATTATTATTGTGCCTATGATTGAGCTCTATCAATGTTGCCCTTCTGTGGCTCCAATTTGTTATGTGCTGTGAATTTCTTCCATAATATGCCTATCTCGCCCAATGCTTATAGAAGCTGGTTGTCTGTGGTCTTAATTTGGAAGATCAGTTACGTGTTCTGCTGTGTCCTGCTGTTTCTTAACGATGCATGCTGTCCATTTGTATCGGATAGTTTCGCTTCAGCCATGAATTGCTAGATCATCCAGCTCGTTTGTGGTCTGATTCTTTCTGTACTTGTTGTTTCTTCGATCCTATTGGTGTTTAAAGGCATTGCCATTTGTTAATAAAAGGATTCAAGGGGCAGTGGTAAGTCAGAAAGGTTGACTGGCCCCCCACCAGTGGAGAAATTCTTCCTAGAGCGTCCGCTTGCAGGGGTTAGGATGAACATACAGCTCAAGCAGCGTGACTGGGAGGAGATTGATGCGGAGGTCCAATAGAAATTTGATATGACATTTGGCGTGAACCGGCTGAAGAAGAAGTATAACAGATTGAAGAGCAAGTAATCGGCTTTCAACGTCCTCATTCAGCATACTGATGTTGGATGGGATTCTGAGATAAACACTGTCATGGCCGGGGATCATGTACGGGAGGAATTATATCAGGTATGAAGATGCAATGTGGTCTTTGTTTTGAAATATGTGTGTTACTGACCCTCAAAATGATGAGATACAATCATATGATGATTAGACTTTTATTTTTTGTAGATTAACAAATCGATGTGCTCCAACTTCAAGAGATATGGGTGCCAGCACTAGGACTATCTCGCGGAGATTTTCGGGAAAACTAGTGCGACAGGTGCTTTTCGGGGTGCATAAACCGATTTGCCACCCACATCCTCCGAGGAATGACATACTGAACAAGGCTTGCGTGATCGTCATGCCGGCACCAGCAAAGCACCGTTCACTTTAGAGGAGGGGACATACTCTAGTAGCAGCCCTGGTGGTTCGCCCATGCTTGTGGAGCCCCCACTTAGGCTTGGTAAACATCGCAAGGGCAAGCACACCTCTACAAAGGACAAGCTGGACAACATCAACGACTAGATCGATGCCAGCTTGCGATAAAAAATAGAGCAGTCCAAATCGAAGACTAACAAGAAAATGACCAAGTCAGTTAATAGCCCTGAGAAGCCCGATCCAGACAGTACTGAAGCATGCATGACAGTATTGAACGAGATGCAGTCGAAGGGGGTGTGGATTGCAGCAATGAAATCTTTCGAGAGTCTGCACCTTTGAAAGGGGTTTATCATGATGCCAGATAGCGTGAGGCGTCTTTGGTTGGCGGAGAAAGCCGAGAAATGAATCGGCACTTATGCGATATTTTACGCACGCAAGGTAGGCTTCGACCTGGAAGACAAGTATAAACCGAGGAGGCGGTGGGAATGTTCCTTATGATTGTTTGCCATAGTATTTGGTATTCGATTGTTTCAAACCGTTTCGGCCACTCAACGGAAACAATGCATTGTTATTTCCGAAAGGTTCTACGAGACTTAAACACCATATCAAGACAATATATAAGATCATGATGTCTTGAAGGTCCGCGGCTCGAAATTATGGCGAACACGGACTGATTTCCCTACTTTGAGGTAATATGATCGCTGTTTATTTGCTTTTGATAAATCAATATATATTATCTATAGATATTTATAAAATTTCTTTAAACATTTTTTACTATGTAAACCGATTTTGCAACATTTGCCAGGATTGTATTGGAGCTATAGATGGAACCCACGTGGCGGTGGCACCCGTGGGGGATTTACAGGGACCAAATTGAGGACAAAAGAATATACCTACTCAAAATGTGATGGCCGTGTGTTCTCATGATCGATGTTCCCGTATTTGATGACTGGCTGGGAGGGATCCACTCATGACCTATTCATGGAGACAATCAACCTGCCGGAATTTGCTGCACCCCGAATGGTAGTTTCAATAATTCACTTTAATAGGTGA
Source organism: Punica granatum (assembly GCF_007655135.1). NCBI lineage: Eukaryota > Viridiplantae > Streptophyta > Magnoliopsida > Myrtales > Lythraceae > Punica > Punica granatum. Next base: position 6,357,285 of record NC_045132.1, read on the forward strand.
AATGAGCAGCTCAGTGGGTAAAGAAAACGAATTTCACCATTGAGTTATAGGCAAATATTATGTCGTCGATGCCGATTATCCGAATATTACGGGGTATTTAGCACCGTACAAGGTGGAGAACTATCATCGAAGTCATTTTCAGGGCCGTACCATTAGGTCTCGTAAAGAGCTTTTCCACAAGCGTCACTCTTAGGTTCGGAATATGATCGAGCAATGTTTTGGCGTCTTGAAGAACCTTTTTTTTTTTTTGGTAAAGTTGAAGAACATATTTGTCATATTAAAATTGATGCCTAATTACCCGGTGTATAAGCAAGAGGACAATATGCTATCATGTTTGTCCTTCACAATTTTATCAAGTCCGGGGATCAGTTAGACCGTTTTTTGAAGAGTATGAAGATGTTTGCTGTGACATCGAAGACGGATCGTCCGAAGAGCGACAAGTAATAGAAGTGGATGTAAATAGTCGCGAGATGGATTGACAATGTGATCACAAATTGAGAATGCGATGGCTTAGGACGGCAATGACTAATGTATGTAATCTATGTTCAACGTCTTATAAATGAATGCCCGTTTTATTTTTATCAAGGAATGGGTTTGCAATCCTGCAAACGAAACAAACGGGCTATGTAAATGTTTGTCTTAATCTTTTTCAAATTCTCTCACATACTTTTCTTAACTATTTTTGTCTTCATCTCTTCAAATCAAACTAAATCAAATTAAATCAAACTTAATTTCATTACCAAACGCTACATAAATATTTATTCTTGTTATCATATATGTTTCATTATTTTTATTTCATAGAGTGAGTTTTGAATGTGATTGATGAATTGACTATTATGTATAAAATTTAAACCTTTATTATGTAAATAATATTAAGTAAATGAGAACATGATGTACTTTAAGAAAATAAACATATGATCATTTTATAAATTTACGAAAAATAAATTAACAGCGAAATTAATTTTCATCATGAATCATCTTGTATGGGTGTATGGGTAAAAGAGAGAGAAAGTATTACATTTAACTAAAAAAACTATTGTATAATTAAAACTCATCCGGGAGCTCATTCCTTGGGGGACCCAAGGGAATGTTTGATTCCCGATTTCGAGAGAATCGTTTCCGGAGTTTAGGGGAATCGGATTATGCTTCCATTAAAACAAACATCCATAATCAGGATGAGTCATTTCGACTCTGGTTGCAACTCATTTTTTTTAATAACAAACATTACAATTAAATAAAAATCCCTAAATTTAGGAATTTTTTGGAAATTGAATCGGGAAGGATCCCGTCCGTGGTTGGCGATTTTAGGGTTATCTGATTCACGGTCTAGAGGAAATGTTATATGTACATATAGGACCCCCTGCCATTGGGTGGGGGGCGATCAAACAGAGTGGGGGAGAGAGGGAGCCATCTCGACACAGTGAGAGCTAAGGTTGTCCATTCGGTTCGAAAGAATCGAACCGAACTGAGCAAATTGAATTTTCTTTTTTGCTCAAAAATTCCAAATTGAAATCAAATCGAACATATCTCTAAGCTAAACCAAACGAACCTAATATGTCGGTTAGGTGCGGTTCGATTTCTGTTAAAATCTAAAAGACTCCCAGCCAGAGGGAAAGATATAGACAGTTGGCCAAAGGAAAACGAGAGATAAACCTACAGAAAGAAGATTGAGAGAGACAGACTCACATACAGGGTTAAGAGAAAAAGATGGAGACAGACAAAGACGAACCAGCCCACAAGGTCAGAAGTAGGGGTGTTCGGGTCCGAGTGTCTTGTTTTTTTCACGATACTCGGTCCCAGATTTGGAACCGGATCCTAGAATTGGAACCTATTCGAAACTTATATTATACCACAGGTTCCGGGTACCCTATTGGAATCTGTAAATTTTTTTCAAGCTAAGTAAAATTGAAAATTTCTCATCCATAATCAGTAATAATACAAAATAGAATGTCGACATAGATTTATATTAATCCACAATACATCTACAACAAAGAATAATATGTCTCATCAATCCATCCACAAAACTAAACATCCGTAATACGATTAGGCATCAACGACGACACACTGAGGTCGTCAAATCAAAGCTACCGACAATAAGGAAAACGAGACTTCCACCGAGAGAGAGAAACAAAGAGAGGAAGAGGGTAAAGTAAAAGAGAGAAATTATCACCGAAAAAAAAAAAGAAAGTAAAAGAGAGAAATATATTTGAATGTAACTGGGAGAAATTATTATCGGATCCGAGTATTGGTTCCGGTTCTGGGTACCCTATATGCAGGAACCGAAATCGGAACCTGTTTTCACCGGTTTCTTATTTTAATCTTCGGACATTACCCTACCTGGACTCTACCCTAACTGGTAGGTTCCGACTGGTTCCAAGTATACCCGGTATCCGTGTACGCCCTTAGTCACAAGAGTGAGAGAGAGAGAGACAGAGTTGGAGAGAGCTCGTAGCCAACGATGAGGCATGGGTTGGGAGGACACCGCGACCGGTGACAGCTGGGTCCGATGATTTAGCATCCTAAAGCGTCAAAAACAAGACAAGAGACATTGGGGTTAGCTAGGAGAAGGGAAGTGTGACAAGATCGAGAGGGACTGAGGGCTAGCAACGATCGACAACGACAGTAGTGCGGCCAGCGAATGGAAGGTGAGGCTCTGTTATATGTGAATTTCTTGGGGTTGACAGTGGGTTGGTCAAGAGCGAAGGTAGCAACAAAAAAGAGGATGAGGAGCTGAGGTGACTAAAGAAGAAGGGGTCTTGAAGGAAGCGGAGAGCAATAAGGATCAGAGGATGTATTGAACTAAAGAAGAGGGGGTCTTTAAGGAATGGAAACCCTAAGCCCCTTTTCTTTTTCTCTTTTTTTTAATGTGATCATTTTCGATTTTCGGTTCGGTTAGGTTTCCAAATCCTAACCAAAGTCGAACTGCATTTTTTATTTCGGTTTCAATTCGGTTTGTAATCAAACTGGATGGACTATTTCGGTTCGGTTTTTCGAGTCGAAACCGTTTGAACATAATAGTGGACATCCCCAATAAGAGCAGGAGAGAGAGAGAGAGAGAAGAGTTAGGAGGCCATCGTATGGCATTGAGTTCCAAAGTGTTCCCTAGCAAGGCGTGGATCATCTCGATCGGTCTCATCATTTTAATCGATGAAAAATCATTTTAAAGAAATATACTTTCTTCACAGTAAATTTAATTAAGGAGTGCTGTTATATTATCTTAACAATCACTCATAATTGCATGATTTGTAATTTACACAATACTAAAGGATTATTAATTCAATATATGTGAATGAAATTTTGAAGTATGAGGATTTTTAACACTACTAGAAATCGCAAAAATAGGCAGCATGGCACCGTGCGCCCACCTGCCCAGCACAGGGCACAAGAGCGCTCGCCAATAATACCCAAAATTAAATGGCCCCTGCAAGGATCAAACCAGCAACTGCCCACATCGCTTATTTGCCGCAGTCCATCGCCTTAACGATTGAGTTATCGCCATCACAACCTATCATTTTCTCCCATTTATTTGTTTATATGTTATGTATACTATTTATAATTATTTATTAAAACACTAACTTTTATATATTTAATTAATTTTTTTTACCTTAACACATTATATAACACAATCAACATCATATTCACATCAGTAATTTTGTAACAATCTATCATCACAACAAAAATAGTACACCATGCAATGAAACATGTCGTAAGGGAGTTGAAAATAAATTCAACAATATTTTATATTAAATTGTCAATATCTCATTACAACACTTTAACTTGTTCACACATTATCTAACATTCATTTAAAATATCCAAAATCACACTTACAAAAGTTTAGCAAATTCAACATGCATAAGTTCAAGAAGATAAGGAATAACATCGAGAAAACATAAATCCAAACTCACAAATATGCCCAACAAACATACACATCACAAGCTAATCATCAAACGAGGATTGCTTGTCGGACTTGTCATGACTCTCTTTCTCATCCTCATCCTCGTCAGAGTCCTCATCCTCATGTCTCCTATTCTTGGACCGAGATATACCTTTTTTCTTAGATTGATCTTTCTTGTTGCCCTTCCAGTGAAAGAATTTTTTTCTCTCTCCAACTTCATGGTAAGTTTGAGTATCAGTCCCTACATTATTTCCATCTCATTCTTCATTTGGACCATAGGGTATGATCTGTAATGTGCCATCCTAGAGGACCCTGCTTCACTGTAATTCAAGCAAGGAAGCCAATTGAGCACATAAGTGCGTCCCTTCTTGTTTGTCCCGACGACCTTTCGACAAATCTCCTTTTGGGTAGGATCACTCTGCGATGAGGTATCCGTTCCTTGAGAGGCGTCTTGAGTCACATTTTGCTAACAAAATAATCAATACCAAACCATTACTCATGACGTTATATGCAAAACTCCCAAAGCAGTATAAATAAATAATTTTTTTATATGTTAACTTACATATGTCTTTGTCGCATAAGAACTAGCACATTGCTTATCTCCTTTCCGTCTATGGTATTTTTCAAACATGTTGGTCACTGAAGGTTCTGAACCTCGTGGATTTTTTTACTAAGAACAGATCGATGACTTATCATGATTATTTTCATCATGACAAAAAAGAATAACCAAATTGAGTATTTAGGAGATGCACCTCTCGACAAGCATGAGCATTGTAGGATACACTTCTACTGCAGTGGACTGAAGCTCCAACATTGGACATTTGATTGGCCTTGTTTTGTTCACCTTCTTGAGCATAAATGTTTTTCGTCCATTCCACCTCCAACTCCTCCAAATGTGCTTCCCCAATGAACTTGGCCCTCGACTTACTCTGTCGGAGGTCGTAATACATTTGTTGTAGTCGGTTGACACGCTTATGCATGAATGCCTGCTTCATGCAACGCTCATATCGCTGATCGCAGTAAACCAAATTCTGCATATGGACAACCAATTAGTTATGAAATTAACAACGAAATAATTACGATTTAATATTCGAAGCAATCATACCTCCTACTCTTAAAATAAGAACTCTTTCCCCTCTTATGGGACAACCCTATGAAATTTGAGTTTCAACTTCTCTGGTTTACAAAAGCGATCCATGTACATTCTTGGAATAGATGTAACTTGGTGCCTTGAACATAATCAATCCATCTGCAAACAAGTTGATGTTATTCAAATTAAGAAAGATAATTGTCGAGGATATGTACACTTAATCTTTCAACAAAGTAAACATAAGACGTACCATCCTCTAAAGTTCGGTATAAGAAAGGGAAACCCATTGATCGTGCAGGGCTCGATAGGGTAAATGATTGTATCGTCTGGAGCAACAAACAGCAGACAACCTATCTACTGAAAAGGGGGTACTTGAGGATAACTAGGTCCCACTTGATGGTGCTTTAAATCCTTATGTACATATCCGTCTGGATGAGTATGAGGAACCTATAAACACATTTTCTCGTTTTCAAATGATATACTTAAAAAAAGCACTTATAGAGTAGACAATCAAATTTCATTTACCTATGGTTGACCATATAAACCAATCGGAGATCCGTAAACAAGTAATGGTTTGTTCGGTGATTAACTGTAGATCATCGATGATGGTTTGTTCGGTGATTGACTGTGGGTCACCGGAGATGGTTGGTTTAGTGATTGACTGTGGATCACGGGGGATGGTTGATTTGGTGATTGGTTGATCATCCTCGAGAATATGTGGTTCCGAAAGGCTGTTTCACCATCAAGGTTCTGCGATCCAGTACCCCTGTTTGGTACTTTTCCTCTTGCCACATTTGTCAGTCATCTGCATTAATAGAACATTCAGATGTTTTGATTAATTCATAATAAAATGAAGAATAGTTGTATATATGAGTATTTGTGAAGGAATGTATAATTAAATTACCTAATGTTCAAAATAATATAAATGAAATCAAGTTTTCACATGAACACATTCCAAATCTCCATATCGAGGCAAGTCATCTTCATCATCATTACTATATGAATCCTCATCATCATCCTCATTCTCTTCAATTTCGTTGTGGCAATCTTCTACCATATCTTCTTGTTGAGCATATGCCATAGGATTATTAATATCGACTAAGGAGTAAATAGGGCCACTGTCGGTTAGTGATCCAACATGTGACAGCTCTTCGTTTTGATAAGCAAGTTCCAAGGACTCTTGAACTTCAACTTTTTCCTTCGGCTTTTTTCTTAAGGTTTATTGCACCATATAGTCTACCGTTGACATATATTCTTAGATCTATCCCAATGTCGATTTTTTGCCAGAGATATCCTAACGTTGTGATTTTTGTTTTGGTGACATCAAACTAACAACGTTGGGATACCTTAGGCAAAAAATCGACATTGGGATAGATTTAAGAATATATGTCAACCTTAGGTTATATGGTGTAATATACCCTTCTTCTTTTTGGGAAAAGTACAAAAACCCCCTTGTGATTTAAGGTTGGGACAAATAGCATTATGTGCTTTTTCTAGGGACATATAACACCATGTGCTTTAATCCGTCAGACATAGGTGATAACACCATTAAATTTCTTTTCAATAGACCATTTTGCCCTCAATACATTTTTAAGCCATTTTTCAATTAATTTTTTTCTTTTTTTTTCCTAATATGAGAACCAACTTTAGGGTAGACATCAGGGAAAAACATGTCACTGAAAGGATAAAGGCTTATCCTTTGTTTGACCTTTTCCTTTAGGGTACAAAATCAAATTTCCTAAAACTTCCATTGATGGTTTGAATTCTGAAAGAACAATAGCTTCTCCTTTGTCTGAGCTCGTTAGCAAGCAAGCAAGGAGCCTTGAAGGGAGGGAGACTACGAGTACAATCCGTCGCCGGTCGTGATTGGCCGTTAATGGAGTTTAGGTCGATTGTCATTATTAAGCTCCAAAAGTGACCAAGCAGGAGCAGCTAGCACTGTTGAGGTATTTTCGCTTGCTTTCTTGTTCATTATCACTGTGAAGTTTTTCGAGCTGTGGGTTTGATGCTCTGTCTTTCAACTAGAATTGAGGTTTGAGGTCGATGGTAGAACAAAGAAATGAATGAAACCCTCCAATTTTGTGAAGTATTAAGAATTTGTGTTTGCTTGAGGAAAGGGGGCAAACGAATGGTTGTAAGGAAAATGGAAGATGAGGGACATGTTTAGTAGCTTATCACAATTATTGCTTCAGCTTAAACGGGAAAAGAAAGGCATTTCTTGTCGATAGAAGTAGCGCTCTGATTCCCGAAATTGTTTGAATTCTGAAAGGGCAAAATTAGGCTTTCCATTGTTTGAGCTCATCGGCTAGCAAGCTATTTTTAATCTCACATGGCAGTGGGCTCACAGTCACATGCTTCAACTTCCCTTTCTCTAAGAGACACCCCAATTATGAAAGAATTAGTGATAAACCTTAATCTATTGTAGAAGCATGAAAGAACTATGAATGATTCATGTATTTGCAGCACCAATCCTGCCAACTTTATGTAAAGAGTTGGCAAGAGCTGATTTTTCAACATTTGGAACCCCAACCAACATCATTGTTATTGTAGAACTAGAGTAGTCTATCTTCTTCAATTGTCACATATGAGCTTGTAAGAAATTAAGGAACTACACCATGAGGAATCGATTAACTTACTGATATGGAAATTATATTGAAAAAAATAAATTGTTGATATGGGATTCACATGCATTGAGAAATTAAAGAGTCTCAAATCTTAATGATCATGAAAATTCCTCCTAATATAGTCAAAAGTTTTAAGAGTCGTGGATATGGATCAAATCTAAACATGTTAAGTTGTGTATTATATTTTTATAGTGGAGGGGAAAGGAAAGAAACTGCGAGTAAACTGATTTGCATATTAATTGATTTGATTGTATTGAATTATTAAATGATTTATTCATTCATGTTACAAAGACCAAAATGTCAACTTCATTGAAAGAGAATTCTATTAAGGAGGAGCCTTCCGTGATTACTCAAGAGGAACTACACCCTGGTGTGATTACACAAGAACCTAATTGTAGCTACACAACAGAAGTTTCTAGGCAGGTTCCTGCATATGATAAGGATGATGGTGATGGTGGATATGGGGATTCCACTGATGAATCACGTGAGGATGAGGGGGATAATGAAGACTCCGTATGGGTTAATGTAGGAAATGAAGCGAAGATGATGATGTATTCGGGTTTGGTTAGTTGCTCGAACAATTGGACCAATTTTATGTTAAGAGCAATGAAGATATTGAAAGTGAAGACAACACAAATGACTTTGATGAGAATATGGACGAATTTCTCGAAGAAAGGATTTGTGATGATTTGCATAACTTAAGGGGATCAAATGGTGAAAGGGAAATGGATGGGCACCTAGAGTTTGTTGCATGTGTAGGTATCAAAGACCACAATTATTAGTTGGAATGAAATTTGCAAATGTTAAGGAGTTTAGGGCTGCACTAGGGGAATGGTGCATGACGATGAATTATGATTTTAAGTGGCAACATGATGAAGGTACAAGGTGTACTTCCATTTGCAAACATAGGTTAATTTGCAAGTTCAAAGTTCATGCTGTGAAGTTTGCTGATGAAAGTACTTTCCAGATAAGGACTTTCATACCTGAACATACATGCGGATGTGAGAACATTAATCACTTGGTGTTAGCCTTATACCTAGCTAAAAGATACCAATATGACTTCAAGGAGAATTCAAAGCTAGATGTTCATACATTTCAAACCAAAATATAAAGGGAGTTGGGTTGTGAAGTTAGTTTAAAGAAGATCTACACGGCTAAAGCTAACACAATAAAGAATGTTGAGGGAGACCAATTAGAGCAGTATTGCATAATAAGAAATTCTGGAGCAATAATTCTGGAGGAAGACAAGAAGTGTTGTTAAAATTTATGTAGATTCTCAACCTCTAACCATAATAGATGGAGTTCCAAAAAACTGCCCCCACGGTTCCAAAGGTAATATGACTTTATTTATTTGTCGTTTACGATGAATTTCTGATAACATTGCCAAGTAATTTCAATGTTTCATTTTCTTTGGCAGAATCTTTGTTTCCTTTAACGCCATGAAGTACGGCTTCATACATCGGTGTAAACCCTTTATTGGTATAGATGGCTGCCATCTAAAATCACATAATAGAGGACATTTACTTTCTGCTATAGTTAAGGACGGCAATGAGAACATTTTTCAAGTAGCCATGGCTGTAGTTGAGCAAGAAAATAGTGAGAGTTGGGTTTGGTTTCTTACAAAGTTATTAGATGCCATTTCAAGTGAAACTCTCGAGTTCGCTTTCATGTCTGACATGTAAAAGGTAACTACAATCATGTATTTACTTATTTCACATACTTTATACGACTGTAATGTGCTAACTTTACGAGATATTTTGAATGTTAGGGGCTGGTGCAGGCATTTGAGGAGCATTTTCCAAGACTAAACCATAGGTACTGTTTGAAGCACCTATCGGACAATTTTAAGAAGCAGTGGAAAGGAAAGCAGGAAATGGACATTGTATGGGAGGCAGCATCTACAACAACTATCAAATGTTTTGAAGTTGCAATGAAGAAAAGCTACAACTTGAACAAATGCTAGTAGCAAATAGGAAATGTGAAGAGAGTAAATGACCCCATTCGTGGCTATGCAAACCGAATCCCTCTCTTTGGTCCAAGTCTCATTTCAAATCTACTTGTAAGTGTGATTTGTTGGTGAATAATCTAGCTGAATCATTCAATGCTTACATTGTTAGAGCTAGACACACCTATTTTATCTATGTTTGAATGGATAAGGAGAATGCTAATGAGGAGATTTTATGTGAAAAAAACTAGGATGGAGCAATACAAAGGCCTAATAACCCTTAATATCTAATAGAAACTTGAGGAAAATAAGATAGAGAGTTGGAACAGAATAGTAGTACCTGCTGAGGAGAAAAAAATTTGAGATTGATTGTTACATAAACATGTTTTCTGTGAATTTACATGTCAAGATTTGTACATGTACGATGTAAGACATTATTGGTGTTCCATGTGATCATGCTATTGCTTGCATTTACAAAAATAGAAAGACTCAATAACACTATGTGCATTCTTATTACTCTAAAGAGACATATTTAAAGGAATATAGTCAGATTATTGTCCCATTACCAGATAAGAGTACTTGGAAGGGGAAAAACCAATGAGTAGACCCTCCAATTGTGTAAAAACCACATGGTAGGCCTAAAAAGGTCCAGAAAAAGATAGATAGTAAAGTAAAAAACCCTTACAAGTGTCTAGAGCCAACAGACCTATCAAGTGCGGCAATTGTAGAAGAACTGGGCATAATGTGACGAGTTGCAGAGCAACTATCACAAGAAAGACACCCTGGCAAAGAAGAGCGAGGCTGAAAACGGAAAAAGAAGCAAATCGGGCTGCTGGTAGGGGTTCAAGAACTCAGATACAAGCAGATGGTGCAAATTCACCTACAAATAACTCAACTCAAACAACTCAAAGCACCCGAAATGAAACCATAAAAAAGGTAAAAAAAAGTTTGTTTTATTCGATTTCACAAACACCACACGCTTCAAATTTCATACATGCTCGTGTTCTTATTGTTATAGATTCCAGTGCAAAGGAAAAGAATTGCATCTACCCAAGAACAAAGAAGAACTTCAAGGAAGTCAGCTCTAGTCGGAGAAGATAACACTGCAAAAAAGAGACAGAAGGCAACCCATCCAGCTTCGATATAAGGAGGAGCATCTTAGAGGAGATTAGTGTTGATTACACCTGACCTTAGAGGAGATTGGTTTATATACTTTTGTAAAGACATGTCCGTCACTAAGACCTTACTTTAATGGGTAGTAGGAAGCTTTTGATATTTAATGTGGTTTAACTGGTCCCCAAACAATTCCCATGTGATGTTGTGAACTTAAATAGTATTGACAAGTGATCATGTAAATAAAATATTATTTTATCTTCAACCTTGTCTACTTACATAAGTCTCACTTTCTTTCGATAGGAGGCATGAGTCTCTTTTTAAAGTTTATCTGATGCTAGATTTGAGTGATTATGTATGTATGTATGTATTTATTTACTATTTATTTTGGGATAGACCACACCTTTGTGGTTTGGGATTGGGATAAATCGTAGCATTGTGGTTTGAGATTGGAACACATCACACCACTATGGTTTGTGTTAGGACAAATCGCACACTACAAGGGTAATTTTGGAATTTAGAAATATTTTATTTAAAAAAAAGTTTCTAATGGAAAAACTAACGGTGGTACCCCTATGTCTGATGGAGTAAAGCACAGAGTGTTATATGTCCTTGGGAAAAGCACATGATGCTATTTGTCCCAACCTCAAACCATAATGGAGTTTTTTGTACTTTCTCCCCTGTTTTTTTAATAGTTCGTCATTGAGATCCACTTCTGTCTCAGCTCGAATATGGTACATAATAAACATGTCTTGCATGATGTGCAATAATGAAGGGATCATAATCTTGAATCTTGTGTTTGTGCCTAACTTTGGTGATCCCAGTCTCATGATCCATTCACGTTCCCATACCAAAAGTAGGATCGCACCATTCACAAAATAATAGGACTACCGTCTTGATAGTTAATCTATGATATTCCGACTCTATCACCTCCTTTAATATATCGTAATAATCATGTCATCCATCCCTCCGCACCGATATTCCACAATTCGTGGTCGTTCTATATTAGTCGAGTTAATCAGTTTTGAATTTGTAACCATTAATGAAATGCATCTGATATGTCTTTAAGCGCCTGTTGTGACCCCCAAGAACGCGTAGTGTTTCATTCCATGAGTTAGGTATACATAGGCTTGGGAATATGCAACATTGAATGTGAGTTTGATTTATTAACCATGTATTTACCACTTGCTCGAACCATTTGACAAAGTCATCATTAGTTTTCTCTCATACTTGATATTGAGTAACATTCAAACTAGTAGTGAATATATTACATTATCAAATAGGGTCAAAGTAGTTAGATTAAATCTATACATCATATGGATTACATTCAGAAAGTTTTGTCCCTGTAGATAAGGTTTTAAGGGATATTTACTCATAGTATGGCTTAACCTCGAGGTAATCAAGTAACACCATAAAGCTTGCGACTTAAAACTCTGCATCGTTCAAGTATCTCTTATCACTAGTTCCCGCATGACGTCTCAGTTGATTGAAATCTCATACGTTAGAGGCGAAGTGCTGGATGCCCCACCATCATTATTACTAGGGACTCGTATTCTTAGACTATAAACATCAGCTTGTAAATACTATGAGCATAAATTTACTATCTCCATGCTCAAATATTTCATGCATATTGACTCTTCAACACGAGCTTTTTGCCTAATAATCTGCTTTAGTTTGCAAAGATACCTCTCGAATGGATACATCAACTTGAATTGAATGGGCCTTTCGTTCTGTGCTTCATCTATCAAATGTACTAGCAAATGCTCCATGCAATCGAAAAACGCGAGGGAAAGATCCTCTCCAACTTGCACAAGATCATGGGTATATTCCGCTCCATCACGTCCAAGTCTTCGTGCCTTAAAGTCATGAAATACAAATCTTTGAAAAATTTACCGAGCTCTGACAGGGGTTTCCATATGTGATTGAGCAAGTCTCTAAATGCGATAGGCAATAATTGTTCCATGAATATGTAACAATCATGACTCTTTTACCCTTGAAAGGTACATTGATCGAGACCAACTGATCTTGCTACATTGGATGAATATCCATTTGGCATCTCAAGGTTACTCACCCATTCACAAATCTTTCGTTTCTGATAGTGTGAGAACGTATATTGGGTCTTGGGCATTTGAAGGCCTTTGCCTCTTCCTTCCATCAGATGTAATTCGAGGACTGTTACACCCCATTTTCAAGTTCATTCGAGCATTGATGTTGTCTTTTTATCATACTCTTAATGTCCATGATGGTATTGAAAATATTGTTGAAGACATTCTTCTAAATGTGCATGACATCTAAGTTATGTCGGATGAGGTGACCCCTTCCAGTATGGCAACTCTCAAAAGATGTTGTGCTTGTTGAATTGTGATTCTTCCCATAATCATCATCATTGACATGCCTTCCTTCTTTCGTTACTTTCTTCACGTTATAGCTAACTCACCCGAATATTTGTCGATCATCTACCATCAGGGGCAATTCTTCTCCCTCAATACTTCATATATGGATGGTTTTTCGGCAAGAATGTTCTCTGACAATCGAATCAACTATTCTTACAGCCATGTTTAAGTGTGAATACTTTGTTGTAACTCATACAGTGAGGACTTGCCAATTTTCCAGCAATCACCCAACCCCATAACATACCATAAGCCAAGAAATTATTTATAGTTCACATCAAAATAGCCCTCACGTTAAAGTTTTGACTTGTCGAAGCATCATAAGTAGTAATCCTAATATGTTACAACTCATTTAGCTCATTAATAAGTGGCAACAAATTAAAATCTATCATTGACTTTAGATTTTTTGGCCCAAGTATGATACATGTCAGAAATATATACTCCGACCTTATACACAATTCTAAAGGCAAGTTTTACATAACAATAATGACATGCCAACACGAGCAAGACTTCTTCCCTCTTTTGAAAGGAGCGAACCGGTCTAAACATAATCTGAGCCAACCATTACGAGGGTTAGATTTGAAATCTGAGTAAACATCGTCGAATTGCTTTCAAGATCTCCAATCAGATGGATGACACATTACATTTTCAGCGCGAAGATTCTCGTAATGCCATCTCATGTTGCCTGCTGAGATCGGATATGCATAAAGCCTTTTCAATCTCGAGATGAGAGGCAAGTAGTGAAATTGTTTCCTTGCCACTACCTTAATTTTGCTTTTAGCATCATAATGACATTTGTATATCTTATCACCATAGAATTTGCACCTATTACAACTAGCATTGTCCTTATAATACAACATACACCCTTTTGGACAATAATAAAAAGTTACGGTGCTCAATCCAAGACTTGACACTAAATTATCCGCCATCATTCATAGGAAAGCAACTGTGTATCATGGCCAGAAGCTCATTGATCGCACTTAGGCCACATTGTAATCACTTTCGACTCTCAGTAATCTAGCAGCAAACCTTAATGCGGAGTGATAGGTCTCTAGATTTGGCTCATCAACAACAAACATTAATACTCCGTTTGGTTTTGTAATCAAGTTTTTAAAATTTTAACTCTAATTTTAACTCTACTCATTATACAACAAAAATCAACAACACAATTATTACTTTTTCCCTTTTTAATACTAAATTCTCTCAACTATCCATTACTTTTTCTACAATTTAACAACATAAGCATTACTTTCTTTTAACTATTCATTACTTTTTCACACTTTTTCTCATAATTCAATAATACAATCATTACAACCCAATTAAAATTAAAACTCAATTCTACTTAACTCTAAAACCAAACACACCATAAAGATCCTAAATGCATTTTATACCCATAATCCTGCCTCACCCCATCATAGACCATGTTCCCATACTTATCCAATGGATTCCCATAAATCCCAATTGCATTCGAATTTGCTACCACTCCAGCAAAACTAGAAGTTGCATAAGGATCGACTTCCCCATTATTACTCCAATACTAATAGTTAGGCTTGATACCTTTCCGATACAAATGTTCATGAACCTCAGTGAGTGGTAAAAAACACCATTTGGTCTAACACTTTAAGCATGGACACTGAATTTTCCCCCTTACTCAATTTGGTAAACTGGAAGCATGCTCCGATAATGTTTTCCCCCCATCAATGAACTCTTGCCTAATACCTCAACGATTCAGATTATTCTTATTGTACATCCATTCTCAATGTGGAGGGATATTCATATAAACACATTGCTTAAAAAATACAAACAGTAGACATCACATCAATTAATCAATCAATCACATAGGCACAAACAATAACTAATATTCAGATCTCCTTATTACACCGCAGCAAACAATACAAACATAACCAAATCCATAATGTGAAGGCTCAACCACTTCTCCAAACGTCATTCTCCTTCCCCACAATTCTAAAATGGCAACTAACTAGGTTCATATACAATTAATTTAACTAAACTTAATGTTTCAATTAAAACTACACGTTAATTATATATAAGTAAACGTAATATTATACCTTCAATGCAACTTAGCAACAAGTGTAAGGGGATTATGGACCGTGCAAGAACCTATATAACATAAAATATTATAATTAGGCAATTTCACGCCTTGGACATATTATTTTTCGTCAAATTAATTCAGCAATTAAATTAATTATTTCTAATTTTCATCATACATTATAGTTATATATTTTTTTAATTAATTAATTATATGCCAAATTTTCATCAAATTTTTAATTACATTATTCTAATTTTCACAAAAGTAACAACTCATTAATTTTCATCAATTACAGTATTCTAATTACAATTTCTTATGTAAAAATTTTATTTTCATCAAGTAGAATATATTTACATTCTAATTTTTGTCACACGTTCTAATTACAATATTTGTTATGTAAATAATTCATTAATTTATTTTTTAAAAAATTATAAGCTCAACAAAATATTTAAAAAATTCAAATTTAACTTATAAATTAAAAAAACACAAATTCTAATTTGTAATTAAAAAGAGTAATTTATATATACAAATTAGTGGAAGGGGTGACGAGCTAAATGCCGAGGCCCGAGGGAGGGGGAAGGTGTTGGATAACCGAGCACGTGCGCAGCGGAAAGTTTAATTACGATAAAAATCAAATTTTTATCGCGTGCTCGTTCAATCAAAAACTTCAAGATCACATCTTGACATAAGAATCACCTTCTAAACGAATAGATAACATCACACAATGAATCCATAAGAAAAGTTACGAACTTTTCACTAACCTTATTGATTCGAGTCGATCAAATTAGCCGTCCAAGTGTCCGGCCTCTAGCTCGTCCACATGAGCACGTCTCCACCGAGATTAGACTCCTCTTGACCTGTACGCTTCGATCTAGGTCACCGATCTCGAACGGAATCCTCACGGAATGAAAGGATCTTTTCAAGGACGCCAAGGACAACACCGAAACGCCGAATCAGATCCGAGAAGAACTCCGATCAGCCTCGGGAGTTCACGGCAACAATTGTTCAGCCGTCTCTCCTCTTCCTCTCTTTCTAATATTAGGGCTTTCGATCAATTAACCTCTTCCTCTCTTTCTAATATTAGGGCTTTCGATCAATTAACCTCTTCCTCTCTTTCTAATATTAGGGTTTTCGATCAATTAACCTCTTCCTCTCTTTCTAATATTAGGGTTTTCGATCAATTAACCTCTAGGGTTAACCGTAAGAACATATCTATATATATTCTTACCCTAGGGACTAAAATGCAATTATTAATTAATCCGAATTAATTAATAAATCACAAATGAGTCCTCACAATTTAAGTCATCCAATGACTTACCCTTATAGTTAGAAAGAAAGATTAAATAAGTCCTTGACACGAGTTTCTATCAATAGACAATCTATTTACAGAAACTTTCCAAATAAGGAAACTATCGTATTTCCTTAATATATTTATCCTTGATATTGAACTCGGCTTCAGGATGTGCTAGCACCCTTACAACCACATTGCA
Organism: Punica granatum; assembly: GCF_007655135.1. Taxonomy (NCBI): domain Eukaryota; kingdom Viridiplantae; phylum Streptophyta; class Magnoliopsida; order Myrtales; family Lythraceae; genus Punica; species Punica granatum. Next base: position 6,373,882 of record NC_045132.1, read on the forward strand.
AGCTTCGTTCGATAATTAATTTCTAATTAACATCCTTAATTAGAATTAATTCTTTTTTCGGTTTAGACACGCTCAATGTGTGTGACTAACTAGGTTCATCATCAAATGGCAATGGTATTATAGTATCAACTCATTTGATACTACCAGAAACTCTTTCTGTTACCGAAAGCATAATTCCCAAAATGCCCTTGGTTCCCAAAGTTCACGAGTGACACCTAGCAGCATATCGTGACAATCCAAAAGATGACGAATGTATAATTGGAACATTCTGATGAACCTCTGATCGTATATACCATGCACTGAATCCTTTCACTACAAGATCCCAATCTAGCCAGAGTTACGGTAAATGCCAAACTCTAAAGCCGATCATATGGACTCTCTAATTTCATTCTTAGATCTGTAGCACTTGAACATAAACTCTTTTCTATTCAAGTCTATCTACCCGGCCGAGGATTTCTCGATCCAAAATAAAACTCATATCCATAGGACATTTTTCCTGTTTACTCAGGTTAGTGAATCCCGTCTTGATCAGACACCTAACTCCAAGTATAACTAATTAGGACCACTATCTGCCGAATACTCACGCTAAGCACAAATACATTAGCAGTAGCAAATCCTAATTACCTATACTTGAGATAGCGTTCCATCTCAGGTCTAAGGACTATATGCACTAATACGATCCAGATAACATTCATTGACATTAGTAAATTACCGTATGAATGTTATCTGCACGTCATTCGACTACTTATCATATAAGTATCCACATATCTGTCATGATAACAGTTATCAAATAGCATGAGACTCACTACTCCATCTTCATTAGTATCTGTATACTAATCATGGAAACAGACAGAGGTAACGATCTATCTGGAGAAATAATGTCCAATTAAGTCTCCTACGATCGTGAACAGTTTAAAGATATTCTTACCGAATTACTTCGTCACTCATATTCTTAACTCTTAAGAATGAAGCATTCAAAATATCTTAAGGACTTTATTCTAATAAACATAGACAATATACGAATAATAGAATAAACATTATTGCCATAAAAGGAATTATTCAAATACATAAATCAAGCTCTAGGGCATATCACTAACAATCTCCCACTTGCACTAGAGCCACTCAGTACCGTATCTAAGACCCATCTTCTCAAGATGTTTCTCTAGCTGCTGCTGCGTCATGGCCTTCGTGAGTGGATCAGCGACATTATCTGCTGAAGCTACTTTCTGCACAGCTATATCGCCTCTCCCGATAATCTCCCTGATAATATGATATCTCCTCTCAATGTGTTTGGACTTCTGATGTGACCTCGGTTCCTTTGCCTGAGCAATCGCTCCAGTATTATCACAGTACAGCTCTACTGGTGACGATATGGAGTGAACAATACCGAGTTCAGTCACAAACTTCCGAATCCAAACTGCCTCCTTCGCTGCATCAGATGCAGCAATATACTCAGCCTCTGTAGTGGAATCTGCAGTCGTCTCTTGCTTAGAACTCTTCCAGCTAACTGCACCTCCATTACAGGTGAATATATAACCGGAGATAGACTTTCTATCATCCACATCTGATTGAAAATCAGAATCTGTAAACCCGTCTAGTCTCAACTCACCTCCTCCATATACCAGAACCATATCCTTAGTTCTTCTCAAGTACTTAAGGATGTTCTTGACAGCAGTCCAATGATCAAGTCCTGGGTTGGATTGATACCTGCTAGTCATACTAACAGCATACGCAATATCCGGCCTTGTACACAGCATAGCATACATCAGGCTACCTATAACCGAAGCATAAGGCACCTGTGCCATCTTCTCTCTCTCCTCGGGAGTCTTGGGAGACATCGCTTTAGAGAGATGGATACCGTGTCTCACAGGGAGCAATCCTCTTCTAGAATCTTGCATGTTGAACCTCTTCAACACCTTATCCAGATATAGAGCTTGGGATAGACCTATCAATCTTTTCGGTCTATCTCTATAGATCCGAATACCTAGTATATAGTTCGCTTCGCCCAAATCCTTCATGGAGAAAGTATTAGACAACCAGACCTTTACAGAAGTGAGCATACCAATATCATTACCTATCAGCAGAATGTCATCCACGTATAATACAAGAAAGGCAATCATGCTCCCACTAGCCTTCTTATACACACATGGTTCATCTTCGTTCTTGATGAAGCCAAAAGACTTTACGGCCTCATCAAAACGCCGATTCCAGCTCCTCGAAACCTGCTTAAGACCATAAATGGATCTCTTAAGCTTGCACACCTTGGACTTATCCTTGGATTCAAAACCCTTGGGTTGGTCCATGAATATGTCTTCCTCAATGTATCCGTTGAGGAATGCGGTCTTGACATCCATTTGCCAAACCTCATAATCATAGTGCGCAGCAATTGCTAGCATTATTCTGATAGACTTTAGCATGGATACAGGCAAGAAAGTCTCCTCATAGTCGACTCCCAGCTTCTGGCGATAACCCTTCGCCACTAGCCTAGCTTTATAGGTCTCTACCTTTCCATCAGCACCAATCTTCCTCTTGAAAATCCATTTGTTCCTTATAGGTACTATACCTTCAAGAGGGTCAACAAGATCCCAGACTTGGTTCTTGCTCATGGAGTCCATCTCGGACTTCATGGCCTCTAGCCATTTAGAAGAATCTATATCTGATATAGCTTCCTCATAAGTGGTAGGATCATCCCTATGATCATTATCTCCATGAACGAATAACTCTTGTACGTTCTCATGGAGATTAAGGTATCTTGCGGGAGTATGAGTTACCCTACCAGACCTTCGAGATTCTGTGACATTCTCAATCTGAATAGATGTCTCAACTGGTTTATCAATGTCCATCGAAATGGGCATCTGATCGGTTTGTGGTACTGATGACGCCTCATCAAGTACTATCTGCCTTCCTATGCCACCTTCTTGGACAAACTGTTTCTCCAAAAAGATCGCATCTCTACTAATAACAACCCTTTGCTCAGTAGGGAAATAAAAATAGTATCCAAGGCTGTCACTTGGATAACCAACAAACCTGCTTTTCTCGGACCGGGTTTTCAACTTATCGGTCTTCTGTTTCTTAATGAATGCAGGACAACCCCAAATCTTAACGTGCTTAAGACTAGGTGTCCTACCATTCCATATCTCATATGGAGTGGTAGAGACCGACTTGCTTGGAATTCTGTTAAGCAAGTAACACGCGGTTTGCAACGCATATCCCCACATCGAAATGGGGAGATCTGTATAGCTCATCATCGACCGAACCATGTCCAACAGGGTACGGTTCCTCCTTTCAGAAACTCCATTCAATTGTGGTGTTCCTAGTGGAGTGAATTGAGAAACAATACTGTGTTCCTTTAGGAAATCACCAAACTCAGTACTCATGTACTCTCCTCCTCGATCTGATCGAAGAGTCTTGATGCTCTTCCCTTTCTGTTTTTCTACTTCAGCTTTGAATTCCTTGAACTTTTCAAAGGATTCGTGTTTATACTTCATAAGATAAACATACCCAAAACGAGAATAATCATCGGTAAAGGTAATGAAGTAGGAATAACCACCCCGAGCCATTTCACTAAATGGACCACACACATCGCTATGTATGAGTTCTAAAACTTCCTTAGCCCTCTCCATTTGTCCCACAAATGGAGTCCTAGTCATCTTGCCTTGAAGACAAGACTCGCAAGTTGAATTGGGTTCAGAACCCAATGGAACTATAAGTCCCATCTTTTCCAACTTACGTATCCTATCATCTGCAACATGCCCTAGTCTAAGGTGCCAAAGTTGCTTTAAACTTGGAATAGATTCGGATACGGTGTTAATTTCAATCGTGTTCGGAATCGTTTTATTTCTAGCTCTAAGATAATAAAGGCCATTGTGTAAATAACCAACGCCAATAACTTTATTACCATAATAAATGTTGCAAACATCATGTCTGAAATCAAACAAGTATCCACTCCTAGTCAAACTAGAAACAAAAATAATGTTCCGATAGGCATTTGGTAAAACTAAAACACGATCTAGAAATAAAACATGTCCATCCAAATGTAACGAAGTCGACCCCACAGCTTTGGCCGCAACACTTGCTCCATTGCCGATCTTTAGGCAGACCTCATTCCTTCCGAGGACCCTACTGCTTGCTAGCCCCTGCATAGAGGTACAAACGTGTGAGCTTGCACCAGTATCAAGAACCCCAGCTGTAGATGAGCTATATGAACCATTGGAACTAACATAACAAGAGATAGACATACTTCTAAAGGTTTCTTTCCCTTATTTGCCTTCAACGAGGCGAGGTACTGCTGACAGTTCCTCTTCCAATGTCCATTCTTGCCGCAGTGGAAACAAGTTCCCTTATCCGCAACAACCTTTGCCTTGCCCTTATTCTTGGACACCCCTGCTGACTGTTGAGGAACAGAGCCTTTCTTGGACTTCTTATTCTTCTTCCCAGTCTTACTGGAAGAAGTACCAGCCACAAGAACGACTTCCTTATCCTTCCTTTTATTGTTCATAGCATTATGTGCAGTGACCAACATGTTTAGCAGCTCAGACAACGAACATGATAACTTGTTCATGTGAAAGTTCACAATGAACCCTGAGAAAGAATCTGGGAGAGACTGAAGAACTAAATCCACATGGAGTTCTTTTTCCATCTGGAACTCAAGCTTCTCAAGCTGTTCAATCAGCCTGATCATCTTCTGCACATGAGCTGCGACTTCAGTTCCCTCCTGCATTCTCTCACGGAACAATTCCTTCGATATCTCATATCGTGCGGTCCTGCTATTCTCCCCATATAGCTCCTGAGATTCTTCAAGATCTCACGAGAACTCTTCATGTTCTCATGCTGCTTCTGCAACTCATTGCTCATGGAAGCAAGCATATAGCAGCGGACCTTCGTGTCATCAACAGACCACTGATCATATGCGTCCTGCTGATCACTCGTAGCATCCCCGCCAGGAGTTCAATTTCTTGAGTCTCCAAGATATATCCCAGAGCCTCCATGTTTAGGACACTGTTCAGGTTACGGAGCCAGTCCGAAAAATTAGGCCCAGTGAGCCTATTATCATTCAGTATGCACGAGAGAGGATTCATAGATTTCATACTTATCATGACTGCAGAAAATAACAAGATTAAATTAATCAATTTATGTATATATTTAACCATAATGATCATGGACTTTCAATCAAAATGGTCTCCCACTATCTTTTCGAATCCTACACTTCCAAAATAGGCAACGGAAATCCTAATCGGGAAAGATTCCTAGCGGGTGATTGAATTCTCATAGAATATTAATTCCCTCAGGTACCCGCCATTATTGGAAAACAAGCATTCTACAAGTGAACAACTCCTTGTTCAGTACATCTCTATGTACGGCTCAATCAATTCGGCTCCTAGTACTCTGGACCTCAGGTGCCTGCCGTTATTGGTCCATTATACATAGTTAAGTCTAACCCACCAAACCCTAGATATCAGCTACCTCATGTGCCTGCCGTTATTGGCAACTAACAATCTAAAACATTACATGTTTTAACATTCATGCAAAAAGATCTCTTAGTCTGTCTCATGCCCCCGTGTGTCCATGACCAACAACGAAACAAATTAAAACTCTCTGGAGAATGCTTTGGTGGAGAGCCATGACAGAGGTTCGCAACCTCATGCCATTCTCAACTTAATATTTTAATTTGGAAGATTTTATTTAAGGTGACCTAATTACTATTCGGTTTCACTTTGCACATTATCCGTATTCACACATCACATGCATAAATATGTACTCGGAATCGATAAAAACATGATCATGGATTTACTATTAGCCTAATCCTAGAGCCACAAGAATTAAGCAAAAATTTCCAAAAGTCCATAATCACACACCATGCTCGAAATTTATATAAGAAACTAATAGCAAAAAAAAGGAAATAAATTTCGTGCTAATTTTGTAACTCTTTACAAAATATCCAAATATCACATATTAGGAAATTTTCAATTTTTTTAAAATTATACAAGATATCATATATCCAGTGTATCTTCAAAATTCCTTTTTGATATCAAATATCAAATTTCTGATCTCATTAGAATAGGATATCAAATATCCAATTTCCATAAAATCAAATTTTACGAAAACAATTTTGGTAATTAATTGTTTCGGAAATCTAATTTCCAAAATTATCGAAAATTGCCCATTGTTCGACCGAGAAGAACAACCATCCTTGTCCAACAATTAGCAGCAAACCAAGAGAACAATTACAGCAAAAAATAAAAATAAAAATGTTCAACAGCCATCCAATTCACCCGAGAAGACCCTGAGAGTCCAGTAGCCACTAAGCAAGCAATAATTGCCAGGAATAGCCGCCAAAACCACTACTTTGCCCAGCTCTGACCGAGGACTTTCCTCAGCCATTGAGCAGTGGCTGTGATTCAAACAAAACAATTAATCCAATTGTATTGTCTAGGGCCGGTAACGAAAAACAATTTCTCGTTCCCAATTCGATATCGATTTATCAAACAATTCAATAAATCACAATCAACCACCAAAATTTGAGCACAAAATATGTATCTAAACGATTAGAAGGATGTCTCTGATACCACTTTTGGATTACCGAGCACGTCTCCACCGAGATTAGACTCCTCTCGACCTGTACACTCCGATCAATTAACCTCTTCCTCTCTTTCTAATATTAGGGTTTTCGATCAATTAGCCTCTAGGGTTAACCGTAAGAACATATCTATATATATTCTTACCCTAGAGACTAAAATGCAATTATTAATTAATCCGAATTAATTAATAAATCACAAATGAGTCCTCACAATTTAAGTCATCCAATGACTTACCCTTATAGTTAGAAAGAAAGATTAAGTAAGTACTTGACACGAGTTTCTATCAATAGCCAATCTATTTACAGAAACTTTCCAAATAAGGAAACTATCGTATTTCCTTAATATATTTATCCTTGATATTGAACTCGGCTTCAGGATGTGCTAGCACCCTTACAACCACATTGCAAGCCTTGTTCGATAATTAATTTCTAATTAACATCCTTAATTCGAATTAATTCTTTTCTCGGTTTAGACACGCTCAATGTGTGTGACTAACTAGGTTCATCATCAAATGGCAATGGTATTATAGTATCAACTCATTTGATACTACCAGAAACTCTTTCTGTTACCGAAAGCATAATTCCCAAAATGTCATTGGTTCCCAAAGTTCACGAGTGACACCTAGCAGCATATCGTGACAATCCAAAAGATGACGAATGTATAATTGGAACATTCTGATGAACCTCTGATCGTATATACCATGCACTGAATCCTTTCACTACAAGATCACAATCTAGCCAGAGTTACGGTAAATGCCAAACTCTAAAGCCGATCATATGGACTCTCTAATTTCATTCTTAGATCTGTAGCACTTGAACATAAACTCTTTTCTATTCAAGTCTATCTACCCGGCCGAGGATTTCTCGATCCAAAATAAAACTCATATCCATAGGACATTTTTCCTGTTTACTCAGGTTAGTGAATCCCGTCTTGATCAGACACCTAACTCCAAGTATAACTAACTAGGACCACTATCTGCCGAATACTCACGCTAAGCACAAATACATTAGCAGTAGCAAATCCTAATTACCTATACTTGAGATAGCGTTCCATCTCAGGTCTAAGGACTATATGCACTAATACGATCCAGATAACATTCATTGACATTAGTAAATTACCGTATGAATGTTATCTGCACGTCACGTTCGACTACTTATCATATAAGTATCTACATATCTGTCATGATAACAGTTATCAAATAGCATGAGACTCACTACTCCATCTTCATTAGTATCTGTATACTAATCATGGAAACAACAGAGGTAACGATCTATTTGGAGAAATAATGTCCAGTTAAGTCTCCTACGATCGTGAACAGTTTAAAGATATTCTTACCGAATTACTTCGTCACTCATATTCTTAACTCTTAAGAATGAAGCATTCAAAATATCTTAAGGACTTTATTCTAATAAACATAGACAATATACGAATAATAGAGTAAACATTATTGCCATAAAAGGAATTATTCAAATACATAAATCAAGCTCTAGGGCATATCACTAACAGAAGGTAGATCTGGGTGGCTGCGGGGGCACTCGCCGGCGAAGCTCTAAGGGAGTAGCCAGCTGTGGTGGGGCGAGTGGCCGAAGCTAGCTCAGGCAGATCTGCAGGGGGCATTGATAGGAGCTAGAGGCGCGGGTGAACGCACAGGGGGCCGGCGGGCTAAGCTCTCGGCATGATTGTGTAGGCAACTTGGGTGTTTCTTTTGGGGGGGGGGGGGGGGGGGGAGGGGGGGGGAGTAGGGAGAGGGGCGCCACTGTGCAAATCGATTCGTTGTGTGAAGGGCAGCCAGTGAGCTGCTGTCTGAGTCATCAATCGGGACATGTACCGCGGGTTCAAAACTAGCACCTGCTGGTTGGGATGCTAGGATGGACCCGCCGCCCGCGCGCGCCAATTGGTGGACGTCGTCTGGAACGCCGAAGTGTGTATAGAGAGCGAGAAAGAGATCACAGGGAGCTAGAGAGAAAGAGCACTTCCTGCTAATGATTGGTCAAACGGTCCATTTTTTTTAAAGTTAGCGATGGAATTCCGGCGGAACAGACCCCGTCGAAAAACGTGTTCGAGGGAAGTTTTCGTACTAATCCGTTCTGTCAAAAATACCCGTCGAAACAAGCATGGTCTTTAGTGGTGTAAGCAACAATAATTAGGAGGCTTTTTAGCATTTTTCATTGACAAACCATTAAATGTTTAGGATAAAATCGAACAAAAGAAAGCGGTAGTGAAAAAGCAGATACAAAATCATATATGTATAACATACTATCGTTAGTTGAAGCAATTTAACGTTTGTTTTTCTTATATCATGTTCGAGTCTTGAGAATTAAAAAAATTCTTGATTGGAAGAATTTTATTCCTTAGTAAGCTGACCGTACTTGAATTGAATTAATTAGGGTCTATTGAACTTTTGAATACGTATGTACACATCGAAAAAGAATTTTATCTATATATATATACATAAAAAACCATATATATATATATATGGAACTGTACTTTTGGATTTTCAGGCCCAAAATCATTAAATATATATATATATATATATTTAATCATCTTGACCATATCACGGTGTAATAGGAGTTTGCTTTTGAATTTTCAGGCCCAAAGAGAAGGGGCAAAAAAAAAAAAGGACTTGCTGAGGATATTATATATAACACAGAATCGAATATTTGATCCAAAATATTCCACAATTAGCTTTGATATCGCCTTTATGAATTACTAAAAAATAAATACCAAAAATTATTGTAATTTTTGGTTTGGATCTTTCTCCTCTTCTTCAACCCATTGTCCTTCCACTTAATTGAGGGAGTGTGGACTCATCCACAACGGTACTCATGCATGCCTTATAAGCAAAATATTTTGAAAACACGAGGTAATGTCGAAAAATAAAATCAAGCGGTAAAATCAAATAGAACATGGTTATGGTAAGAGATAATTAATCAACATTAGGCGAAATATAAGTCTCGATATAAGCTATGCTAGAAGGAAGGCCATGATACAGACTAATAGGGTAAAGCTCAATGGTCTTCAAGGTTGATATGCCCTCGGTCGGCTCATATACGATCATGAAGCTGTTGCCCCATTTTAAGCAAATAATATGATTCCCATCTTCTTTCGCATTGAGATACACAGTCGGTCGAGTTCTGGGATAATTAATGACGGGGAAGATGTCATTGGAAGACAGCACAGCCTAATCCAACACGAAGCCCTCCCAATATGATCATTGTATGAAGCTTTCATGACCCAGATCAACAGAGTTGCCGGAAAAATCGTAGACGCTACGAGGAATCCTCCTCTCAAGCCATCCAAATCCGCAGATTCTAGGCTCCAATCGGTCCAATCAGTACACGGCAGTGCAAACAAGTCTTTGTGGAACTTCTCAGCTGCGAGATGAAAGCAGAGGAGCGTATCGCGGACTGTACGATCTTCGCATAACCAATGAATAGAGTCGTTCAAATACTTCCCAACAGGTTTATTGTGTGCAATACGTAATGACTTTGCTGCCGGGTTTTTTCTTCCGGACGTCCCAACTTAAATCTGCTTACATGCCGGTGGAGCTGCCCGAAAGACAGTACTCATACTACCTCTTATCTTTTTGTAATCGTCACCTTGAGCAAAAAAATTATAATCTTGTCCTAGAAAATCAAATCCCATTTGTCCAGTGTTCCATTACTCATGTAAAGGTCTCGACGCCAATAAAATAAAATAAAAAAACTAAATCTTCATAATCAAAAGGAATGATTTTCATGAGAAAATAAAAATAAGCTCATCTAAATTTATAAAATGTTATTTAAAATTTTTAGAATCTATATTAATTGTGACTTTTTTTATTATTTTTAATGATTTGTTTCTAGAAAATGCATACAAGTGATGAGTTCGTTTTTTTTCAAATAATAGATTTACTCATTTGTGCTCATGTAGTCATGATTTTTAGTTTATTTTATTTTGTTGGATCTTTTAAATTGTGAAAACACAATTCAAATAACATTCATAAATTTCAATTCTAATAATATGCACAATTACATTAGCTATTTTATTCTTATATGAAAGATTAATATTATATAAAATGTCCTTAAGAAAAAGACCTAAGTAAATGGAGAAAAAAAGCATTCAGTATATTATATTCTCCGAATAATTCATTTGAAATTTTTATTCTCTCTTAGAATAATTGGCCAAGGAGCGAGAATATTGTTTCATAAGAAGCACTTATTTTCTTAAATCACTTTTTGGTTTTTGAAGTAAAGAAATTACTTTTGTGTATATATATATATATATATTTGGTTGTATTTTTATTTTTTGCACGTGAAAATTTTTAACCAATTAAAATGGGATATTATGCTAAAAAGATATTTAGGACTTTCAGGAATAAAATCATTTCCTTATCATTCATAATACGAAAATGTAACACTTATTTTAAGTTATATTATGGGTAAGGGGATATATAGAAAAGTGAGAGTTTTTCATATGGGAAGTTCAACCCAATGATTAAGAAAGGAAGAGATGAGAAATATAAGAGTGATTTAAGGAGCTAATCCATATTTAATTAGAGTAATTAATATACTATTAAGGGCATTCTTGTACCATGGATGACAAAGAGAGTGGATTAGCCATTATAGTGGAAATAGTCCTAACTTTTATTTTTAGGTATAACAAATATATTATTTTAGATTTGGATTTCCTCATTAAAAAAGTAAATAAATGAATAAAAATATATGCCACAGATACATTATAGGATAATTGATTCGATAATTTTATATTTTCCGTACAATCGTAGTATATTGCTGCCCGTACTTTGCGTCATCTTTCCACTTCGAATATTGGCTTTATATCTCTATGCTTTGCTGATAGTGAAAATTTTTTATTGTAATATTCAAGACTTTTTAGAAAGATATTGGTTATTTTTATAAAACTATCAAGATGTTCTCTTACTCTTCAACATTTGTTCCTTTTTGTTTTTCGATATAAGGAAGAGTAAGAATAAATATTAGGGTGAAATATTTAAAAAGAATCTTCAACTTTCAGTCGGGCAAAAACAAAAAACTTTTATAGATTTGGTTAAAAAAAATTCTTGCAACTAAGAATTGGGATTGAGATTAAATTAGCACGAACACACACCACAAATAACGCATTTGGTATTTCAAATAATAAAGATAAGAAAGTTCTGAATTCGATTTTCATCAGTATGATGAGGCCGTTTGATTGGATGTAATCTTCGGATTTTTCCGAGAATATTCGAAAATTACGACCTATTTTATGTCGTTTGGATGTAAAGTGATTTCCTGCAATAATCTTACTATCCAGATTTTAGGGGTGTGGTTGGAAAAGTTTTTACGGTCGAAACATTTAGTACTGTCGGATTACAACCATCGGTCTCACATCTTATCTCTATAAAAAGAAATCATATACTATATTATCACCCAAATGCATTCCCACAATCCAATATATTTACTAAACCCAACAATCTTACTTTTAGAGTTTTTTTTTTGTTATAATGAAAGGAAAATCCTAAATAACTAATAAATGGACACAAATAGTCCCACTAGCTATCAAACTTGCGATCTCTAAGTCAACAAATAAGAATATGTTTTACTACTTTATACTCTCTTTTAGTTATTTTTTGACCTTTAATCCACATAAAATGATTCAATTATTGAATTTTTCTTATAATCTTCCTATTCACCGTAATGCAACAATTATGAACCAAGTAGCCCTATGTCCTATAATTTTAGGGGAAAATGAGACCAGTGATCCTAAAAGTTTGCATTTTTTGACATTGAGTTCTAAAAGTTTCACTTCGAAAAATCAATTCCTAAAATACTTGAAAAAGTGTCAGCTGTGGTCCTATTCGTCACTGCCATTGACGAAACTGGCAACAAGGAGAACGACGCGTCCAGGTGGTCATTAAATGTTGACCTGACACGAATGGCCCGACTGCACCCAAGAGGAAGCCCTGACTTTTGAAGACTCGGCTTCTGGATTTTAGCCCAACCCGACCAGCGTTCGTCCTTATCCTCCTCCTTTCATCTGTCTGTCTCGTCTTCCTCTGCTTCTTTCATTTCTCCTCTCTCTCTCTCTCTCTCTCTCTCTCTATATTCCTCCCACTCTCTCACATTATTCAATGTGATTCTTCCACTCCCTCTCTCAGGCACCGCCACCTCTGTTGTTTCAGTGCTGGAGGAGACGAAAGCTCCTCAACCGGTTGCTCGTGGCTCCGGTCGGAGGCTCGGAACCTGCCGAAGATCCGCGACCAGTGCCATCGCTTGATCGGGCGGTCCCATAGGAATACCGAACACGGTTCACCAGAGTTCATGTACGATTTTTTGAGTTACGCATTGAATTTAGAGGACAATTGGAACAAGGAAGATCAGGACAAGGAGTCTCCGTGTCGCAATTTTCGGGGTCGATTGTCGGCGATACCGGACAGGCGGAACCTGGCAATGCGTGCGGCGGCACCTGGTCTGTTGTAATCCTCTGTGAATGAAATGACTGATTAGGATTTGTATGTAATGTAATGTAAATATCGCCATTTGGGGTACTGCATTTTTGATGGGTTGTCTCCATCAGTATATAATTTTTCAAGCAAATTAGGGCACCTAAATGCATATATTTGTATTGTTTTATTTATGATCAATGAAGCCTAAAGTCATTTTGATCGTGCGGGATGCGGTTTTCTTTCTGAGCTTTCGGGTTTCCATCGAACAACACTTTCAATCGATTTCAAGAAAGGGGAGAGTTTCAATCGAAGAGCTCAATTTTCGGATTTTAGGGTTCTTGGTAGGGCCGAGTTTCAATTGGACACTTTCAATCGAGCTACTCGATTTCATTAGGGGATTAGGTTCAGGAAAGGGAGAGTTTCAATCAAAGAAGAAGATTACAAGAAAGGAGAGCTTCTTCCGGTGTCCTTCTCCTTCGTGAACTACGAAAATGTACCTCGTCTTCGTTCCCTTCCTCTCGTGCTGCACCCCTTCTTCCTCTACGTGTCTGCACATCCTCTTTCGTTTTCCAGTTCCAAGCTTCCTCTTTAGGAGCTTCAGTTCAGTTTTCCAGTTCCGAGCTTCAGTTCAGTTTTCCATGAGGCCACTCGAGTTCGGGTTAAAAGGTTGACCGGTCGGGTTGGTACTCGGGTCGATCCATGAGGCCACAGGTTGAAAGGATGGCCACTTGAGTTGCTCCATGAGCAAGTCGGGTTGAAATTCGTCGGATTTCATATCAAGTCCAATAGCAACGTGCCACGTCATCATATTAATGGCCAACTGGATAAATTTGACGCCGTTAAGTCCACGTAGGCATCACGGTAACGGACAATTACATTTAAGACCAATGTTGATACTTTTTCAAACCTTATAGGACTTAATTACTCAAAGTAAAACTTTTTAGCGTAATTTTTCCATAATTTTACTATTTTATCAATACCTTTCTAAGACAATCAACCTCATTCTCCATCAAATCGAAAAAGGAAAAAAAATTGTTTAAATCTAAATGTGACAACTAATATGGTTAGAAAATGGAAATGAAGTTTGTTTTTAAATATTTTTTTTAATCGGTAATGAGGAGAAAATGAAGCCGATATATAATTTGACGCACTTGAAATGAATGATGAACCTCCCAAGTCCCAAAGTTTTCCCAATCCGGAGCCGTCCAAGTGTCCCCAAACCTCCATAGCCAAATGTGCAGAGACGACCTCAGGGTCAGACCCAAACCCCAAACCCGAAACGAGAAGACGACGAAATGCCACTCTCGCTCCCACTCCCACTCATCCGCCTATTAGCAGTAGCAGATCATCCCCTCTCAGTCTCCTCTGCCCGCTTCTTCTGGCCGGCTCCGCCGAACCCTAGCGAAGGTCGCCATGGCGAGGCAGCACTCCTCCGCCGCCTCGTGGGTCCCGCTTCAGAGGCGGTGGCTGCTCGCGATCATCTTCATGCTCTCCGTCACCACCCTCGTCGCCTTCTTCTCTAGATCCGGCATCGATCCCTGCGACCGAACAACAACGGTGGAGCACCTCGTCCAGAAGCGAGCCCAGAAGAGCCCTGCTCCGCCCGCCGTCGCCGTCACCGGGAGGGCCGAGCCGAGTCCGCTCAGCTTCATGAAGTCCAAGCTCGTGCTGCTTGTCTCCCACGAGCTCTCTCTCTCCGGTGAGCTCCTTTGGAACACCCACCACCGGCGCTTGCTAGCTCTCACCTGTATTCGTCAGTTTAGATTCACTAGCTGTTCAGTACGCCGTGTCAAACGTTTGGCATTACCATTGTCTTCGATCGATGTGGATTACATTCGCGACCTCATTGATGATTGAATGATAATGGATGAATGGACTTGGTTCAAGTATGAATAGTCTGACGTAGAAGGTGGGAGATGGACTTTTATCTTTCTTTATTTTCGCGCAAATGTGATACGGTATAATTAGTAAGACTTTTCTTTTCGCGGTGTTAATTTTTCTTGTGCTTAACAAATCGAATATCGAAGAATGTGAAACCGGGGAAACCAGAAACATGGGCATGCTGCAGATTATGAGCTGTATATGATGAAAGTAAAGTAATTTTGAGATGAAAACGAAGGGAAAGTTTAGCCACCAAATGGGCTACACAATCTAAAAAACGGATTTTTTTTTTTAAGTTCCTTCCACGTATTTCTTGGCCTTTTTGCTTGGCTTTAGAACATTCTATAAATTCATTCATATCTTGTCCAGATAAATTATATGGTCATTTAAGGCCGTCAGTCATGCTGACATCGAGTTTGCTAATTTCCTGCTTTATAGAAATATGCTCGTACGGAGTATGGATGGATAGACTGCATTGAATATGGTTGTGGTTGTACGATCTATTTCAAAAAGATGCAGGGAGAAAGCTTGTGTTACTTCTACGTTATTTGAGCTAGTGTTATGTCATCTTGTTGCATCATGATGGACTATTGAGGTTATGTGATGACTGTTATGACTCTGGTAATTACATTAGATTCCTGGTTGTTGGACTCTCTCAAAGAGTTCTACTGCCATGCACTATTTGAAGTTCGTCTGGCATGCTTTTGCCATTGCCTTCACGGAAAAATGTTCTTTGGCCGCCAAATTTCAAGTCAGTAGAAAATAATCTGTAACGAGTATGACACCCACTTGGTTTTAATTTGTTGGATTTTGCTTCTAATAAAGAGATGGCTGCGCGGAAGAAGTATTATATTTCTGGGGCTTGTTTAGATTTGGAAGGTGTTGAACACAAAAAAAAAAATATCTGGGGCTTTGGTTTCAGCTGCTACAATTGTTTAAACTCATTGAAGGTCAATGGTTCTGTTTTTGTCTTATTGTGTCTGAACCATCTTTTACATTTTTCTGTTATGCTTGCAATTAATTTATTTCTTTTGTGATTTCATGTTTGCTTTCTAACTTGATGTTTGTCTTTTCAGGCGGACCATTGTTGCTGATGGAGCTCGCGTTTCTGTTAAGGGGTGTTGGGACTGAAGTTTACTGGATGACCATACAAAAGCCCCTGGAAGAGGATGGGGTGATATACAATCTGGAGCAGAAAATGTTGGATCGAGGAGTTCAGGTAATAAGAAACTTCTAGGTGTTATATGCTTATGCAACTGTTGTTATAGTGTAGCTGTTATTGTTAAAGTTTTCCTTTGTTTCTTCTCTGGAGCTTGGATTCCTTAGCGTGCCATTTCTTCAGATATTATTGCTTACATATTTCTCCTCGTCGCTGTCATCAAATTTCTAGTAAAATGTACAGCTCGTAGGGCTGGCAGGAGCAATTCACTGAAACCCATAAGCAGAACTAAGGCAGAAATTACGCAACTGTAGTATTGGGATGTCAAGGAGATGGCATCTGTAACCTGAAACCTTGTTCTCTAAGGACTTTGAGCATTGTCAATCTCGTAGGTCCTATGAGATGAATTTTGACATCTGGTCATTAATTGTTATGTTCTTGCAAATTTAATGGAGAGCATCATTGTTTAAGATGAAATGAACCAAACTTATTTTTGTCTGTCTTATATGGCATATAGTTTCACTGTAATTGATAAGTGAGGAGTACCTTATTGGTGCTAATCAATTCTGCATGAGGAGATGCTCTTTCCTTGAAAGCATAGTTTGATCAATTTTTCTTTTAGTATGTTAATTATGGTCAATATTATATGTTCAGGTACTTTCAGCAAAGGGTCAAGGAGCTCTAGATACTACTCTAAAATCTGATCTAGTTGTTTTGAACACTGCTGTTGCTGGGAAATGGCTTGATGCTGTTCTGAAGGAAAATGTTCCCCGCGTCCTCCCAAAGGTTCTATGGTGGATTCATGAAATGAGGGGGCACTATTTTAAGTCAGATTACGTAAAGCACCTTCCCTTGGTTGCTGGAGCTATGATTGATTCACATGTAACGGCAGAGTACTGGAATAATAGGACCCGGGAGCGTATGAGGTAGGATTGAATAACATCCAATTCATGCTCTTCCTGAGCATGTTCGCCATCTATCATATATTTATTTATATAGTATGAATAGATTGAACCAAAATAACTAAAGAAAGAAATAGATTGTTCATATGTGCATTGCAATTTTTTGAAAAGTTTTTCATAATTTCAATTCCCTCTTGTACTTTTCAGATTTATATTATTAATAAGACTTTTCGTGCTTCTAGGAAAATTGTATATATTTCATTATTGAAATAATTAAAATGTGTACTCCTGAAAACACTTATTTAGTAATTAATTTAGTTAAAACAGTCCTCAATCATTTTATGAAACTTCAGTTTATGTTGAGTTGAGGTTTCTAATGGGCATGACAGGTTGATATGGCAAAACCAAGCATTGCTGCATGAATAAGTGTATACGTATTTCTTGCTGCATATGTTTCTAACTTGCCCTTTTCCCTTTAGCACTTTTCATTCATGATGAAGCTTTTCCCCTTTTACAAAAAAGAAAAAAAGAAAAAAAAAGGAACCTTTCCCCCTACTGTGATAAAAACTATAGACCAAGCTTTGCGTCCTTTGCTAGGATTAAGATGCCCGAGACATATGTTGTTCACCTTGGAAATAGCAAGGAACTTATGGAGGTTGCTGAAGACAGCGTTGCAAAAAGGGTTCTGCGTGAGCATGTCCGGGAATCTCTAGGAGTGCGGAACGAAGATTTACTCTTTGCCATCATAAACAGTAAGGATTTTCTTGACTGAATGTGCATATTTGAAGTTTATCCACAAGAATTCCTGATTAAACGATATAGAGGACACAACATTAAAATAATTTCTCATTATAAGTTAATAATTCCTAGATTTTCTATTTTCAGATTTCGATGTTTGGCATTACAAAGTGGTCTTTGTGCTGTCAATCCTTGTTAGGTAGAAGGAAGAACTACCACTTTTCCTCTTTCTTTGAGTTCAGTGGTGGACAGGAAAAAATCGTCAATTACTGGAAGAATATCCACATCTTTGGTTTCCAACAAGTTCGAGCACATTTTCTTGGAACTTTATGCACCATAGTATTTGCTGCCACATATTTTTGAAAGGCAGTATATAGAGTCCTTATCGATAGGGTACATAGTGCGATGATGTCTGTGATTAGCGAATAGTAACTTGTAGTTTGAGGATTTCCCAAAAAAGAAAACTAACTCATATGTTGAATGAAGAATGAAGAATGATAAGATGAATGGTGAATGAACTAATTTGAGTGCTGGCAAGAATAAAGAGTTTATACTTTTTGCCATTGCAGCATTTTGAAGGAAACATACACCTTAGTTAGCAGTTTCATTTTTCACAGATCTTAGTTTCACCAAGTGGGCCACAGCTACACTAGGGAGAACATTCTGTCCAATGCTGTGGAAAATAATGTTTCTTGAATTTTTTTCTAGTTAAAATTGCGCTGGCAAGTAAAATTAGTAAATTACTTGTTTGAATTGCAGGTGTTTCACGGGGGAAAGGGCAGGATCTATTTCTACATGCATTCTATGAGAGCTTGCAGCTAATCCAAGAGAAGAAGTTGCAAGTGCCTCCTATTCATGCAATAGTTGTGGGAAGTGACATGTCTGCCCAGACCAAGTTTGAGACAGAATTGCGTAATTTTGTCACATCGAAGAAGATTCAGGACCGGGTTCACTTCGTAAATAAGACCTTGACTGTAGCCCCTTTCCTTGCTGCCATTGATGTCCTCGTTCAGAATTCTCAGGTCCTTCCCCTGGGTTTGAGTTTCCAATTTTCTATTGACAACATCATGTGAACTGCTAGGATGACCAATTTCTGCCCTTCAGATTCGATCACTTTTGTCTTTAGTCTTACTGATACTCTTGGTTTCTGCCAATTTTAGGCACGGGGAGAATGCTTTGGGAGGATAACTATCGAGGCAATGGCCTTTCAGTTGCCAGTCCTGGTAATAAAACTAATTTGTCCCTCGCTCAATTATCCTGTATTGATGAAATCATAAAGACCTTATTGATCATTACCCTTAATCACGCTCATTGTCCTCAAACTGGAGAAGATATCGAACTGGCCAGGTGATTCTTTGATTGATCCATGTGGGTCTGATGGTTCCAATCTGTCTTAAAACTGCACTGGACCAATCGGCAACCAGACCCCAGCTGGTTCAGTTCAGTGAGAGACCAGTGGCTGGTTGTTGGTCAGAACTGGCCAGTTTTGTGCATGAACTGTTTTCAGTTTACATTTGTTTAATTTACATTTTAGAACTTTTGTAACATACAATTAAATAAATTTGTACTTTGAAATATTAGTGCGGGCTGGACCCATGAATCTGTGAACCTATTAGCCCATTTAATGTCCAAGTCGGGTAAGAAAGCTATGGGTCCAACTCGTCTTAATATGTCCAAGAAATATAAAAGATTGGCAATTGACTGGGTAGTTCCAGAAGGAAAGGGCCAATTTAGAAGTGTTTACTGGGTTAGATGTGTTTACTGGTGAAGTAGTCAGTTTATAACAGTTCATATGCAGATCATCTCTGTTGGCAAACTATGTGACATCGTCCCGTCTTCTATCATCTTCTCTACCATTTCAGGGAACCGCAGCTGGAGGCACCACTGAGATTGTTGTGAATGGGACAACAGGCCTCCTACACCAAGTCGGGAAAGAAGGCGTGACTCCACTTGCGAATAATATCGTCAAATTAGCAACTCACGTTGAGAGGAGGCTCACCATGGGGAAGAGAGGCTATCAGAGGGTGAAGGAGAGGTTCCTCGAGCACCACATGGCCCGCCGCATCTCCGCTGTCCTCAAGGAAGTGCTCAGGAAGTCTAAATCCCGAGCTCACAGCAATATGCTCTAGGAGAAGGAGGTTGAGAAATGGTAAAAACAGAAGGCAAGATGTCATTTTTTCGATATTTGAGACTCGATTTATTCAGTGATGTCTAGATTGTCTAGAAATTTTAGGAAGGCAGGCTCGTAAAAAGTTGGTCCCACTAGATTGTCTAGAAATTTTAGGTGGATTGATGTAGTCCTCTCATTCTGCTCTACGCTTAGCTATGTACAGGATATGTTTGTCGAAAAGAGCTGTAAAGGAAAAGCATAGTTCCAGATAAGGCAGCAAATGCTTTTGCATAGATAGAAATCCGATGATATAAGTTTTCAGTCACAGAGCAACATGCTTCGTTTTGCTTTGATGGAGTATGAAACTGTAATGAGCAGATTCCAAACTCATTTTCACTGCTCGGCATTATTATCGAATTTTGATATGACGTCTATCGATATTAGTCCACTGTAATACATTACGAGAAAGGATCATTTAAGAGTTTGCTCAGTACATCATACTCAGCTGAAAACTCATGAAAACTGCCCGATGTAAACGAAAAATAAAATGAAAGTGGACTAAAGTAAAACATCATCCAAATGTGTAAGCTTCGAACTATGTTATTTTTCGTCCTGAGCCGTCTTCTTGATCTTTTTGGGTTCTTTGTTTGAGGCACTAGAAGAGGGGGAGAGAATTTTCGTGAAAATAAACTCCGATTTCGATTTATTCAATGACCCAACCCAAAAAAATAATAAATAAAATAAAGAGTTAGGTATGATTTTGGTCCCTGAAAAATAACAAAATCTTAAGTTTGGTCCCTCAAAACTTTTTGCCATTGTTTTCGTCCCATAGTCTCCATTCTGTCTGTTATTTTAGCCCTGCTGTCATCTTGCACGTGTTAACAGTGACGAAAAATCTCACGTGACAACTGAGCTGGACATAACTCCGTTAACCACCCCCCAAAACTACCTTGAACCGCGTTGCTCTCTTCGTCGCATGCATGCTCGCCCTAACATCGAACCAATTCAGCCATTACCGCCAAAAGTCACACACATACATTGTCATTTAGGGTTTTAGGAGAAACAGAGGACCCCAAATATTGTAATCGTTGTACAATTTGATTTCGATTTGTTGAAATTGGGCAGAGAAAGATCCGTTAATCGCACATTGAAGAGGCGAAAATTTCAATTGTGCCAGCAGTATACTCGATCGAAACAATTTGGGAGTGATTCTGTCTCATTCCTTGGCATCGGTTGCATTATCTCAATTGCATGCTCTCTCTCTCTCTAGAATAGATTTGATATCTCTCTGTCTCTCCCCCCAAGCTTCTTCTGCGGCTACTGTTGCTGCTGAGAAATCTCAGCTTCCCCCCACATGGCTCCAATCTTCAGCTTCCTTCTCCCATCACGGCAGCCATAGCCGCCATCGTTCACTGAAACCACTCACTCCCTCTATTGACTCAATCACCGTCGTGTCGTTCCACTTCCGCCGCTAGCAGATCGCGGTGATGCTACCGCGCTATAGAAATTAACTAGTCTTTTGGTGGGGGAATGTGTTAGAGTTGCTAAGCTCCGGATTTTGTGGAGGAAGATAAAAGAGTGGAGAGTGGGTGAGTGGCCGAGGAGGAAGGAGGAGGAAAATGATGTCGAATGGAATAAACCTGGTGATGACAGTGATAGGGTTCGCGGTGAGCACGATGCTCATCTTGTTCATCTGCACACGCCTCATCTGCGCGAGGATTCAACTCTTTGCCTCCTGCCGTTCTTCTTCCTTCAAAGAAGCCTCGAACCTAGGGTTTCAAATTTGGGGTGCCGAATTTGATCTTCCTCTACTCACCGTATATTTAGGGAGAACGACATCCTTTCGCATATTTTTTTAGCGGGTGAACGACGTTGTTCTCTCGATCGCAATAAAAAAATTCACATTTTGACGGGGTTAAATCCAGCTCATCCGTCACATGAGATTTTCGTTCACTCTTGACATGAGCAAAAAGACGGTATGACTAAAACATCAAACGGAATGAATATTGAGGGACGAAAATAACGGCAAAAATTTTCGAGGGACCAAACCCAAGGTTTTGATATCTTTCAAGGACCAAAATCATATCCGATTCTAAAATGAAAACCTGTCTGATCCATCCATTTGACCCTCCGACCGACTAGTCTGATGAAATCGATTGATAGAGAACAACGATAATTATTATATATTATTATTATTTTATTATAAAAAATTATTATAAATTCTTCTTAGGGAGCGTACAGGCTAGTTCTATTCTAACTGCTAGTTCTATTCTCTCTCTCTCTCTGCTCTGCCCCTTAGATTCTAACGTCTAGTTTGAAGAAACAAAATGCACCCTCGGATTCTCTCTCCTCTGCCTGCTTTCACTTTCGCTGCTCCTCTCTCTCTCTCTCTCTGTGCGCGCGGAAAGGCAGTGATTTTCAAGCGGCAGATCAGGGCATTCACTGCTTTCCTTTCTTCGAGAGGTTCCGACATTGCAGTCGACGGAAGCTATAGATTTTGAAGCTCTCGAATCGTAGAGGAGGAGGAGGAGGAGGAGGAGGGAAGATGTCGAAGGTCCCTCCTGAGCATCTTCAAGAAGCAAACTTCCCCCAAAGGTTCTGACTTGACTTTGCCCTCTTCGTCAAGTCAACCGATTAGGGTGTAGTTGCCCTCCTAAGCTCCGGTTTTTCTCTGTCGAATAACATTTTTTTGGGGTCATCTCGATTTCTCTCGTAAGATTTTCTCCAGACGACCAATGGCTATACCTCCCTCCCCCCCCTCGAATTTAAACTACCCCTTTTGCGTTAGTCGATCTTTGTCGATTGAGCGATGGTAAATCGTATGTGCTCTTCGGATGTTATCGCTCAGTGTTAAGAAGTTCGGGCGGTTTGCAGTTGAAGAAATTAACATTTGCTTTGCCCAACAGATGCCCTCAGGACGAGCAAGAAGGAAGTGGCGGTTGCTGCTACACGAGGTAGGATTGATTTGTTGAGGTTGCTGTAATAGTAGCAACATAACTAATGTATGCTGAAATTGTTTTCCTTTCCGTGATTGATCTGTTGAATGGGGTTCATCTCTTATGTGTTTTTAAAGTATTTCTCTAATGCGCTGCCTCTCCTCTTTCATCTGAATTGTTTACTAATTCAAAGGATAATTCGACAGAAAATGTTCTGTTTTTTGCCTTTTTGGAGGGGAAAAAATGAAAAGAAGAGAAAAAAAAAAAAAAGGAACAGGTATGCAAATTGTGGTTTACACTTAACATTTGGTTCCTCTTGATCCATGTTCGTATCACATCTATGGTTCTGGTGTGTTTATGGTTTTGATTGCTAAAAGTAACAGAAAAGAGAAAAGTGTACGACATAGATATATTATATTATGGTTTTATATTTTTTTCTGAATGTATATGTGTATATTTATATATGCATGCTGTCAAGGTTTCCATAGTTCTATGAATTGTGGGAGTTTGTCATTTAGCCGCTGGGCCTCATTTTGTAAAGGTGGTCCAGATTTATTAAGTTGTAAAGCCACTAGGCCTTCATTTGGCCAATCAGGCTTCATTTTGTAGAGAGTCGGCCCAAATTTATTTAAGCACTATTTTTGCATGCATTTTATGAGAGCTCATCGTGCCTCCTGGTTCTTGGAGGAGGAAAAGGGGGCTCGTAGGGCCTTTTGTTGCTCGGAGGGTGTGATGGGCTTGTCTGTGGAAGAAAGGGAGTTTGGTGTTGGTGGGCTGGAGCTACGGGTTTAACTGCCCCATTGTTCGAATTTCTTCAGGGTCACAGATTTGGTCCGACGTGGGCATGACACTCATATCCCATTTAACGTTCATCGGAGGCGAAAGAGGGACAACTCTGGCAACGGAGGTCTTCCTATTCTTGGAAGCGGCCCCGTTGGCCTTGGGGACGAAGTTCTCTCTGACAATCCTGAACTCAGAGTCCCACTTCCTAGAGAGCTTGTTAGCTCTCTGGTCGTTGGGTCTCACGTCCTTCTAATTCTTTGCCCTCTTATGGTTATATTTAAATTTCTTGTTGCACGTCATTATCTTATTGGCCAGTTGTGTCGGAACAACCTCGAGACGGTGGTGGACCAGAGGGCTTTTCGTCGGAGGAGTCGGCTGCCAAACTAAGCCCCAGAGTATCAGGAAGTGCTAGGATAGACTCCACTTCGATGTTTTTCTGGCACAACTAGTGAACATGATTAGGACGTGGAAGATGAAATTCAAAGATAAGTGCGAAGAATGGGAAGACTGTGAGGCCCAACGACCGGAAGAGGACTTACGAGCTCTCCGGGAAGCTCTGCAACTCGGAGGAGGGGATTATCGGAGAGAACTCTGTCCCCAAGGCCAATGGGACTGCTTGCAAGAAGAGGAAGACCTCCACTGTTGTCCCTCTTAACCATCCGATGATGGTTAAAGGTGATATGGGTGTTATGGCCATGTTAGATTGAATCTATGACCCGAAGAAATTCGAAGGAATGGGATTGTTAAAACCGTAGCTCGAGCGCGCCATGAGAGGTACATTGAACCTCTTCCACGGACAAGCCCATCACACTCTCCGAGCGACAAAAGGCATTATGGGGCCCTTTTTTCCTCATTCGAGAACTAGGAGGCTCGATGAGTCCCCCCAGCGCCCGGGAGGCGCATCGAAACTCCCAAAGATTTGTCAAGCCTCCCAAGGACGGGATGCTCGACAGGCCCCTACCTTGATCGCAATTCAGTTGGCCTTGGACTCAGTTGATGACAGTTCAGAGAGGATCAGGTATATTCCTAGCTGCTCCTGTAATAATATCAACGTCTTACACACAAAAAAAGTAAGTTCACTTGTTCCAGTATAGAGGTTTTGACTCTCTTTCGAAGGGAATTCATCGAGGGGGTTCTTCGGGCAACACTCCCCAGGCCCTGGCTAACCTGTTGGGCCTCCAGGCAGTGGCATGAAACATGAGAGATTGGTGGTGAAAACTAACGCGAGAAGATTTCCGAGGAGACGAGAGGAGCGAAGCAGACAACGCAGTTTCCGAGAAAGATTATTTCTGGTGGGAGAGATTATGCACAGGGAGTCTTTGTTTTCGCATCGCATGTTTTTCGAAAAGAGCTGTAAAGGAAAAGCATAGATCCAGAACAGTCAGCAAATGCTTTTGCATAGATAGAAATCCCCGATGGTATAAGTTTTCAGTCATAGAGCTAACATGTTTCGTTTTGCTTTGATGGAGTGAGAAACTGTAATGAGCAGATTCCAAACTCTTTTTACCCTGCTCGGCATTATTGTCGAATTTGATATGTCGTCGATCGATATTAGTCCCCCGTTAATACATTACGACAAAGGATCAGTTAAGAGTTTGCTCGAATACATCATATGGATTGACGCCGACTTCTTAATTCTAAATATATGGATATGAAAAAGAACACCAATCAATCTTAGTTTTAAAACTGGAATTTTCACTTCCTTTCGCTAAGGCAACTGAGACAAACCAACCTCAGACTTAACAGCAGACGTGTATAATGAACAGTACCAGGTTTAACTAATTCACATGAAACTTCAATAGATCTCTAAAGCCAAAAACTAAACATGAGTGGAGATAGAAATAATCTCCTCCCATCAAAATGAAACATGAAGCAGTGTAAGCGTTATGGATGAAAATCCGACCCCCAGTAGCGGCTGTGCAACATTTAGAGCAAAAAGCATCCCATTACACCTGACCTGAGAACAAGTGGAAAACTGCAACAACGGCGTCGAAGGCTGGATGCTCATTAGATATATCCCAATACAAGTTCCCCCGAATTTCGCCCTCTCTCCTTATGCTCGAGGTTTGGACACCCAGTGCATGCATCCCGAACCAACAACGATGGGTTCTGTCAGAATTACTAATCTGGACTTTTGCACTCCGATGCAATACTCCAACTACCAACTGTTCTGCAGCAGTGGTGGTGTCCATCTTCGGTTCTCTGATCCTCGTATGAGCCAACTTGCTTGAAGAGAACTCAAGGGAGTTTAGGCTTAGAAGTAGGATCTTCACTTGCTGGTCCTCTGCCCTGCTGCTGCTTAAGATTGGGTTTCGTGAACCAAGTTGTGTACAGAAACTGCTTGTGCGGGCCCACGTGGTTGCATATCTGCCTCAGCTTCTGCCT
This sequence comes from Punica granatum, assembly GCF_007655135.1. NCBI lineage: Eukaryota > Viridiplantae > Streptophyta > Magnoliopsida > Myrtales > Lythraceae > Punica > Punica granatum. Next base: position 6,399,778 of record NC_045132.1, read on the forward strand.
CTCCCTCATCCATCGGAGTACTATCTTCATGTGTCTTTTGCTCGTCAACCCTCTCAACCCAACTTCCTGGAATCTCCCATGGATAATTGATCAGTAGCTCGGAGTAACACAATAATCAGGACTGAAGTGAACCACTTGCAAGAGCAACAAAAATAATAGAAGGGGTAGCTGAAACGACAAAAGTTGCTCGTCCAAGCAAATATCAGTTTCATTTCAGGGTAAACAGAACCGAGACATCGCCTTATCATCCATTCTGTATGCTGGAGTGCAAATGTGACCACATTTCATGACATATTATGATCTGCACTGTAGAGGATGACATCCAATCCAATACCTTGTTCATATTGCCCAACATGGGTCACCAATGGTGCTCCACAAGGATAAAGGTCTGTGCTAATTACCAAGGTGTTCATATTTGAGCCTGCACTACAACAGCACACAGAGTGGTTCATCTTTGAAAGTTTTGTGGTCATTTGCAAGTCGGACTTTCATGGGATCATATTAATAAGAGCTAAATATCTCATGATAGAGAAACAAAGTAAATCGTCTATTGACCATCTCAAATGGACCAAAAGAACCATTTTTCTTGGTCAAGCTGCAGGACTAGCAATTCTGACACGAACGGAGCATAAATATGCACGAAATCATTGTTGTTTTCTTCCCTAGAATTCACCTATCCCGCAGTTTGCAGGTTGAAATTACATGGACGAGGTTCAAAGATGCGATAAACCCGACAGGGCAATGGCTGTCTATACCCCGCATTTTCGATCATCCTAACATGTTCCCCACACCTTTCACTGGATACAGAAAACCCAAACCTCCAATTCATCGGGCATCCGAGACTTCACATTTTTTCCATTTCAATCATGCTTAAGCCCTTAACATCCAAACCGTCAATAGCTCAAACTCAAAGAGACACTACCAATTGAGAAGATATTCACTGCTCAAACTGTAAAAGTAAAATCTCCAGCATAGAGCAGCATCAATGGTCAGCTATAAACAAAGCAAATCGTTTATGACCATCTCAAACAGACCAAGAAAATCATTTTTCTCGATCAAGCCACAGGACTAGCAATTCCGACACGACCTGCGAAACCGTTGTTGTTTTCTTCCCTAGAATTCTCCTATCCTGCATTTTTGCAGGTTGAAGAAAGACAGAAACTCCACAGACCGGACTCGCAATGCGATAAACCCGACAGGGCAATGGCTGTTGTTACCCCGCATTCTCAATCGTCCCGACATGTTCTCTACACCTTTATCTGGAAACAAAAATAACCGGACATCCAATTCACCGGGCATCCGGGATTTCGTATTTTTCGAATTCAATCATGTTTAAGCCCTTAACATCCAGACAGTATTCTCAAACTCAAAGAGACACGACCGATTGAGAAGACAGACACTGCTCAAATTTAAAAAGTAAAACCCCCAGCTAGGAGCAGCATCAATGGTCGGATAAGGACGGGAAGAAGGGGGGAAGAAAACCATAATAACCATACCTTGACGCGGTCCCAGGTGTCGGAGATGGTGAGAGGGCCGTGCTCCTTCAGTATGTCGAAGATGACCCTGGTAATCGTCTGCGTCTGCTCCGGCGGCGTTCTCAGCTCGATCGGCTTCATCTTGGGCTTCGGCTTCTTTGCGAACATCCTGATTGCTGTCCCAAACATCCTCACAATTGCTTCCCTTAACGATTCAGACAATCTCAGTATGAACTCGCGATTGGAGCTTTCCAGGTTGTTGCTGGCAGCAGTGAAGGGAGAACATGAAGATGCAATTTTGCTACGTGGGGTTGACCTTCAAAGTCGAAGGAGTTGAGGGCGGAGGAGTTGCCGCCGAAGACCTCGCTTGTGACCGAGGTGGCGGCGGCGTAGAGGAGTTGAGGGCGGAGGAGGGAGACGGTTGAGAGAGAGAGAGAGAGCAATTTTTTATTATTTTCTTTTGGGTGAAATATGAGCAAATTTGATTGCTTAGAATGTTTAAAGGGTAACTAAATAAATAAAATCAACTTTGGTCACATTTTTCACTTTTAGTATGAGCTTTTCCTTTTTCAAATAAAATTATAGATTTTAATTTTCTTCTCACGTTTATCATCCGTCCGATTTTTTTGTCCAATTTGTTGACGTGGCCAAGAAATGCCAAGTGACTGACGAGAAATCTGTCAATGCGTTAAAATATTTGTTAAAAATTTAAAAATTGTTCTACTAAAGAATTAGTGATCAATTAATAATATAAAGAAAATAAAGTTTAAGAATATCATCATATATTATATGAATAATAAAATCTTCTCCTAAATTTTGAAAAATATTATGTTATATCGATATCTTGTTAGAATATATTTATTCAATTTTAAGAGTTCAAAAGTTCATGAACTATTAATGTTATGTTCATGATTTTTATTAAGAATTAGTATAAAAAAGGAAGATACCAAAGAATTTCAAAAAAAAAAATCCATTGAATGGTCCATGTGCCCTTAAAATTTCGTAATTCTTTAAAAAAATATTATAAAGAACTAAACATCTATAAAACTATAGATTTACTTATAAATCTAAAAAATATCGAGGAAATTTTAGTAATTTGGTTATTTTTAGGCCATTAAGCCGGAGATTCTACATAGAAGAGGGGCACAACGCATAGATGTTGAATGAATTAAAAAATCTTTATTTAAAATTCATGAGTAGTTGAACAATATCATAAAAATAAGAAATAAAGTTTATCAAATATTATTATGTAAATAATAAAATCTTCTTATAGAACTTCAAAAATATTATGTCGAATTGATATTTTATCGGAGAATATTTACTCAATCTTGAAAATTAAAAAGAATTCTTCATTTATTTTAAATATTATTAACTAATAGCGCCTCATGAGAAATTTAGAAAAATATTATGTTTTATCCTAATCTAATCATCATAAAATAATTTTAAAAATTTTAAAAGTGGTTTTTATTATATTATTTTTTTCCCACAAGAAGCATTCTCTTTTATTGGTTTCAACTATATTCGCAATACTCCCCTATCAACTTAACCGTCGGGCAAAGACGGTAGAGAGATGGGGGAGTATCATGACCGCTCCTACAGTCAGGGGATGGTCTCCGCTCCGATGCCGTGGATTCCACGCGCCGCCGGCGTCCTCCCTCAAGTTCATCCCCAAGCAGCGCTTTCGGCACCTGCCCGAGCAGAGAAGCCCCGCACCGGCATTGTGGTCGCTGCCGCTTTCGGACTTGGAGTCCTACTTCGTCTCCCTCTTGAATGCCTCCGCGACTCTCCCCCGCCTCCGGCAACTCCACGGCCTCATCTACCGCTCCGGCCTCCACCAGTCCTGCTTCGTCCTCACCAAGCTGATACGCTCTCTCACCGCCCTTGATGTCCCGGTCGAGTCCTACCCCAAACTCATCTTCCGCCAAGCCAAATGGCGCAACCCTTTCCTCTACACCGCCCTCATCAGAGGCTATTCCCTCCGAGGGAATCTCGCGGACTGCGTCGACTTGTACGGTAGTATGAGAAGAGATGGAATTTCCCCTGTTACCTTTACGTTCACGGCCATCTTCAAGGCCTGCGGGGAGAATCTCGACTTGCGTTTAGGGGAACAGATGCACTGTCAGATGGCTCTGTTTGGTGGGTTTGGGTCTGACTTGTACGTGGGCAACACCCTGATAGATATGTACGTGAAATGCGGGGTTTTGGGCTCTGCCCGCAAGATGTTCGACCTAATGCCTGAACGAGACTTGATTTCTTGGACAACTCTGATAGTGGCTTATTCGAAGAGCCAGGACATGGCCTCTGCGAGGCGCCTATTTGACTGTATGCCCGAGAAGGACGCCATTGCATGGACCGCGATGGTTACCGGCTTTGTCCAGAATTCCAAGCCGGGGGAGGCCTTAAAGTTATTCGACAGGATGCAAACCGCCCGTGTGAGCCTTGATGAGTACACATTAGCAGGTGTTATCTCCGCCTGTGCTCAGTTGGGGGCGTCGAAGTATGCGAAGTGGGTGAGTGAGATTGCGGAGGAGAACATGCTCAGCCCGACAAGTAACGTGGTCGTGGGGTCCGCGCTGATTGATATGTACGCAAAATGTGGGCAAGTGGACGACGCGTATAAAGTCTTTGAGGCTATGAAGGAGAGGAATGTGTACAGCTACAGCTCGATGATCGTGGGTTTTGCTATTAATGGGCAGCCAAAAGCAGCAATAAGTTTATTCCACGAAATGTTGAAGAGTACAGACATCAGACCTAATGATGTGACCTTTATCGGGGTCCTTACAGCTTGTAGCCATGGGGGAATGGTGGATCAGGGCCGCCAAATATTCGCGTCGATGGAGAAAACTTATGGGATCCTACCCAATGCGGACCATTATGCCTGCATGGTCGATCTACTTGGCAGGGCAGGAAAATTAACAGAAGCCCTCGAGCTTATTAGGAAAATGCCTGTGGAACCCCATGGCGGAGTGTGGGGTGCCCTGCTTGGTGCTTGTAAGGTGCACACAGACCCCGACATTGCTGAGATTGCTGCTGCCCAACTCTTCATTTTCGAACCTGACGCAGTTGGGAATTATATATTACTTTCTAATATCTATGCATCATCGGGAAGGTGGGATGATGTTTTACGAGTGAGGAAGCTGATGAGGGGGAAAAAGCTTAGGAAGAATCCGGGGTGTAGCTGGTTTGAAGCAAAGAAGGGGGAGATTCACGAGTTTTTTGCTGGCGACACGAAGCACCCTCGGTCAGATGAAATTAAACAGGTCTTGGATGAACTCGTTGGGAGGTTAGAGGCTAGTGGATATGAGCCAATTTTGAATTCGGTGGCTTATGATGTAAGCGACAAGGACAAGAGAAGAATACTGCTTGGCCACAGTGAAAAGCTTGCACTTGCATTCGGGATATTGAGTTCCACCTCAGGGTCTACGATCAGAATAGTGAAGAACCTGAGGATTTGCGAGGACTGCCATTCGTTTATGTGCGGTGCATCTCAGGTTACAGGGAGGGATATTGTCATCAGGGACAACATGAGGTTCCACCATTTCCGTGATGGCGCTTGCTCATGCAGGAATTTCTGGTGAGCACAATATTGCCTCAATTTGTTGTTGTGAGATGATCTGTATAGAGGGCGACCGAAGTCATTATACCTTATTCCAGATTCCGACAACACAAGCTCCAAGCTTTCTACCTTCTCCGGCTGAAAAATAGTACAGACATTGATGGTTGTCTTCGCTCATTATCTCGAAGCCACATTTGGTACATCATTTATATCAACTCGAAAAGTCTATCAGGGCATCTCTTTGGGCATCTGAAATGCAAATTAATGAGAGGTGTTTGGCTTCGATGATCTTCCTCTGTTTGTGCAGTTCTCTGTTAATGTCCTGCTGAACGTCCCCTCCGTCACTCTACTGGTTTTCGCTCTTTCGATAGATATTCAAATCATACTTTCACATTATGGTTTGTCTTCTTGTTTGATAATGATAAAATGCAGAAAACAACATGCCATGGATCGTGACTTATGTTACGGGCATCATATCGGGAAGCCATAAATTGGCATTTTCATGATCTATTTGTACATCTTTTTTTTTTAAATGTCAGCATCCATATTTGGTCCATCGGCGCTCGAGTATCATCAAGGAGGACCCAAATACGTTCCGGAAGTCACTCCTGATCATTGCTCGGTGCATTCACTATTTTTTTTTTAAATGGGGGCATTTTTTAATTTAACTCCAATTTTGATTTTTCAGGAAAAAAAAAAAAAGAAAAGAGAAAATCGCCCTATGGGACATCTCTAGCCTTTACGTGCGTGCGTCAATTTTGATTTTCAAAATTACGGATGACACTCGGATTGAAAAATAATTTCCTGCATAATATGGATCATCAAATTTTTCTAAACATAGTGATGGTCTTGGTTTATTTTTTGAATATCCGATTGAAAAGATGAAAAATTCGAAAATAATCGAGTAATTATAATCGACGTGTGTCGGTAGTTTGATATCGATTTTTATCAAGATTCGATCTCCATCAATGCAAATTGGAATTTTGATAGAGCCAATTAGTTTTTGAATCTCTCAATTTCGAATTCATTCCGAAAATGTCAACGGATCCGAGAAATTAAATTTCAATCGATGAACGCCCGTACAAGCAAATGAAGAAAAAAAAGAAAAAAAAATTGTGGTCGGAGGGTCGGCCACAAGTAGCCCATGTGGCCGACCCTCCCGACCTCTCTCCTTTTCTTTTCATTTTTTCTTTTCTTCTTTCTTCTTCCTCCTCTGCAAGTCCATGCAAATTGTTCTGCCCCCGCCTACTTCTTAGCCCGGCACTTACTTCGCCATCCTCGACAGCAGCTCATCCCCTGCTATCTCCTCTTCTTCATGCCTCCATCAAAATCACCATCATCTCGGCTTTTCTCTCCAGCTCTCTCTCTCTCTCAGCAGCAGCAAACAGCAACATCACCTCACCATCCATCCTCTGCTTCACGCCGCAATGACCATGACCACCCTCTCCTTCTGACCATTCCTCTCTTCTTCTGCTCCTTCTCTTTCTGTCAGGAGGCAGACAGAACAACAGCCATCAAACTCTCTCTCTCTCTCTCGGTCACCATCCTCGGCAGCACCACAGAATAGATAGACAGCCTTCCATCACTCTCTCCCCCTTTCTCTTACTCTCTTGGTTCCTCCATGGAGTTGTAACAGTAGCACACATACACACCATCATCTCACTATCAACACTCCATCACTCGACAGCTCCGCCACTTCTCCTTTGCCTTCATCACCTCCCGTTTGCTCTACCTCCATCATCTTCCTGGCCATTGCCCCATCACAGCCATCACCATTGTCACCACCTCCCTTCATCGTTCTCCTCTCCAGCTTGATCACTTTGACCACTCTCACTCTTCGTTTCTCCCTCGATCACAATTGCTCTCTCCCCCTTCCTCACCTTCGGTTGCAATGGCAGCACAGACACCACAACCTTCCTTCCCTCTCTCGGGACCTCCTTCAACAGATAACAGAGCAGCTGCAGCACATACTCTTCCTCTCTCAGCTCTGCTCATCACCATCACTGTGACATCCTTTCTCTGGCCGCTGTTGCTGCTGCTACCGCAGCCCCTCCTCGAGCTCCCCAGCATTTCCCTGAGTTGAGCTAAGTCTCAATCTCTCTCTTTGCATTTCATCTCTTTGCCTCTGCCTACCACTGTTCTGCCGTTCTTTTCTTTCCTTCTCTGATGCGGCTGAAGTTGTGGTAAGTCGATACCTTGGGAAAAACAGGTTTTGATGACCCTGTCTCGAGTGAAATGATCTTCGGAGCACAACTCACTGCCTTTGGCTATGAAAAGACAAGATTTAGACCGAATTCCATTGTTTAGAGCCTCAAACGGACATTTTTATGTTATTTGGATATTTTTGCAATTTTAGGAAAAATTTATATTTTTCGTATAATTAAACATTTTAATTCCTATTTAATCTTTTAAAACCCTAGTTGAACGTTTTTGTCTTTGATCAATTAATAAAAATTGGAGCTTCCGTGCTCTTTATCCATTCTCGGATTTGATTCGAATTGGATATCAATTTCCTAGGTTTTCGAAGAATTAATAGGATATTGAAGGTCGTAGTTCCGGTATTCTGCGGAATCAACGGATCTGTGACGGATTGTTTGCATGTACGCTGCGTCATTCTATAGGTCCGAGTTCTCGACAACGAACCTCCTTGTGCTCCTTCCTTTGATACTGTGCTACTGCCCTCTTCCGAGCTCCATCAAGCAGCCGCTACTGCCGTGGGCCGCCCCTCTTCCACCTGATGTAGCGTCCTTCTTCCTCAGCCCGTGTTGTTGCTGCTGTGCCACTGCTCTGCTCTTTGTCGTGCTGTTGCTGCTGTGATCTCCATGCCATGCTGATGCTGTTGCATTCTTCCTATACGTTTTTTTTTTTTTTGCAAGCAACCAATGCCATGGCTCCTCCTCGAGCTTCTCGCTGCTCCTAACTTGTTGCACTGCCTGCAGCTACTATTCTTGCCGCTGTGTTGAGCCGAGATAGCCCATAATCAGTTCAGCTCGAAGGATCTTTGAAGCTTTGCGAGCTTCTCTCGACATTAGCTTGAGAGAGGTATTCATTTCAGATCTTAGCGGTATGATTAGGGCTCTTTTATTTTGTTTGATTCGATGTTTTAGTGGATGATAAAGTTCATGTTGTCAGCCAAATAGCGTGAATCGATCATGATATAAACTTGACTCTTTTGAACCGGCATTTCATGATGGAAACCAACTCGAACATGAATTTGAATATTTGAAGAGTCAGATTTAAAATCGGTTGTTTGAAATGGGAATAAACCTGCATGAATTGAATTTCATGTTTATTCGACTTAAGAATTAAAATTGACTAAGTACATTAAATCGGCTTAATTTATCGCTTGAGCTCAAAACCAGCAAATTAAATTGTTGATGCGATTGTGTTCCCATGTTTGTCTGTTTTGGAGTGTTTGATTGCATTTTTGATTAAGACCTCACACGAACCGAACTAATCATGTAAAGTTGGTTTAAAATCCGATTTAATTCCGGGACAAGCTGAGATTAGAATTTCATTCGGATGGTCCGTCAATGATCGATTTGGTGTGTTTGATTTTAGAGTTAAGTAGAATTGAGTTTTGATTTTAATTGGGTTGTAATGATTGTGTTGTTGAATTATGAGAAAAAGTGTGAAAAAGAAATAAATTGTTAAGAGAAAGTAATGATTGTATTATTAAATTGTGGAAAAAATAATGAATAGTTGAGAGAATTTAGTATTAAAAATTGAATTGAATGGTTAAAAAATGAAGAAAAAAGGGAAAAATAATAATAGTATTGTTGATTTTATTGTATAGTAAGTAGAGTTAAAGTTAGAGTTAAAATTTAAAAAATTTAATTGCAAAATCAAACAGTGCTAACGACTCAAAATCCATAAAACCAAAAAAATTCGGCAATTTACTTAAATTAATTAACCTCACACACAAGGTAATTGGGACGAACTACTCGGCTAATTAAATCACTCGATGTTTAAATAAATTTTACAAGCCGGCTAATAACCTGTTAACATGTTAGAGAAAATCACGTTTCTAACAATTAAAATCAACCAAACCATGATTTTAATTCATCAAACACTCCTTTTGCTAAATAATTAATGACAAAAGGGCCTATGCAACAACCATTGCACTCCCAAATGAAAACTAAGTGATCTCACACCAATGCCTAGATCCATTTATTGACTCCGCGCATTGCACAAATTTTATAAAGAAAATTCTATTTTGAGAAGTTACATATTAAGAAAATAATTGATATCCATTTACAATTTATATTAGTATATAAAAAAAGTTGTGTTTATACTATATAAATTTTAATGCGGTAAATTTCAAACTTACGCTAAATGATGTAATTCAAAAGCTCATGAGCAAGTAATTCATGAAAAATAAAGAATAGATATATAATCCCAATTATCAATTTAATCTTTAAGAAAATTAGAATCCTAAGAATGTAGATTTGTTTGGTTTCATGAAATGATTTTAGAATCATGATTTTGATTTTAACTCTACCCACTAAACAACAAAAACACACGTTTCCCAAGTCAAATTTGTAATACCATCTCATTTGTCTTTTTTCACAATCAAAATCAAAATCAAAATCAAAGTTACTTTAACTCTGAAACCAAACGTCCCCTAAAATTCCTAGATTTAGTTAATGAAACAATGATAATCATAAAATTTAGGGAAAATAACACCATACGTCATTTTTTTTTGTTTTTCACGCTACAGCATAAAATGAAATAATTTCACCATATGCCAATAACTTTTTTTTCATCCCACGTCATACCGTCTATTTTTTTTACCCTACAAGACGGTTCTTTGACTGTGGACTTTTTTGGATCAGTTTTGCAAGAATAGAAATTTGAAAGACATAAAATAAATAAAATAATATAATATAAAAAAATTGAATGGGCATCGAAGAAGAGAGTGGGGGCGCCCCTGCCGACCATCGGCCCACAATCGAAGTCGCCGATCGGCCCAGACCATACCGGGACCTTGATTTTGGGGTCGATGGCCGGTGCGGGCAGCCCTGACCCCTAATTTGTAGGGTGTAAGTCAAATCGAACCATCCCGAGAATCGAACAAATCTAACATAACCTGACATGAAAATCCGAACCTCGAAAAACTATTTTCAAATTCAAGCGATTTGAAATCCCCTTATTGGTTATCGGGTCAGCCATCGAACCGACCTGACGATCCCTGTGGGGATCCGAACCAATCTCAAATTCTATTTAAAAAAAAAACCTAAATCAACAAACCGTAATGATGATCTATTGATTTCATTTAGTTCACTTAAGTACTCCTCCACCTCGTCTTTCCTTTCCTCACTCCTCAGCTCGAGCTCACTACTCAGTCCCCGTCTATCTACCTTCATTCACTTCATCATTCGGCCTCGTCTACTAGTTCTCCCACACTTACTTCATCATTCACCTCTGCCGTGGTTTGCAGCGAGCTTGAGCTCCTGATCCTCCATGTATGCTTGTCCTCCGTAGTGATTAGTGAGCTCCTCCTCTGCTCATCCTCCATCTGTCCCCTCCGTTGATAGTGTTATGGCTCTGCAGTCTGCCCGCCATGCTGCTGCTACTCGTGCTCCATAGTGCACTGTCTGCCCTCCCTATGCTCTTCTTTTTTTCCCCTTTTCTGATGGAATCCAGCCAAATCAAGTCATAGGTGCCTAATTTTGCAAAACAAGTGGGGTTCTATCACTACTGCTGCTGCCTACAAGATGCCTCGGGTCTTCGATACTATTGACAATGAGGTTCGAGGCTTCGGGGCTTTGCCCAACACCCCCTTCCCTTCCACTTCAGCTATCTCCAACCACTTCACCCTGCAGCCTCAGTCAGTCCCTCTCCTGTTTCCTAGCATGCGAACGGTTCATGAAATGACCTTCAATTTGACTTCGCAGTTGGGCCTGCATTGTGCTCCTCCTCTTGCACTGGTGAGGGAGATGTTCCAGTCCCTGCCGTTGAGTGGTGATGGAGGAGAACACGATGTAGCCGGTGAAGGGAGAGAAGAAGGGTTGGTTCAGGTTCAGAACGGGGGAGCTTCAAAGCTCAAAGGGGGAAGGAATGGAACGAAGCAACAACCAACCAATGAGATGGAGAGGCAGAGCCATATGAAAGAGAGGTTCAATGATCTGAGGATGAAGATTCCCAACTTCCCCAAGGTATGGACCTCCATACTTACTCACCAAATTCAGTAGTCGTTCCTCGTTTTCATAATTAGGAGCTGAGATTTCTCGGAGCTATAGCATTGATTGATTAGTTGCTGAGCCTGCGGGAAATGGAACCAAATTTTTGAATCTGAATGTGCCTAATTTTGCAAAATTCCAATTTTATATTAATTATATCTTGTGACAATTTTGCCCTCTTCAAATTAATATGTGATCAGCATGTGACTTGTTTTAGCTGGAATTTTGATCGGAATTTGGTTTGGGAGTCACATCGCTTATTTTTGGATTAGGTGAGGGAGCATTATGCTAAATTTCATGGGTCGGGGGCAAACCTAATTTCACCTCATAAGTCGGGAGGCAAAGTGCATTTAACCCTTATGTAAATTAATTAACCTTAATTCTTTCCATGTCTTAGAATTATCTAGGAAAGTAGATGTGTTATTTTAGGAAGCCCCATAGCGGTCCATTGTATATATACAGAAGCAAGTCACAATTGAATGATGAGATGCATTTCCTATTATCCAGCAAAATAGATAGCCTTTGACCCTATGTAAGTTATTTGAATGTTTTTTTAAAATAATTTTGGGTCAGTTGGGGACTCGACCTCGTAGTGGTGGGGTTATTTTGTATCTTTTGGGTAGAGTTTCCTTGACCAAACTGGAAAATTAGATACCCCAACTCAAAAATTGCAAAACCCGACCCAACCCGATTTATTAGGGCTTAGTCAAGTTTTTATATTGTATAGATTTTAAATTGCTCGTGAATTAACCCCCGACCTAATACTTTTTCCAATAGCTCTTTCACAATCTTGTACATTTTTGTCTTATACTTGTTGCTTCCAGGCAATATTATGAAAACCCGATTTTAATTTTTAAAACATATATAAAATGACACATCCCTGTCTATATATTTTACATGAATATATCAACCACACATTACATAAGAGCGAAAAATTGCTGTTATGAGCCGAGAAGTTTGGAACAATCCAACTTAATTTCATTGATGCTTGTTAAAATAATAAATAGACCGCGAGCCTTTACATGAAAAGGAAACAAATTATTCCTACATAACCAATATCTATGATTACTATATATGTTACAATGTGCCTATTATACATGGATACAATTTGAACTATCCTTAATACTCCCCCCTCAAGTTGGAGCATGTGGATTACGAATACCAAACTTGGAAAGAATAAAATAAAAGCAATCTCGACCCAACGCCTTCGTGAATATATCTGCCAATTGAAGTTGCGTGGGCAAATGGTCGGTAGTCACAAGTCTTGTCTTGATGTGCTCACGAACAAAATGATAATCAATCTCAATGTGCTTTGTCCGCTCGTGAAAAATATGATTAGCTGCAATGAGTAGTGCAGCTTGATTATCCCAAAAGAGAGAAGACTTCGTAACCAGACGATCTCGCTGACAGCTGCCGTCATTGCTCGATACTCTGCTTCAGCAGACGAATGAGAGACTGTCTTTTGTTTCTCCATCTTCTATGAAACCGGGCACCCTCCTAGAGAAATAAAATATCCCGTGATAGATGACGAGTCAAGGGGCAGCTCACCCAGTCTGAATCACAAAAAGCTTCAAGCTCGAGACATGTAGGCCGTAGAAAGATTCCTTGACTAGGAGATTGCTTCAAGTAACGAAGGACCCGCATAACATCATCACAATGATCCTGGTGAGGCTCCTCCATAAACTGAGCTAAGATGTGTAGAGAATAGTTGATTTATGGCCTTGTAATGGTCAAATAGATAAGCCTCCCAATCTGCCGTCTGTACTTGCCAGGATCTGATAGTAAGTCATTAGAACTCATGGAAAGTCGATGACGCTGCTCCATGGGGAAAGATGACGGTCGCGAGTCAACATACCACATTCGGTCAAGATATCGAATACATATTTCCATTGTCTGAGGAAAATACTAGAATTCATTCTAGTGACTTCAATACCAAGAAAATACTTTAGAGGCTCCAAGTCCTTAATGCAGAAACATTTATCCAGATATCCCTTAAAAGAATCACAGTTGCTAGAGCTGTTGCCTACTATGATCAGATCATCGACATAAACCCACACCCCAAGAAAAATGTTACCTTGATGAAGGGTAAAAAATGAATGATCTGCACCTGATTGAGTGAACCCATACTACCGAAGAGCATCAACGAATTTTAAGAACCAATTCTTTGATGCCTGACAAAGTCCATATAGAGATTTGCGAAGTCTGCATACATCGCCACTCTTCGAAGCAGAGAAACCCGGAGGTAATTCCATGTGTACTTCCTCTTCTAAGTCTTTGTGCAAAAAGGCATTATTCACGTCCATCTGATGAATGATCCACCCTCTCGCCACTACAACCGTCAATAGACATCTCACAGTTACCAACTTGGCCACTAGTACAAAAGTGTTTAATTTCATGACTCAACTGTATGGGATGATGTCCACATTGTTACCATTTACTCAAACAACGTACTAAAGTTTCAATTTAGGGGAAGTGTAGTCAAATACAAGTGAAATTCTCATTTGGTCAGGAGTAAATTTAGTAACATGGTAATGCTTGACATGACTGCAGTTGAGAGAGCATTATATCCAGATTCCAGCTCGCCATATTAACTCAATCCTGAATATTATCAAGAACGTGTATTTTGGTAACTTTTGCCTAGACACTCGGTCTCTTTAACCATCAACCATTACCCTGGTCTATCTTATATAAACTAAAAGGAGGTGAGAGAGTTTGCAATCAAAGGATAATCACTATCTTTGAAGAGTTTCTTTGAAGAACCAGTGCCTACTCGATAACAGCTCCGAATAGGTAAAAATCCTCCACAACTGTCTTGATTTTTTTTTTGTCTTTTCACCTTTTCTTTTCATTTTATGTGCTACGTTTTTCTTTGCATGACCATCATTATTTTGATAGGAAGAATTCCATACAAATTGGGCTATCACATATACAAAGATATAGAGAAAAAAGAAAAACTAAAAGCTAAGTAGGGCGCCAATTTGCATGAGTTCATGACACCTAGTTTTCAACTAAATGAAAACTTAAAGGAGGATTAGTCAACAGTGGTTTAAAGGATACACTGGACAATTAAATAAATGTCTCACATAATTAATTAAACACCCGGCCAAACAATATTCCAAAAGCAAAATTATCTTTTCTTAAGTAGGATTTTTTTTCCCATGTTTGACCAACAACTTCGCATGGCGATTAGTCATATGTATGGTAAAACTACGTTTTTTTTTTTCCATTTGAATTTCTTTATTGTATATTCGAATTCATTAAGTGCTTTGTAAGTTGTTCTATCACCTCCTTTATTGCACTCGCTTTCATTTTACACTTAAGTAGGACAAAAGCTTCTCTTCCTCTAACTACGCATAATAAGAATCCATACTGATTATCCACTGGATATATCCATAGACTCACTAAAATCTAATGATTTTCTACACACATTTTAAAAATGTTTGGATAACACTAGTGCTTCACAAGACGTATTCATTATTGAACCAAATATTTCTTTAGATCCCCAAAATTTGGAGTTGTAGCCAAGTGTAGGCTTCGATTTCACTGTAGCCATAAACATCTGGTAAAAAAGGGCTATGATACATTTTAGAATTAATTTTCGGTGAAAATATTTCTTGTGTTAGAAGGAAAAATTCACCGATATGATAATGATCTCTAAAATGGTAAGTTCTACTGAATACAAGTCCGTTTTATCTAATTTATATTTTGATATATTCTTTTTTTAATTAATTTTTCTACTCTTCTTTTAGGTTTTCTTACAAGAGGAATGGAAAATACCAACACTAAAAGCACTACTGTCCCTGAAAATATTGCTAGTCATGACCAAACTTCGGTCGCCCGTCCAATAGACCCCGATGTTCAATTATTAACTTTCAACCTCCAATCTTGCACCCTCAATTCAAGTACCACCCTCTCCTTGAGCCGCAATCATGGCCTTCAGGTGTGAGCCTCCTCCCTAGAGTCTCTTCGAGAAGTTACAGAGTGTCTGCTAGACATGGATCAGGAGGTGGCACGGGTGGTTATGGAATCCAAGGAGGATATATGGAAAAGTAAAGAGATGTCCGAAATTGTGGAGAGCTACTTTGAGAATTGCGTGAGGTGCATGAATCACACAAAGCTTAGACCATTTAAGATCATCCAGGCACTTGAAAGTACCCAGGACACCGAGGTTTTTATGATCACGGACATGAAACTAAGGAAAGCAGGTACATACATTTCATCATTTAGTTTTTAATCAAAATAAAACAGTATGCAAACCGTAATCTCATGCAAACAAAAATTTACATCTATCTCACAATATTTTTCTCGGCTATTGAAAAGAAATATATACTCAAGAACCTTGGAAGACCTGAAAAAGTTGAAGGAAGACGGGATCCCATTCATAGAAGAGTTCTTTGAAATTCTACGAACTGTTTACATAAGCCACACTATCTACAAGAATATTAGACTGTTGCTTCAAAATATTTTGTCAAAATCTGGTTGGTATTTGTCACCAAATATTACTCGTGACAATTTTTTTTTGTCATAGCTTTCGTTAGAATAAGCTCGTCTAAATAAGTTTGTCATGACAAAATATTACTTTATCGCAATATCATATCTCATATTGTAACAAATTTAAATTTTCTAGTTATAAATCATTTTATCATGACAAAATGAAATGTCACAATATTAAATGATTTCGACGAAATAAATGCCGTTTGTCATGAAAAATCGATCTTTAATTTTCGAATGAAACATCTCGTGATAAAATACATGATGAAATATTCGTCAAAATAAAAAAATAAAAAAAAAATAAAAATTCATAATTAGGAATAATTAATAATTTTTTGAGAATATTAATTTCCTAAAAATTTATAAAATTAAATTCTTCTTTTCACTTATTCTTCGTCATAATTGACGAATTCTTTCATCATAATTATTTTATCTATAATTGACATGGCTAATTTAGAGAATGTTACATTTTATCCGATATTGTAATCATAGGCCAAGGCACAAAATTAGTGAAAAACGAGCAGTACAAACATTTTCAACCAAAATAAAGAGCACCAAATAGATATTAACCTATATTAAAATGTCAAAGAATTCTAAATTACAAGTCTAAGAAGAGAACTACTTCTAATTGAACTTAGAAATTAAAAGAAAACATCCTAGAATATAGCGGTGATCTTTCTAGAAACCACTTAGGTGATGAGTCATGCACCTCCCATTGTCCAAAAGCACTTTCATCTAAAAAATACAAAATAGAAAATTCAATCAGCATGTTGTAATTTTAAAATAATACAAATGTGATGGCTATGATACCACAAATCATAAAAATTAGATTGTTATGTGATGACTATCGTGTCAGAACTCATAAAAATTAGATTGTAATGCTCTAGGATCACCTTAAGATCTTACTATAGCCCTTATCCATAAATAAGGCATCTAAACTATAAGACTACATCATCAAAATGTAAGATAAAATTTAAAGTCTCCATAGAAAAATAAAAATATGAATAGTTATCTTTGAACAAAATGCTACTTTAGAGTGCTCAAGAGGCTATGATGGAACCGCTATAAAATAAAAAAGTAATTGCATAGAAATCAACAATAAAAGGGTTAGAGAATATCTGGAAGAATGTCAAGACAAATTATGAGTTCCATCTTATGGAAAAATCCAAGCTTATCCTTTTTTATCTGTGACCCAATTCAATTTATTAGACAAACAAAACAACTTCCTTCCATATTCAGTTGATGGCCATTGAATAACTAAAATCTAACCAACATAGCCAATAGACAGACAAAAAAAGAAAAACAACAAGTTGAAGTTTTTTATTTACCGTCAAGGATTTGAGTGAGAGGAGACTGTGGCTTCAAGTCGACCGAGCAAATCTCGAATTTGGGCTTCCAGATTGGCATGTGATGACTGCAATATTCCTATCTGAGTTTGTTGACTTTCTATTTGAGCTTGTTGACTTCCAATCTTCTGCTCCAACACTTGATGAGATTCTCTCTCAAATTCATTACCTTTTGCATGGAAACGAGCAGTTGATCTTGGCCTAGCATGACGCCTCGCACCATAGCCAAGTCCACAAGTATACCCAGATTTTGGCTTCACAACTTCTTGAAATATCTCGCTTCCAATTAATGGAATGTCATTCTCTGTTGGTTGTGCATGCAAAGCCTTCATTTGCTCCTGTGAAGGAAAAAATATTTTATCATTCAAAGTATCACTATTACTAACAATAAAAATAATAGGTTCAGCTTCTATGAGCAAATAAATATCTCTAATAAGCTTTTTAACGCATTTCCATGTAAAAGTGAAATACATAGTTCTCTTGAGCTTTTGGATGGATCCGTGTGCTAGTAGCCCTCTTGTGATGGATATCATAATACACACCAACTTCTTTAGGCACCGGTCGAGGGAGAGATTTCCTACATATAATTATAAATGAGGTGATATATCATTCATTGATTAAATTTAGTATAAAAATTTTTGAAGTCATCCTCAATCTTACCACTTCATGCATACACTGACAATATGATTTTGAACCTGATGTATAAGTCACCTCAAGCTTTGACCGATTGGCAGTATTTTCCTTGCTAGCATGCTATATAAAAAAATACATTTACTTGCATAAAGAGCATACATATTGTAAACAAAGGGGCAGAAAAAACAAAAACACATACAAACTAGATAAAAAAAACACCGTAAATTCGTCACTCTCAAAATGCTCACACAGTGGACTACAATCTCCTTCTTCCACATCAATAGGAGGATTTTGACGTGCTTCCTCAATGGTCGAAAACTTTCTATAGAGCTTGCGACAATTGTGCTTGAATTGCCTATAACGATCTACCATTGCTGCATCTACCGCTTCTCTTGCATGTGGCTCAGACAGAGAAATTTGAAGTTCACTCTACAGAGCCAAAGTAAAAAAGTATAATAAGAAAATAAATATGCTTGGTTTACCACATTTCAATATCAAATTTGTAGCTAAAGTCATCCTAGATACATGCAATACATAATATATCTTAAATCTCTTACCTGTAGACGAGCAAACAATGGTTCTATCATCTCATTTTTCTCTTCCAATAAAATACTCGAAGGAGAGTTAGTAACCGAGTGATTATGCCTAACTCCATCTTAAATATTTTCTCGGCTGGGCTTTTTGGATTTGTAGTTATCTTCAGAAATGATAACTCCATCAATTTTGCTACCCTCCTTAAGTCGTTTCGTGACCTGAAAACCCCTACCTAAACCATGACCTCTCTTTTTGGTAGCAGAAGTAGTACCTATGAATAATATAAGAAAGTTGAGATATACACGATGAACAAGTAGTTAGAATATGAAACAAGGGTAAATATGAAAAAGAATAAACATTCTGTTACTGAATCAGCTGGTGTAGGGCCAACTAGACTACCAATTTGACTAGCAGGTCCCACTTGAGGTATCATGCTTTGAGGAGCTGTTGGTAAACCGGGATGGAATTGGGATTGAGTAGAACTAACTTGAATAGTGGCTGAAGTATTTTTCCTTTGATGATGTGGCACTATAATTTTGGGTTCGTAGCTCTCTATCTAACCATAAGCTTGAGTAGCTTGATCACATGTCATGCCGAGCTCGAGTTAGAATTTCAAAGCTCCATCGAGTGTGAGCTCGAGTTCAAGCTAAACATTTCCAAATTTAGTTGAGTTAGCTTATACTCGATGATAACTCGGACTCGACCATGTGGAGCTCGAGTCAAGCTTTTATTGAGCAAGACGAGCCTGACCAGGAGTAGTCGAATGTTTCAGCTCACGAGCTTAGTCGAATTTCTACATAAAATTATATTTACATCATTTTATTAGTGGCCCAGGTTCATACTCGGCTTTTCTCGCAAGTTAATCAATGACTAAACAATTCAAGCCTAAGTAGCTCAATTGCATTTCATGCCAAGCTCAAGCTAGAGTCTCGAAGCTCTGACCAGCTTCAACTAAAGTTCAAATTCAACATTTCTAAATTGAGTCAAGTCGAGCTTGCCTATAATCGAGCTCAACTTGGCTCAATTATACCCCTAGCTTATTTTCATAATTTTATACATAGAAGCAGAGTGGATATCTTGACGTATGAATCGGGAACCAAATCCAACTTGTACCAAATGACCTGAATTACGATGCCTAGTCCTTATCTATCAAAAACAAAATTAGTCGGAATAGCTCATTCTCATTAATCGTGATACATCTAGTATATATACAAATTACATGTCGAAACAATAAGAAAGAAAACCCTCAAAATAAGGAAACACCAAAAATGAGAAAAATACTAAAGAACTTTGCATAACATGTACGGAATAGTTAAAGAAAATGCACACCTAATTTACAAAGATAATATCTCTAATAATACCTGTAATTATTGCCTGAACATGATCAACTCTCCACCATGCTGTAGATAATGCTTGCTCGTCAACTCTTTTTGCCCAGTAACAAAACTCAACAAAGGGGTCTTGGGAAAAACTTTGTTGCTTGTTTAGTTTTTTTAAAAAATTTAACTCAACTCAACTTAACTCCATTTTAACTTTACTTATCTTCAATTCAACAACACAATTATTACTTTTTCTTTTTTTCTTTAATTTTTTTAACCATTCAATTTAATTTTTAATACTAAATACTCTTAACTATTTACTATCTTTTCCACAATTCAACAACACAATCATTACTTTCTCTCAACTATTTATTACTTTTTCTACAATTCAACAACACAATCATTAATTTCTCTTAACTATATATTACTTTTTCATACTTCTTTCTCATAATTCAACAACGCAATCATTATAAACTAATTAAAATCAAAACTCAACTCAACTCAACTCAACTCTAAAACCAAACACAACTTTCCCACCTTAAATTCTCATTTGGTCTAATAGATGAAAAATATAGTTCATCTTCACAGTGTCGTGCTTGCTCGTCAAAAGCATGTCATTATCTGGATTTCACATCAGACAAGATAGGCTTAGTGAGTAATTTACAGAGAAAAATTTACAAAATGCATCCCAAAGGTAAAACACCCAAAATATTGATTGGACATTTAAATATTCAGACAGTAAGCTCGAAGGGTAAAGATGCATTAAAAGAACAATTTCATTGCTAGGTGATCTAAGGTTGTTATATTTATATCGTAGCAGCAAAATGCTTGATATTGAACATAGTACTGCAATATGAGAAGTTCATATCTATGGAGAACAATATAGAATCAAATAAGCAAGACTTTCATACGAGAATATAATACGAGGAATTGCTATTATGAGGAACCAGAGGAAACTATCCAAAGTGCGCTTATTTTGATTTCATTTCATATTCATTTTCATAGTAGGAGCTAGCATTAGCAGACCTATTGCTCTGATCCCTCCATCATTAAAGCAAACATGCATCCTCTTCCAGTTCCAGATTTGGAGATGGAGAATTGTAGCCTTATCCACAAAGAATTGTGCAAAAACATCAAATGTTAGCTGCTAAATATTTTATAGAGGAGTGTACAACTAAAAGCATTACTAACCTCGGAAAATCTATGACTCCTCATCCAAATTGTCATCATCATCATCAATATAGTCATCTTCATTAGAATCATCGAGGTATTCATCGAAGGTATCATATTCTCAATCAACAAATTCATTCTCAACATTGTCGTCCCTAACTTGTGAAAGTAATGTAATGGAATCAATATCTGTAGGCATTACATCATCCCAATGTAGTGGTTCGTCAATTTTATCATCGATGTCAATTTCACTGATGTCATATGACTGATCTTGCTGATATGGCTCCTAATTAGTATCCAATTCTTCGCTATCATATCTCAAATCTCTCTCGGGAACATCATAAAGATTTCAAGAATGTGCCTTCTGTACAATTCTCCAACTATCTCCATGTTTAATGTCATTAACATAAAAAACTTGTTCAACCTGAGTTGCAAGAACAAATGGATCACTCATGTACCATGTTCTACTAGTGTTAACGCTAATTAAACATCCATCCGACCAAAATCCGCTTCACTTGTCCCCCACATTCCACCATTTGCATCCCAATATAAAAACACGATTCATAGTACTATACTGCAGCTCGATTATATCCTCTATCACACCATAAAAATCAATTTCTTCTGAATTATGCTCTCCCTTAACCACGATACCATTATTTTGTATTTGAAGGGTCTTATCATAATCTATAATCTGAAATCTGACTCTATTCACAATCAAACCACTATACTTAGCGATTCATTCATTAGGGCCCATTCCAAGTACATACAGTCTATTAGAGAATCCAATTGAACTGTTCAGCCGCAAATTTATAACCTAGCATACACATATAATTTTTCAAGAATTTAGTTGGATAATAGACAACATTAATTGGAAATAAATAAACTAACACTTACTTGAGTTTTAACCAACTTATAAATTTCTCTTAATTCTTTGCTCCACATTTGCAGGAGATTCTCTCTCAAGCTCCTCTTCGTGTAAACTACAAAGTCCCAAAGATTCATTATGCACAAAAGAGATCTACATAGTACTACTATAAAAAGATATGTGCATTATATATTAATATACTTACTTTCGGTAAGCATCAATGTCACTACAATTATGGAGAATATACCATTGTATTTTATCTATCTCAGATTTGGACAAAACTTTATATTTAGCTGCTCCTAATGGTCTCGTCTTTTGTCTAAAAATCAGAATCCACTCGATTCATTTGTTTTGTTCGCATCATAATTTTTGTCCTCTCGATTAAATTGTGTTTCAATACCACGAAAAATACATGGAATAAAAATTAAGGTATTCGTTGGCAATATACGCTTCAGCAATCGAGCCTTCTGGCGAGCTTTGTTGCAAACAAAATTCTTTAACGTCTGCAATAACCTATATACATTAAACAATTAATATATCTTAAGAAAGGCACATATTATAATTAAAAGAAAAGAAATGGACATAATAAAAGTATATAAACTATCTCTCAACAAAATACATCCAACAATATTGAATCGGCCCACCTAATTCAACTTCACACGGTAAGTGGATAGCTAGGTGAACCATAATTACGAAAAAGGACAGTGGATAAATCATCTCAAGTTTGCACAATATTAAAACGATATTATGCTTCAACAGTTCCAATTTTTCCCTATTCACGACTTTAAAGCATAGTTCCTTGAAAAAATTGCTCAACTCCGACAATGCGACATGTACATCCTTTCATAAGAATCCATATGATGCAGCAGGAAACAGTCATTGTAAGAATATGTGATAATGATGACTTTTCATACCGGAAACCTTAGCAGCATCATGGCCACAACATGAGAAAATTTAGACCCATATCCATCAGATAACTTAACTAGTCGTAGCCATTCGCAGAGGTTTCGCCGCTCTTGTAGTGTGAGTGTATAACATGCATGTGGAACCCATAGCCTCTCACTATCTCGTTGTAAATGCAACTCCTTCCATATACTCAATTCCTCTAAATCCAAATGGGTCTTGATGTTGTCCTTAGTTTTCTTCTCAATATTCATCAAAGTGGACAAGATATTTTCGCATATATTTTTTTGTATATGCATGACATCCAAATTGTGTCGCAGCTTTAATGTTTTCCAATAAGGAAATTCAAAAAATATACATCTTTTTGTTCAATTCAGTTCACCATCTAAATGTTTCCTCTCTCGTTGATTAGGTGGCTTTCCAAATCTTACATTCTTAACTTGCCTCAATTGTCTTAACACAACATCTCCAGATAATTCTTTAAGTTTTGACCAGTACTCTAACTTACCATTAAAATTTTTACTTTTTCTCCTTGAATGTTGCGAATCTAAGAACCTACGATGACTCATATAACATTGTTTCTGTCCATTTTTTAGTGTAAATGAACTAGTGTCCTTATTGCATATTGGACAAGCTAACTTCCCTTTCGTACTCCACCTAGATAACATTCCATAAGTCGAAAAATAATTTACGGTCCATAATAATACAGCTTGCAACCGAAATTTCTCGTCCTTATATGAATCATATGTCTCTACACCCTCTAACCATGACTCTTTCAACTCATCAATCAATGGGCATAAATATATATCAATTTCATTGCCAAGAAAATCCTTACCGGGTATGAGCAAGCTTAACATGATAAATGGCTCATTCATGCATTTCCAAGGAGGCAAGTTATATGGAATTAAAAACACCGGCCACATTGTAGGTTGTACTTATGTTACCAAAAGGATTGAACCCATCGCTTGCAAGGCCTACTCGAACATTTGGAGAATCTCAAGCAAACCAATCATGTTCCTTATCAAGCTCTTGTCATGCTATAGCATTAGTTGGACATCTTATTACACCATCTTGAACACGCTTCTCTTTATGACATCTAATATCCTCTGATGTTTCCTTAAACATAAATAAACGTTGAAGTTTGACCTTGATAGGAAAGTATCCCAGCACCTTGTGGGGAATCTTCTTACGTTTAAGAGCACTATATTTCCACAAGGAGCTTGACAATTTGGATTTGGACACCTGTCAAGATTTTCATGTTCTTTCCAAAACAATGCGCAATCATTTTGGCATGCATTGATCTTTATATAACCAAGACCGAAATCACGCAATAATTTTTTCACATCATAGTACGATTTTGGAAGTGTTTCACCTGCTGGAAGGGCACTTTTGAACAATGTCAGCATTATATCAAATGCTTTATTGCTGCAATTCCCCTTTGATTTGGCATGAACCATTTTTAGAAGGAATGATAACTTAGAATATTTCAAGCAACTAGGATATAACTCTTGGTTAGCATCATTTAGAAGTCTAGCAAATTTCTCCACTTCATCTTCATTACCCGATGTATTTTGGTCAGTGAAAATCTGTCTAAAAGATTCTGCAAATGTACCTCTTTGTAAATCCTCTAGCAGCTATGGAATATCATTATATATATTGTCACCTTGATCATCAAAAATATGTTGATTATGAGTTTCCTCACAAGCGAGATTATGATCAGTAACTTGGATTGTTTCACCATGATGAATCCAACGAGTGTAGTCTTCCAAAATTCCATATAAAAGAAGGTGTCTATTAACCTCTAACAATTGTCTAAAATAGCAATTTTTGCAGGGGCATCGAACTCTACTACTAAATCTGGCATGCTGAGCTGCGACCCGCGTAAACTCTCGAACCCTTTCTGCATACTTCAAGCTAAAATGATCCCGAAGTTTCATTCAACTTCTATCCATCTATTTTCTGCATAATTGGCAAAAACAACTTGGTTAAGAACAGTACAATCAACTAAACCAAAGAGGGGAACTGAGCACCACGGTGACTTAAGGAAGAAAAATATTAACTCATGGAACATATAACAATTGCTTAAGTAGTCTACAAAATTTCACGAGATTGATTGTCATCACTCCTATTGCTTTTGCAGAGAATATCAAATATCAAATAAACATGCAATATTAGGGAACAACCAAACAAAAATTCATCTAATAGGAAAATCATGATTCAATAATCCATCGAAGTTTTTAAGTGAGTAACAAAGACAAGTAGCACATATAGAAAACTTAGAGTAAAATAGAATCTAAGTCATCCTCAAGTAAGTTGGATTTCAAGGACAACTAAAGCTTAATTTCTCAGCAAGCAAACATGGACAAAGAATCGGAAAGCTCCAATTTTGAAGTGTACCCAAAAAGCTTCTTGGTCGATCTGTCTCTGTGACTTTGAGGAAGGGGAACCAATAAAAATTTACAAGACCGAGAAGTTAAACACCATAGCTATGAGAGACAATAGAGTAGGCAGTAAGGTGTGGCTGAAGAGAGAGAGCTGAGGAGGATGAGACGAAGCAGTAGGCTTCTTCGATTTTCTCCGTTGAAGGAGCGAATGGGACGAAGAGAGAGCTCAGCTGCTAGTAGAGGAGGAGAAGACGAAGAAGAGAAACAGGGTCCCAATTTTCTCCGATTTTGGAAGTTTGGGTTTCTCTTTGCGAATAGTAATTATGTTTTTTTGTTTTTTGATTTTCCCCAGCTCGTTATTTGGTCTTCCAGTAAAGTTTGTCATGTTTCCTTTCTTTTTTTTAATTAATATAAACATAAAGGATTATTTTCTTTTTTTCAATGAATAAAGGATTATTTTATTTGTTAAAGCAATGTACAGGATCTCATATAAATATGAAGATAAGTATGAAAAGAGCAATTTTTTTAAGTTATATATACAAACACATTTGCAGATATATCTAATAAAAACTAATTAACAACATAAAAATTCATTATTTATTAAATGAGAACTTAATGTTTGAAAACTTTAAACATTCAAGATCAAGATATCATGAACAATTTAAAATTCTTTAAAATATTCGCTAAGTAATCACATACTAAAAATTCATTTAAATTTAAAATTTAAAGATTTGTGATTACTAAATAATATTACTAAAGGATTTTAAAAATAAAAAATTTGACATTTTTGAATGATATCATAAAAGAATACAAGAAAGAGATTATATTATTTAGATATCACAATTGACCGGAAAGTATATATTTGAAAAGTTGACAAATTAATGCATTTAGATCGTATTTGTTTGAAAAAAAATTAAAACTTAAGTTCATTTTTGCAGATAACAAATATGAAAAATTTAAAAATTATGAAATTATTCTATATATGATGACATTTTACTAGAAAGTACTTATTTATAATAAAAATTATGAATTTGTGAATCCTATAAATTATTTAAAAATAAAAAAATCAAGGATGTTTCATAAGTAAATAATAATTCTTTTGATAAAATCATTCATCAAGAGAAATTATGTTAAATATTGTGAAAAATAATTTATAGCTATTAGTTTAAAAATGAGACTATCGAGACAGAATGTAGTTGTTATGATATAGCATGTCATTAGTGACACATATCTTTGTTACTGTATATTCTGATATGATTTTTCGTGATAAAGTTTTTGCAATGAAATAATTTTGTCACAATATTACAACTATGATTCGTAACGAATTATCAGCCAAAGCAATCATGACAAACTATTGTGACAAAATCACATTTTATCACTGTAAGTATATTATTTGTGACAAAATGAAATGACAAAATTATTTTTCGTATTGGACAATTATCGTGACAAAATTATCTTTTTATCGCTATATGATTATTTCTTTTGACAAACATTTATTTGTGGCAAGAGATTTTGTCATAATAAATGAAATTTCTTGTAATAAGATGCTCAAGAGGCTAATGAGTCAGAAACAGAAACTCCAGAAGAAGTTGAGGAGTATTGGATCTTGGAGGAAGGTCACGTGCGTGATCTTTGTCGTAACTGCGATGGTAATGGTACTATGCTTGGTGGTGGTGGCAGCGGCAGGAGCAGCCTCAAGAGTGGTGGCCGCCTTATCGGCCACCACTACTATCCGTATCGGCTCAATAGGCTAGTGGGTCGATAGTTTGTGGAAAAAGCACGAGGATGCAATTAAAGGACTAAAGGAGATTTTGAGCTCTATGCCAGTCACCACTTGTTCTCGAAACTATTAATGACAAACATCTACGTTTTCTACATAATAGTGATCATTTTAATTTCAAAATAAATAGTGCCATCGTTAAAAACGCTTGATGGATTAATTTAAGAGCAAAATGTAGTTTGCCCCCCAAGTTTTATGTCTAGAGGCAAAGTGCACCATAACCTTTAAATTTTTGCACCATGCCATCCGACCTACTTAAAAGGAAGAAAAGTGCATCCGGTCTACTTTTCCTATCACTTTTTGGACCAAAAATTATTTTTTTATTAATTTAGATCTTCATTTGGGAAAATTGTGCTAATCGAAACATCTTTTGGTCGCTTGCTCAAATTTCATATGATGAATGTGCATAAGCCTCGATTTTCACATGTAGTTGTTAACATTAGCTCAGTAAATCCTCATCCCGACTGTGAAGCATTATTGAAATTGCAAAATGCACAATTTCCTCAATCTTGAGAGCGACCTTGAACAAGAGAGATAAGACTTAGCTTGGGAGAGGATCATGGGACAAATATAGAGAGAGATCTGGGAGAAAGGGGTCTTGGGCGACGAGGCCTCTCTCTCAACGTTCTTCTTGTGGGTGTTTCTTTTTTTTCTTTTTCTTTTTTTTGTTTTTGATTTTTTGATTTTAAAGTAATCTTATGAATTATGAAATTAATAAATTAATAGTAAATTAAATTTTGACTGGAAAAGTAATTAGAAAAGTAGACGGAGGTGCACTTTGCTTCCTTTTAAGTAGGTATGGAGGTATGCTGCAAAAATTTAAAGGTTGGGAGGTACTTTACCTTTAGGCTTAAAGTTTGGGAGCAAACTGCATTTTACTCTTAATTTAATTCATCATGCGACATGCAAGCACCTATAAGTTGTCATGAAGGGTTTTAAGACCATTATACTCTTCACATGAAAGCTTGATAAGGAGCTTAAGTCGCTTACAGAGACTCCTGATTCCACAATGGATCGGGAAGCATTTACTTAGGAAGACATGTGAGATCAAGAAGCAACTCTAGGATTTAATGGAGAGTGTTGACGGAATTAGGGGTCGAGGCGGATCCATACAGCTAGAAGATTCGACAAGGAAGGGTGATGGTTCTCTGGAGAATCATTAACCATTTTGAGAACTCCGTGAAGTAAACCCAACAAGAAGCGGCAAACTTAGACTGATATGTTATACATATATAAAATCACAATGTTACTTGTCATATGCACACATAACCATCATTGCCGTTCCTTTTCCTTTCCTTTTCTTGATTTCTTTCTAGTATATATATATATATATAATATAATATAAAAGGAGAAGACTAGAATCCTGGGAGCTCTATTTGAGAACCGATTACTCGAATCACTCCATTTGATAATCCTCAGCTTCACGTAAATTAATCTTTCATTTTTACTTAAATGAAATTATACTATATTTTATTAGTTTTCTACTCAATGAATATTAGAAATTTGTCTCGATTATTTGCAGGTAATAATATATAACGTATTGTTTTTGAAAAATTAAAAGTTTTATTGATAATTGGAAATAACTCATCAAAATACGTGATATGCTTCAGTTCAATGTGCTAATTTCTCTATAAATTCGTGCAACGCACATGTTCAATAGTCTAATTTTGTAATTATTTATTTTTAGATGGAAAATGGGTTTCCTCACGGAAAATAGACTGCTTGACTAGAGCAGTCAAGAAGCAAAAGATTGAGGACAATGATAACAAGAAAAAAAAAGTTTATGACGAAAATGAAAAAAAATGTTTTAACAACTAAAACTGCACCGTAAATGTTTATCTATTAACAAGAAGTTTATTGTAACAATCATGGAGATCTAATCTGATACTTCCTCTTTCTTATTCTTAATTCTCTCTTTTCTGCTCTCCCTCTCGTACCTTTCTTCGTCTCCTCCTATAGTGGTGATATGGAGCGGCCATGGAGATCTCTTTCAGTTCCTTTTTAATTTTTTCCTATACTCCCTTTTTTTTTTCTTTTGATATGTGAATTGCGTGTTTTTAATCAGATTCCAGCTAATCAATAAAATAACAGATAAAGTAACAGAAGGATTAAATTAGGAAGATGATGAAAGGTGAAGGATGAAAAGAGGAAATAAAATACAAAGGGGATGAAAAAAGAAAAGTGACCAAAGTTGGAGGGCCAAAATTATACTTTCCCCCTTCCCAAAACTGTCCTCCCTCGCTCACCTCAGCCCAGCCGTCTCTCCCTACTTCTTCGTACCATAAGAGCGGCGACCTGCTGCCGCCTTCTTGCTCTTAAACCTTTCCCTACTTCTCAGCCGGAGAGTTGAAACACAGCCACTCTCCTCCTTCTCGTCCTCCCTCCTCCTCCTCTTCCTTCGGGTTTCTTCTCCGGCGAACTGCCCTCGGCAGACTGAATTCTACTGATATTGGACAGAGGAATTCACAGTTACACCTCAAATTTGGAATCTTTGAGTGGTCTGCGATTGCGCCGATTAGTCCTCGAACTCTGGGACCGTGGGGTGCCTTGTCAGTGCTCTTAGATTTATCCAGCAGAGATGGCAACGGTTGCTCATGCTAATGCCGTCAAGTCTCTCAACAAGTCTTCTGGCCGACGGCGCTTTGTGGTATGCTCTGTCATAAACCCTAAACCCATTGCTGCGTGGTATTCCCTCTGTTTGCTCTTCCTTTTTCAACATTTAAAATTTGTTCTTCGGGTCTTAGCACGGACTTAGGTCACTAAGTTGATCGGTGAGCCGGTGAAAGTTTGAAATTTAGAGCATAATAGCATATCCTTTCGGTCAATTTTCATCTTTTTCTCTGCTTTTAATTTTTAATCTGTTCTGTTCAAATACGGGCAGTGACGTTGTTGTTAGTTTATTCTTGGTTGGATAAACAGCTCAAGTTCCGGACCAAAGATTTTCATAATCTTTAAGTTCTTCGTCCCCTACTATATGTTTGTTGACAATTTTGCGGTATATGCTAATTAACTTCATCTATGTTTGTTGGTTGCAGTTCAAAACATTCTCTCAGAGATTGGAAGAGATCGAGATTGATGTTTATAAGAGTCTTGATAATGTTAAGTCGGAACCATCTGAGGGGTCATCCTTTTTCAAGGACTGCCTCATTGAATGGAGGGTATGTAGACTTTATTGTAGCTTTTGTCTATATGCTTGCATTATTAAATTGTAATTCATTCTGCAATGTATCTACTATTAAGTCATGTGTAGTGCCAAAAGCCAATCATCGAAGAAAAGTATCTGGTGAGTTGTTTTGCCCAAGTCATTGTATATTTAAAATTAGTAGAAAAAATTGCACTTCATAATCTTGGGAATGCACCATTGATTGCTTATAAACTTAAAATGCTTGCTCGGAAAATTGTCTTAATCAGAAAGGTACATTTTTTCCCCCTATAGTTATGTATATATAGTTGGGGTATATACATATTTCTTAAGTTGATGCTTGAGTGCTCCTATATCTACATTTGTTGGTGCTCTTCTCATTTTCCTCTTCTTTTGTATAAGCTTCATTTTTCTTATGACTATTGAACACGTAGAAAATTAAGGGCAGTTTCTCTGAACATCCAGAAGTTTAGTTCTCTAGAGCTTAACTACTGTAAATGATTGCATCTGAAAATTTGACCATTCATTGAAAAAATTGCAAAAAAAAGACCCCTTGTTTGTGTCCGGTAAGGTTTTTACTGCTCTGACCAATGGGTTGCAAGTGTGGCCCTATAGTTCTCTTTTGCCTTGAAGACACCAAGGAATGTGAATGGTATGAGTACTAAGCTAGACCATTTGGGTGTTATTATGCTTATTAAAGATCTCATGTCACATCTGTTCATATTTTGATCTTTTTTCCTTCACCGGATGATTAAGCTAGTATTATCTAGACAGTATCAAATAAGTTTTCATAATCAATTTTTCTTAGGAATTAAATACTGCCGAGGATTTTATTTCATACTACGAGGAGATCATGCCTCTTGTTCAGACATTGCCATTGGTGCTTTTAAACAAGGAGATCCTTTTCTCAAAGCTTGTTTCGAGATTACAAATGAAGGCGAGGCTATCGCTTGAGCCCATCCTTAGGTATGATAATCTCTAACTTGCTCCCTGATTTTGAATGTTGAATTGTCTGTGAGTATGATGATTATTTTTGCTTTAACTTCATCTGGTTTGTATCTATCCTCTTTTTGTTGTGGAAGTTCTAGTATCTTGTAATGATCCTCTATAATGGATTTGTCCACTTATGTTCTTGTTCGAAGACTGAAGAACTGTATGAGCTTATGTACTCGTGTCTGATACTAGATTTTGACATTGGTAATTGGTTGTCTTATGGTAGTTTCACATTGTAAGTGCACAGTATTTAAGGCCTTGTTTGGCAAATAAAATTTATTTTAACTGTACTCCACATATTATATATTTTAGAAATTCAACCACAATATATAGTTCATGAAATGAATATATGGATCCATTCTCCTTCATGTTGCCTACAAGAATTCTACTTAAAATAAATTCTTATTCCTTGTGAACTACAGCACTTTCCAAGTGTTTGAACTTAATTCTTTTAGTCTTAGTGCATCAATTGTCATCTTAGTTGTAGAGGAAGAACTAAATCTCATTGAAGAAAATCCATGTATTTGTTATTGTTTAGAAGCATGGTCTATATAAAGTAAATGGATGCATGGATCCATTCTCCTTGATGTTATCTATAAGAATTCTACTTAAATAAACTCCTGGTGCATCGATTTTCATCTTAGTTGGAGAGGAAAAACGAAATCTTATTGAAAAAAATCTACATATTGGTTCGTGTTTAGAAGCATGGTCTATTTAAGTGGCATCATGTTAGAATGATCTTAATGCCTGCATAGAAAATCAGAATGCATATATTCCTTAGCATTCTTTATTTAGTGAATGCTCTGATATTTCCTCTAATATTTGTTATTCGTCTCAAAATTTGATTACTTGTGCATATCCATCACTTGAGGAAATTAACTTCTTGCTTTACTTTGATGACAGGTTGATAGCCGCCTTATCTAGAGATCTTCTAGAAGATTTTGTCCCGTAAGTTCTTGCTGTCTATGTGGAAATTTTACCTTCAGCTAATATTATTTTTGTTTCTATGTTTTGCTTTAAACTCGAAGGTAAAATAGTAGAGAAAAAGCATAAGCACTGGTTTTACGCTCACGGAAATATTAAATGTTGCAAATTCAATTGAAGAAATAAGTTAGTTATCACCATTCAGCATATCTAACTTATAGCAGTGGTGTAACATTTGCCTCCCTGTCATTGAAAGCATTGCAGATTCTGTTTTCAAGTTGCACACATCAATCTTGAACTTGGCATATTATATCCAATTAGTTTTAGATCAGAGGACTTTTAAACCATTGCAGATGTTTCCTTAAATGATGGGAGTGGACATTGTTTGACTAATTGGATCTTTGTTTGACTCTTATGACTATTCCATTGTTTTCACAACTATTTAGTATGATATACTAACAATTGGATGAGAAAATAATTGTAGCCAATATTGTTTTGATGTTAGAAATTTTTCATATTCATCCCGTCCTGCTTGTGTATATACCCATTGAATTGATCTCGTGAAAATTTATAAAGCACATTGTTTTTAATCTACTGTCATAGACCTATTGTCAATTCTCGATCTCAGTACAATTGAAATCATTTTAGAGTGCTCTTAATATTTTTTTTTCCTTTGGTACAATTTTCTAAGTGTTATACTTATTCCTTTTCTTCTTATCGATGTGCTAGTTTTCTTCCGAGGGTTGTTGATTCATTAGTTTCTCTCCTCAAAAGTGGTGCTGACAGGGAAGCGGAGATTATTGAGCAGGTTTAAGCTTGACTTTTTATTTTTTATTTTATTTTTTAACAATATATATAGATATACCATATTATATGCCTATATATGACTGGCAATGCTCATTGCTTACTTCTGCAGATTTTTTCGTCATGGTCGTACATTATGATGTATCTGCAGAAATATCTAATACGGGATATAAGGCATGTTCTCAAGTAAGTAATAATTGACAGTTCCTCAGTATATGTTGCTCATTTTCAGATGGGAGATCTTCTCAGGTTTTATATTTTAATGTTAGTCCCATTGAAGTGAGGCAACTCTGAAATAGTTATTTAGATGAATGTTTTCTAATTTTGAATATTGTGGCTTGAACTTTATTTGGGTTCCATGACAGGCTATTAATAGAAAGAAATTGCGGCAGAACATTAAGTAGGTGACTTAATAGGGTTTTTACAAAACATGCACCATCCATGTATGTATTCTTTGAAGGGTAAAGTTTTGTTTACATGTATCAAGAAATAATTTAGGTGCTGGAGGATGGCAAGAATGGCTTTACCTAGATCTCAAAGAGAATAAGCTAAATTTTACTTTATTGGCTATGTAATGCTTATTAATATAGTTTATACTGCTAAATCTTGTGGGAGGTTGGGAAAGCAATTCAAAAATTTTAAAGAATTGTGCTGACTGCTATGGCATTTGAGGCTTTGATTAAATGCTGGGTTAAAGTATACCTCCCCTAGTGTAGCTTTCACGTTACTGCTTTCTATATCTAGATGCTTTATGAGGTAATGGTTCCCGTCTTATGCTTGTGTAGACCACCTAGAATAAATGCTTCTGTTACTCCTGTTTTTCTGGAATTATGATTAACTGAACAATTGTCTTCTGTTAACTTTACCCTATATTCTCTTGAAGGGTTACCATAAAATTGAGATACTATCCCAAAGATTATGTCCAAGAGTTTATCGCTGAGGCAATGTCATTCTTGCTGAGGAATGCTCCTGTTGAACAACTTATCAAAGGTATGATAAGATGATGGTTGAAGATAGTAAAAGAAGATAGGTTACTAAGAATATGATGATAATGTCTCTTCCAGAGCCTGCTGTGTCTATCATCTGGTTAATTTTTTTTCCCTCTCTTTATCATTATATTGTTCTCACTTAACCAAAGCTCAGCTCAGATGCTAAATAGTTATTTCCTATTGTTAAATGTTTCTCCAAAAATTACTATTGCTTTTCATCTATGATCATCTTAGACCTTGAACTGGAGTATTGGTTCCGAAGTATATATCCCTTCGACAGTGGAGCAATCAAATTCATACTATGTGTCCCTTTATTGCTTTTCCTTTCCATTTACTGTGCATTGACAACCACATTGTATTAGCGGGTGCTGCTTGGTGGGTTTTTTTTTTGTTTTTGGTTGTTGAATTTTGTGGGGATGGTAGCAACATTGTGTCAGAGTGTGAGCAACCGGTCTCTCTTGATGGATATTTGATATGAACTTGTTGAAGCAGGTATACGAAAGATCATGCTAGAAGTCATGAAGAAGCCTTCAAGCTCTAGAAAAACCGGAGCTAGTGCCCTGTTATGTCATGCTATGAGAGGAACCTCACTAAAGTTTCATTCAAGGGCAGAAAGGGTATTGCGATTATTGATGGACAAATCAATCTTCAGTATTGGTGATAACATCAACCAAGGCAAGCTCCTTGCTCTAGATGATAAAAGTATAGCGTTAATTAGCTATTCTAGCTCCTTTTCTGTTCCCATGATAGTAATTTTACAACCATCTAGTTAGTGTAAGTTAAAGCATTGACATGTATCATTTACTGAAAAACAGACAGATATGAAGTCAGTTTTGTTCTTATTGATTTTGACCTTTATGAGAAAACAGTTTTCCTGAAAGCATTTAATTCTTGACTTCTTTTCCAGAGTGAAAATAAAATTTCATGTTTGAAAGAACCTTAGACGTAAGATTGCCTAAGGGCGTTGAATTCACCTCAGCTGCTGCTGGTTTGGCCCTCCAGGATAGAATTGTCTTGAGCTTGATAGAAAGTGATTTCGACAAAACCAAATTTGCCTAACTATACTGCTTTCTGATACTCCAACATGGGAGGAATAGTTTTTTGTACTAAAAGAAAGGTGGCGGTCAGAATTTAATATTGATACACGTAAAGGTAGTGCTTCTCAACCAAATCCTGAATTCCGGTGCCTAGTTTCTTACAACTTCAATTATTGCTGTGCTATTGATTAACTTGTTCTTGGACTCTGTCAAATCGATTAGGTAGCACAAATTATTTCTGATGTTGCTCCTGCTCTCTCTCTCTCTCTCTGTCTCTCTCTCCCTGGGGCGATTTCTTTTTCAGGAGCAGATGCTATAATTGAAGTTACATCTTCTGCCTTTGAGAGACTATGTGAAGAATTGGAGCCTGGGGAGTTGAAGTTGATGAGAAACTGCTTATATGATGAAATAGATGACAGTATAGCCGACCAAAGCCTTTCGCATGCCAGTAGGCTGTTGACTTTACTGATATCTACCCTCCAGTTCAATAGTGCACATGAGGCTTTAGGTGGCTCCACACTTACTACCAAGTTCTGTACTTTTTTTTTTCTGCATAAGTTGTTTGGCTCGTCTTGATAAATCATTTTACTCAGCATAATCTTGACCATGATAATTCTGTAGATTATGGCCCCTTGCTTGAACTTGTTCCGAAGATTGTTGGATCATTCGCGTCTCTCAGTTCAGAAGATGGATCCTCCAGTGTATTAGATAATGTTCTAAACTTGATGCTTAAAATTCTTTCCGGGCTGAATAATTCTGGTAATTTGCCCGCTCTAACATCCTGTCCCCAGAAATGGGCTCCTGTGTTTCAGTTGCAGAACTTGAGGTAACTCCTTCAATTTAATCTTGTGTTTTAGGTAACCCATCTTCTCACTCTTCTCGTTCCCCGATTTAACATATTTGGGCTTGCATTGTAGTTTGTTGAATTTTATTCGGGAATTGCTGTCAGAGGACGTTTACATACTGCAACTATTCAAGGTTGATATTATTAGGTAATATCTATTCATCAGTGTGGTATTGGTATTTTGGTTCTATTCCTGGCCCACATCTTTGGGTTTTGACTTTCCAATTGCTGGTTGATATACAGATTGCTTGATAATTTAATCGAATCCAACACAGAGGAGGTAATTTATCTTCTGACATGCTTCTGTGAGAAAATGGAAGCAAAAATGTTGCACTTTAACCTTCTCGAAGGGATAACTGGAGGAGGAGTTTCAAGAATCCGTTTTTTAATTGGAAAGCTTATGAGCTACTGGAGTGGATTGCCATGTGACAAAAGCTCAAACATAGAAGTTGATGAGACTAAATTGGCCCTGCTTTGGGGAGCGATACGTTGCTTTCCTCATATATTTGATAATCAAGAAAGTCTCCACTCATTGATGGCTCTGATTGATGCTTTTGATCAGCTTCTAATGGCTGAGGATGGTATGGTATCTTCACTTGATAAACCATAATTTAATGTTTAGTATGCAAATTATAACTTGCACAGTGATGGTAACAGGGAGCGAATTTAGGGCAGTCGCCTTTTGTCTTCATTTCCTCTACTTTCTGGTCAATCTAATGTAAAGATTCCATCTGTATTGGCGTTTTAGTCAATTTCAACTTCTGGTCTCCCAAAAATTTAAAATTTTCTTGCTCCCTGCTTTGTCGAAAATCTTGGCTGTGCCCCTGCACATAGGGTTTCCAGTATATATGTGGAACTGTGTGCTTGGAACATGTGTTGGTAGCAAATTTTGTATAGCATCTTTTTCTGTGGTTTTGGGTAGTTAATATCATTGAAATCATATTATTTTTTTTAAAGATAATTTCCGAGGTTTCTCAAGGAACACCTGGCAAAGCTTGATTGGAGGTGCCTTAAATTCCTACAACAAGCTTCACTGTGGTTCTCTTGGTCTGGAAGATGCGAATAAGTTCATCCAACTAGCAAAGAGACACTACTCATGTCGGCATGTGTTGCTCGCTTCTTCTGATTGTCTGGATTCAATTTCTGGGTAAGATTTTTGGCAATTTTATAAATCAGCAATTATTAATCTTGATCTTCGATGTTTCCTGGTTCGTGGGTTTTGACCATTCCTTTTGTGCATATGTTGCTAAAATTTATAGGTCCATTACACAAACGGGGATGCCTAGGGAACTTGATGAAAATGTCCTCTATGGACCCAGCAAATTTACTGAAAATTTGTGCCACTCAGACAAGGGAATTCGCATTTCAACTTTAAAAATATTGTGCCACTTCAAAATGCTTAGCGGTGAAATATCTGCAACCAATCAATCTGCCGGGATTGACATAACCAATGGAACATCAGAGACTTGCCAAGTCCTCAATCAGGGTGCTGATGTATGCTCTTTGCATTGATCTGTTTCCTTTTCTTTTCTTTTTGTTCTTTTTTTTTTTGTGGATAAAGTTGTGTGCACAAATAAAATATTTGGATCTCCATTTTTCATAACCAATTGTTTGATAAGCAGGTTCTTCCACTCCTCCTATCAATAGAGCAGACTCCTCTGATGATTGCAACCAGTAGAAAAGTTATCTGTTTGATCTCTAAGATACAGATGGATATATCTGCAGGAAGGATATCTGAAACATATATAACAGTGCTTCTGTATGCCATGATTGGTATATTCCAGAACCGATTTAGTTATATCTGGGACCCAGCATCCGAGTGCCTGTCTGTTCTAATTAGCAAGCATACTGGCACGTTGTGGGAGAAGTTTATTTGTTACTTTGAAGATTGCCAATCCACTTTCCTCTGTTCTCATAATCGTGAGGAGGAAGCGAATGACGAATCATCTGTGAAATCTAGTGGTAAGAGCATCACCACCCTCTGCCCCTTCCATTTTATATTTTGACTGTTATCTTTCCTGCTCACCAAAAGATGCGTTTTCTATCTTGATTCAAGAGAAAATATATTCAATATGGTTGAGAATGATCTCACGATTTATTTCCCTCAGCAATGTGGTAATAATTTTTCATACGTTTCCTGACGCGGACCCAACATTTAACAGACTTGGTGAAACATTTCAACTCGTTTGTTAATCCTGCATTGGGGAGCACACCACAAGATTCGTTGTTATCATTGTTGATCCAGTCCTTGCAAAAGATTCCAACAATCTGTGAAGCCCGATCTCGACAGCTTATCCCTCTCTTTTTGAAGTTTTTGGGTTACAACAGCGATGAACTTTCAAGGTTCTTCCTGACCATAATACTTTGTGAACTCAGTCCCCCCCCCTCCCCCATACAACTGTTGTAATTTTTGCTTAATGTGTGCAGTGTGGATTCTTATAACTCACGTACATGTAAGGGTAAAAGGTGGAAGGGTGTTCTTAAGGAGTGGCTGAACTTAATAAAATCCGTCCGGAACCCTAAATCCTTCTATCGGAGTCAATTCCTCAAAGACGTTCTGCAGATTAGGTCAGTTAAACTGTTGGAATGTGCTATCAAAGCTTATTGTGGTTGGTTCTTTTCGAGTATGGAAATTTGCAAAATGGAGACTAGCTGAACTTCAGTCTTCCTGATGGATCTGCTAGCTCTAATTTTTGTTATATTTGGCAGGCTTCTTGATGAAAATGATGCTGAAATTCAGATGAAGGTTCTTGATTGTCTGCTGTTGTGGAAGGATGACTTTTTGCTGCCATATGAACAGAACTTGAAGAACTTGATCTGTTCGAAAAACTTAAGAGAGGAACTGACAACATGGAGTCTATCTTGTGAGTCCAGTCTAATTGAAGCTGGTCATAGAGCTTATATAGTTCCTCTAGCTGTGCGTATTTTGGCACCTAAAGTAAGAAAGTTGAAGACACTTGCCTCGCGAAAGGTAATTGTTCTTTTTGTTTATTTATATATTTATTTTTTATCTTAGAGCTTCCTGACCATCCTCATTTTAATTGTGCATTTAGAATGAAGGGAAACAAAATAAAGTCTTTTGGGAGCTGTAATGGCAATTATGAAGTATCCCAGTTGGATGATATTTCCAAAATTGATCTCTTGGTAAAATTGTTGGGCCTTTTCTCGCTCTAACTTGAATTTTTAGAAAACAATATTGATTAAAAGCCTATGGATCATGATTATTGTTATCTGAATTGGACTGATATTAAACTGGTTAGATATGTGTTCATGGGATGAAAATGTCTGCAATTACTCTGTCAAACATAAAACGTAACTTTTGTAATATACTCGCAGTTCTTTCATGGATTAATAGAGGACTCTCAGTTAAGAGTGGATGAACTATCATCTGGTTGATTGATTTTGGTCCTACCACTAGTTATGCTTACGGGTACATATAGATTTGGAGAGCATACATGGCTAATTTTCATAGTTATGGTTTTGTTTAATGTTAAACTGAGTGTCTAGTCAAAATTTCTAATATGTTGCACTCCCACATCATCTTCTGTGCTGATCCTTCTTTAAGTCTAATTATTTTTTCTTAATGCTCTGTCTTTTTTAGCATGCCAGTGTGCATCATCGGAGGGCAGTTCTCAGTTTCTTAGCTGAACTTGACACCACCGAGCTTCCTCTCTTCTTTAAATTGTTGATAAAGCCCCTGCGAGTTATTTCACTTGAACCCAATGAGGGTAGCAATTGGTGTCAGTCCCCTGGAAGCATTTCTTTGGATGATTCTGTAACCATGGAGTTCTTGAAGTACTTCACCACGGATAATATAGTGGCTCTCTCTTGGAAGAAGATATCTGGTTTCTTGCATGTAGTTGAGGACGTCCTTGGAACCTTTGATGAGTTCCATCTTGGACCGTTCCTTAATCTGCTTATGGGAATTGTTGTCAGGATATTGGGTTGCTGCACTTTTTGTCTTGATGGAGCAAAAGGCATTTATTCATCCTCTGAGGATATGTCAGCCAGTGTTAAACAGACTATGGATGATGCTGGTGAAGCTGGAACTCATACTCTGGTAATCTAATTATGTTTGCTTGGAATATGTGCTTATTTACACGTGCAATGTCATACACTACCTTTCTTTTTTCCCTGCAAACAACAGAAATACACTGAGGACATGTCAGTTGATCTTGCGCTTTCTTAAAGTGCATGTCTCAACCTTGTTATGATGTAACAACTAACTTGTAACAGAAATTTGGCCTTCCAAGAAAAGAACTAGCTAGTTTTTGATATTGTTGCCTGGGAATGGTTTGAAAACTGATCTTGGTCCTACAACATCTGGTTTTGTCCTGATAATTTTTCTTCTTCAATCCCAACCTTGACTTTATCTGGAATATTGTTGTTGGTGCTTTCGTAGCTGATCTGTTTAAGGGAACATTTCAGGTAATGTTAACTGGGTTGAAAAAAGAACTAGGACAAAAATGACAAATCAGCCCTAAGGTTGAGGACCAAAAATATATTTTTCCACGTTAGGAAAAGCTTTGTCAAAATTAAATAAGAAATTGATAAGTAGTTTCTCTACTGCTCTAAAAGTTTTGAAGAATATGGTCTACGCAAGTTTAAATAATAAGTTGAGTGTTTTATGCATGAACAATTTTAAGAACTAATTCAGAATTTTCAAAAAAAACAAAAAAAAAAGAGAGAAAAAAAAAGGTTCCAAACGATCTTATATTTCATTCTTGCGTTCTGCCTTCCAGCTTACGGATGGCGGTTGGCCCGGTACTGCTAATAGCATCAATGATCAGGATAATCTGATCCATATGTTCCTTGATATTCTAGGCAGCCATTTAAAACTTTAGTTTTGCGGAAATGAAGTGGAACTTTATCATCTCTAGGTCCTAATCGCAGGTTACCACCTGTAACGTTAATGGATGTGTTTTTCCTCTCGAGTGGCAATCTCCTTTGTTTCTGGATGCACTAGATTTTGGTCTATGAAAGAGTACACCGAATTGTTTTCTGTCCTTTTCTTCCCCTTATAGGCTCTCTTATTGAGAAACATTGGTGCTTTTGCAGATGAGGGCATCAGCAAAGCAGCTGAAGGATGTGAGGTCTTTCTGCCTGAAGATTGTTTATGCTGTATTGAATAAGTATGAAGATCATGATTTTGATTGTGAGTTCTGGGACTTGTTCTTCACATCGGTGAAACCACTAATCAACAACTTCAAGCAGGAGGGGTCAAGCAGTGAGAAGCCGAGTTCTCTGTTTTCTTCTTTCCTGGCAATGAGTAGAAGTCACAGACTTGTTTCTCTTCTCTATCGGGCACAGAATCTAGTCCCAGATATATTCTCGATCTTGACCGTCAGTACTGTGTCTGAAGCTGTTGTGTCTGGTGTTCTGAAATTCATTGAGAATCTCCTAAACCTTGAGAATGACTTTGGTGAAGAAGATAACAGCGTACGAAGTCTTTTGCTTTTGAACCTGGAAACGCTAATCTGTAGTCTGCATTCTCTTTTCATGGGTAATAATGTTCTCAAGAGGTATACACATTACCTTTCTGTTCTTTGCATTCCCCCCTTTTCATTTGGATTTTTCATGATCTTCAGATCTTCAGCTATGTG
Organism: Punica granatum; assembly: GCF_007655135.1. NCBI lineage: Eukaryota > Viridiplantae > Streptophyta > Magnoliopsida > Myrtales > Lythraceae > Punica > Punica granatum. Next base: position 6,440,752 of record NC_045132.1, read on the forward strand.
CATAGCATGAGTGAACTTTCTATATAACAATTTAAATGGCTGATCTATTCACTTGTCTTGTTGCATCATTCATCTAAGTCTTCCTTGTTTTCTTGTTACTTAATCCTGTTGATTGGCTTAGCTGATATCATTGCTATCAACAAATTAATCTAGGTGAATCTCTGAGGGGGTATTTGAGGATATGAAAATGAAATGAAGCATTTTCGTATTTCCTGCAGCTTGAAATACAAACTAAATTTGGGATCTCTGTAGCTATTGTCTCTTCTCCTCCCCCCCCCCCCCCCCCCCCCCCCCCCCCCCCCCCCGGGTAACTTAATATGAGCTTGTGCTTTTATGCAGGAAATTGATCAAACGTTCAGGGGAGACTCAAATTAAAATTTTCAAGTCATTATCAAAATTCGTGAAGGACCCGCTGCTAGCAAGGAAGTTCCTTGATATTTTATTATTATTCTTATCAAAGGAAACTCATAATTCAGGTATAGGCCAGTCAATTTAACTAGCAATAATAGCACTGAGAACATATTGCAATTACATGCCACATATGAACACTGGCATTCCGTCTTGCAGATCTCTGCGTGGATGTTCTGCAAGTAGTCAGAGACATTGTACCTGTAGTACAGAGCGATACTAGCACTGAGATTCTACATGCAATTTCTCCTCTTCTAACCCATGTTGAAACGGAGAAGCGATCATCTATATGTGATCTCCTTGTTGCTCTTGCTGAGAACAACCCTTCTATGCTCAAGGCTGTAATAATCTTCATCCTTTTTTACTGATGTTCAGTACATTAAACTTCAAGTACCTTGAGATCCGACATGTTCCTTATTTTTATCTTGGAAATGCAGGGGAAACTTGTGCGTGAACTAAATTCTATTTCAGCCATGGAAGCAGATCTTGATTATGATACTATTATCGGTGCTTATGAGACGATCACCACTGATTTCTTCTCTTCCGTGAGGGAGGAACATGCATTACTTGTTTTATCGCAGTGTGTGCATGATTTGTCGTCCACTGAACTGATTCTAAGAGACAGCGCATACAGATCTTTGCTTGCATTGATCGATTTCTGTGCACAAATTGTTGACCGTGAGGAGAAAGATAACCAAGAAGAGCCTGAAGCCATGGTTGTTGTTGAAAACTGTTTCTGGGACAAGTCATCTGTTCATAGGGTTGTGGAAAAGTTTCTTATGAAGCATATTGGCGAAGCAATGAAGAAGGGAGCGCCTAGCAGAAAGGTATAATTCTCCCAATTTCCTCTTTTGGGGGGGAATATCTACTTATCTGACAGTAGAAATATCTAAACTCAGTTTAAAGATCGAAATGTTTGATACCTCTATTGGGTGCATGGTCTATATGATTTACGTAGAGAGAAGTTGATGCACTAGGGAAGGAAAGGACTAATTGATGGAACTTCGAAGAAGGTTATGAGTGTATGATTGGCCATAAATTTCTTTTACATTGAAACTTAGAGTTGGTTGAAATATGTATTTAGCACTTTTGAAATTGCGACCATGATGGCAATTGCAAAGACTTCACGTTTGTTTTCTTCATCCTTGGATCTAACCTGCATGGATATCTTAATCCTAAAATGAGCACTTCTTTGAATGATCTTTGATATTTGGTCTTATAGTGCTATTTGGTCTTATAGTGCCATGTACCCATCACAAATATGATGTTTTGATTGGAAATATACACTAAATGTATGCAGGAATGGATTGATTTGCTCTGGAATATGGTCGTGAAACTTCCTGAGGTGGCAAATCTGAGTTCCTTGAAGCCCTTATGCAGTGAAGATGCTGAAGTGGACTTCTTTAACAACCTAATTCACCTGCAGGTGAGTTTTTGGTTTTAATTATTTGTTGTTTTAGTAGCATTTGTTGCCCTCAGTGAAGCTCATGAGTTCCACATACTCACTAACTACTAAGGGCCAAACTAACAGTCATCTGTATTACAAATTGGAGTAGGAAGATGGTTGGGATAACATTCTGTTGCCAAAAAAATAAAATTGAAAATTAGAAACTCTTAGATCAAGGGTATGATGGTAATTTTAAATTAATAACCACCCACCCTCCATCTCTCTCTCTCCTCTGTCTTCTCTCCTCTCTCGTCTCTCTCTTCCGAAAACTCTGACCAACCCCCTCTCTCTCTCCTTTCTCTCTCCTCTCACAAGTATGATAAATTGTGCTTGCAGTTAATTAGTATTTTTTTAATTTATTCATATTAACATATTTTCAACAAAACATATCGATGAAATGATCTTTTATTAATTTTATTAGTTTTATTTCAATATTTATTTATTAAAGTCATATTTCAGTTTATCACATTCACGTAACAAAATCGGCACATAGCACAGGCATGCGTTTTGTGCAATATATATCAGAAAATATTTATGTCACATCTGATTGCATGAAATCGTTTTCTGAACCTAACCTATTGACATGCTAAATGGATTGCACAGTGGTAATTTACTGGAAAGTGTGTTAATTTACAATTTACAAAAGGAAAAAAGTGGTTATGCTATTTATTACACATGATGTTAAGATAATGTCATCTTTATTTTATTTCTTTCCAAGCGGAAGCGGCTTTCTGCCATTGCCAAATACTTTCCTTCTCTTTTGGGGCCAATAATACGATTTCTATGAAGCTTGTGGTTGTTTCGTCTTGCACTCTCTTTTTATTTCTTACACTTAAGTTTATTTTCTGCAGAAGCACAGAAGGGCTCGAGCATTATCTCGCTTTAGGAATGTTATGGGTACGAGCAACATATCTGAGGTATGTTTGTGCTTGATTAAGTTCTGATAATGACAATTTTCTAAAATGTTAATATCATTGCCTTACTTAGTAATTCGTCAATGTTCAGGCTATCCTGGAAAGTATATTTGTCCCAATGTTCTTCAATATGTTGTTTGATGTTCAACACGGGAAATTAGAGCATATCAGAAATGCTTGCCTGGAGGCCCTCGCTTCAATTGCCGCAAAAGTGGAGTGGAAGTCATACTATGCCCTTCTCATTAGATGCTTCAGGGAGATTTCGCTTGATGCACAGAAGCAAAAGGTGGTCCTTCGGCTAATCTGCTCAATTTTGGATCAGTTTCACTTTATGAAAACATTTTCAGATCAAGGACCTGAGTTGGACCATGCTTCAGATGATCTTAACAGTGGATCTGCTTCTTATACATTGAGAAAATGCAGTTCTATTACGTTCACTGACATTCAGGCCTCCCTCCTGAAATCCGTGCTTCCCAAGTTGCAGAAGCTACTGAACTTGGACAGTGATAAGGTTAATGTGAGCATCAATCTCGCTGCGCTCAAGCTGTTGAAGCTGCTTCCTGGAGAAATAATGGAAGCACAACTTCCTAGTATTATTCACCGAGTGTCAAATTTCCTGAAGAGCCGTCTTGAGAGTATTCGTGATGAAGCAAGGTCAGCTTTAGCGGCTTGTTTGAAGGAGCTGGGTGTCGATTACTTGCATTTCATTCTCAAGGTTCTGCAAGCGACTCTTAAAAGAGGATTCGAGGTCCATGTTTTGGGGTACACATTGAACTTCATGTTGTCGAAGGTCCTTAATGACACGCGTAAGGGGAAGTTGGACTATTGTCTGGAAGACCTTCTCTCAGTAGTAGAGAATGACATCCTTGGAGATGTCTCCGAAGAAAAGGAGGTGGAGAAGATTGCCTCGAAAATGAAAGAGACAAAGAAGCGGGTTTCATACGAGACCTTAAAAATGATTGCCCAGAACATTACTTTCAAAAGCCATGCATCGAAGCTGCTCTCTCCTGTCACAGCTCACATGCAGAAGCATTTGACACCCAAAAAGAAGGTGAAGTTGGAGAACATGTTGAGCCACATTGCTGCTGGAATTGAGTGCAACCCTTCTGTTGAGCAGACTGACCTATTTGTTTTCATATACAGCCTCATAGAAGATGATTTAAATAAGGAAAAGGGTCAGACTCATGAGAAGAACATTGAGGGCAAAGAAATTCCTCCAGCCCGGGTCATTGGAGGTGACTCACCAAGTTCGCATATGATCACTTTTTTTGCACTCAGGCTGCTTCTTACACGTCTAAAGAACTTAAAGCTTGATAGAAATGATGCGTTGCTCCTGTCAATGTTGGACCCTTTCATCGTGCTCTTGTGTAAATGCTTGGGTTCAAAGTACGAGGATATATTATCCGCTTCTCTTCGATGCTTGATCCCTCTGATCAGGTTGCCGTTGCCGTCTCTCGAGCCTCAAGCTGATAAAATTAAAGCAGCACTATTAAGTATTGCCAACAGCACCGCAAACAGCGGTAATCCATTAATGGAATCTTGTTTAAGGTTGTTGACTGTCCTCCTGCAGAGTATGCACATTAGCCTCTCTTCTGAACAGTTGCATGTGCTGATTCGGTTTCCGATGTTTGTTGAGCTTGAGAGGAACTCTTCCCCAGTTGCACTCTCTCTTCTCAAGGCTATCATTCACAGAAAGTTAGTTGTTCATGAGATATATGATGTTGTGACACAAGTGGCAGAGTTGATGGTGACAAGTCAAGTTGAGTCTATCCGTAAGAAGTGCAGTCAAATTTTGCTGCAATTTTTACTTGATTATCCTCTCTCACAAAAGCGGCTGCAACAACATCTAGATTTCCTGCTGTCAAACCTGAGGTATCTAGCAAACCTTACATAGAATTCTGTGAAAGTGAACTGGACTGTCTAGCTCGACCAATTAAATCAGGAACCTAATGCTTGTCCATTCGAAGGAAATGGAATTTCTACTAAGATCTGTTCTGTTTTGAAGAAAATAACTGTTAGCAACTTGGTTTCTTTAACAGCAGTTGTTCTGAACTGGTTCCTTTTCCTTTTTTCCATCACAGGTATGAGCACTCATCTGGCAGAGAGGCTGTGCTTGAGATGCTTCATGCAGTTGTGGTTAAGTTCCCCAAAAATGTTTTGGACGAGCAGGCGAAGACGATTTTTATTGATCTGGTGCTTTGCTTGGCCAATGATCATGATAATAAAGTTCGCTCCATGACAGGTGCAGTGATCAAGCTTTTAGTAGGTCGTATAAGCCAGCCTGGGCTCAATTCTATTCTTGACTACAGCTTATCCTGGTATCTGGGTGAGAAGAAGCAACTTTGGGGTGCTGCAGCACAGGTACGTCTGTTAAGTATTGTTTTTATTACAGTTTATCAAGACAGAAAGAACTTTTCTCCCCTTAAGATTTTGAGGTCTATAGATGGTTAATCAATCAGAAAGTAGGTAAGCTTGTGTGGACCTTTGTTCTTGGAAGTGGCATGTAATTTTCTTCTCACACAATGGTCGCGATATTTTCAGGTTCCTCTTTTATCATATTTTTTAGACAAATAATGTTTTTTCATGTCCGTCCCAAGTAAGATGGGTCAGGAAGGAAAAAAAGAAAAAGGTTATATGTTTATTATTAGAAGATAGAGCATTGCCTTCAAAATTATCATGCATGTGGAGGGTTTTTTAGGCTAAAGAGCTGATTCCAGATATGAATATGCAGGTTCTAGGTTTACTGGTGGAAGTCATGAAGAAGGCCTTCCAAACTCACATCTCAAGCATCTTGCCGGCGACCAGAAGTATCTTACATTCTGCTGTTAATGCAATTGCAAATCACGAACTTGAAGTTTCTGAAAAGGCAACACCGCCTCTTTGGAAGGAGGCATATTATTCGCTGGTCATGTTGGAGAAGATTCTCCAGCAGTTTCCACATCTGAGCTTGGTTCCGGAACTTGAGGTAAGATCCCCATTGATCCATCCATTGTCTATGCAAGGTTTACCCTTCCCGCTCGCTGGATAGAATTCTCCATAAAGGATCCATACTGTTTCTTATGCTCCCAATCAATCATTTAACTACGTTTAGATCTCAAGGAGTATCCTGTCTAAAGAAAAGGATGTCTGTACCCCTTTAGGATAAATCATTCTATCTATTAAAATTGTCTTTTTCTATTAAAGCCACTCTCTAGCCTTCCCCCTCAATGCTTCATTTTCACTTTCAGGACACGTGGGAATTAATTTCAGAGCTTCTACTGCACCCCCATATGTGGGTCCGCAACATCACGAGCCGTCTGGTGGCCTTCTACTTTGCAACCATGACCGAGGCATGTACAGGGGACAACAAAAGTCTCTTACAGAACTACTTTCTCATGAGGCCGAGTAGACTCTTCTTCATCACCGTTTCCTTGTGTTGTCAACTGAAGAACCAACTCTCTGATGACTCAGCTGCAAGCGTCATCACTGAGAATCTCATATTTGCACTCTGTAGTCTGCATTCCTCAATGGGATGTATGGAACCTGAGGCTTCGCAAAAGTTTTGGTCTTCAATTGGACATGATGACCAAGTTAGATTTCTCAGAGCATTCCAGTTGGTCGACCCGGGAAAGGGAAGAGCTACGTTTCTGTATCTTAATTCGGAGATGGGCAATCACTCCAGTGAAGGCCCCTATGGGGATGTTCGATTTTTGCTAGTTCGGATTTTGTTCAAAACAATGGGGAAGATTGCCCTTCAGATGGAGCCTGTTCAGGTTCGTACCTTGAATGATGAATGGAGATGCAGTTTTTCATGTAATTACTCATTTTAATGGTAACAACTTTTCTCTTTGTATGTGTTGCAGATGAAAATTGTATTTAATACTTTCCTGAAGTTCACTTCCCAAATCAGTGGTCAAGAGTCTTTGCCTTATTCGGATCAATTACTTATACCAGTCTTCAAGGTTTGCGAAGGACATTCCGGGAAGGTTATACCTGGTGAGTCTTCAAATTCTTTATGCTTCTAAGTTTAATTTCCAGAGATGAATTTTATCTGTTTGTGTGCGTTGAAAAGCTTTCCCCCAAGTAAGGCGGATAATTTGTCTTTTGATGGTCTCCTTTCACTTAAATTCATCTATGTAACTAGATTCAATATTAAACTATTTTACTGTGCACCAGAACCCTCAAAGCAGTTCGCCCAAGAAATCTCGGAATCTCTGAGGAACGCCTTCGGAATAGAGAATTTTGTTCGGGCATATGCCCAGATAAGGAAGGACTTCAAGGACAAGAGGGACAAGAGGAAGCGGGACAAGAAGCTCCTAGCGGTCGTGGACCCTGAGAGGAATGCAAAACGGAAGCTCAGGATCGCTGCCAAGAATCGTGCCAATAAGAGACGCAAGATCATGTCCCTGAAAATGCAGAGGTGGATGCGGTAACAGCAAAAGGATGGAAAGAAAGAGAGCTGAGGTACAATTCCAACTTTCGGCCTCCCTCGATTTGATTTGATCGGATGTGACTGGTCTACTCGTCTGTAAAAGATTGTATAGGGTTCTTAGAAGTGAGTGTGCTCTGCTTTGTAAGACATGTAACTGCTGGTTCGTTTTTCGGCTGGCAAAAAATTTTGGTTCTAACTTAATAGTGAGGAAATGTATATAATTCGATCACTTAATCATCGTTAAGATTCTTTTGGGCAGGTCGCATGACCTCTGGTACTCCATCCCGATAGGTTAGCAACTTAGCATATGCGGGAAAATTGTTGATTGTCCAAAGGAGGATAGCACATAGGTGAAGCTTTCAGAGGTAGAGGCGTCGAAAGCATTAATTCCAACCCATTACTGTTTCTACTCTTCAATCAAAGGTTGCAAGTACACATCAATATCGTTACTCGGGCCTCTCTCATCTGGGATAACCATTGATAATAGGATGTTTGTTGATTTTATGCAAACCCGTAGTTCACAATTGTAGGGTATGAGAAGAACTGACCACGTAGTATGACCGATGCTCATTGTTAGAAACGGATTGAATCCATGACTGCCCAAACCTAACCGAATGTTTCGAGGATCAACATCAAAGTCTAGGTGCCTGTCATGAAAAGTTTTCCAAGCGGATCCCATCGACCGGGTGTCTCAAGATACCATTCTTAGTTCGACCTTCCTTATGCCATCTCATAGAGGAAGCAGTCTTAGATGACTGAAATAACTAGGACCGGTAATATTTCACACGACACAGAGTTAAATGGGTTTGGGTTGGACATTTTTGATAATCGGTCTAAACGGGTCCAACCCGTTTAAACACGGTTAATAAGCGTGTCTTATCGGGTTGAACCCATGTAATCCGATTATACACGATTAAACCTGTTTATTTAGACATGTTTATTCGTGTTACTATAATCATGTAACCCGTTAACCCGTTTATGTATTTGGATTTACCAAAATATCCTTATGTAATCCAACTTCTAATTTCCTTTCCTTTCTTTCACCCAATCCAACACGTCGTGTTAACGTGTTCGAGTAACTGAGTTGATCGGATAAACATGTCGTGTTAATGTATCCGGGTAACTGAGTTGATCGGATAAACAAGTTGTGTTAACGTGTCCGGATAACGTTTATAATTGTGTCGTGTATACGTGTACCTATTATGACACGTTTCGATAAACGGATTTAAGCGTGTCTAAACGGGTTGACACAGATATAAACGTGTCGTGTATGAGTTTTCAAAACCTGACCCGTTTAATAATCGTGTTGTGTACGGGTTATGATTTCGATGACACGAACCTGTTTAGACACGACACGTATAAACACGACACGATACGAATTGTCAGCCAAAAATAACCTCTTCAGCCTAGGGATTAGTGGAAAATACTACGACACTTTCACTGGCTTTTGATGACGCGAATCCTTATCGTAGGCCTCCAAGGCATCATCATTCATGCTTTCTGCCAGTGACTTCCTTTTCGATGAAAAACATATATCACCTTTATTTTTTTCGGTATTATTGCCAATGCAGTCGTTCGGACATGCATGGATCTTGACATACCCGAGACTTAGCTTGGTAATAGTCTTCTTGGCTTGGTAATATGAGTCCAGGATCTTTGTTCCAGCAGGACATGAGTCATTTAGCAACTCTTGCAACATCGTGGACAATTTTGCAGACTACCAGAAAGTGCTTTCAAATGATAAAGATGTAAGAGAAATGAGATGGCCGAGTACTTTTTCCAACCTATAAAATGGAACATCACAATCATCTAATAGAGTATTTGTGCTTCTTGTTGTACTTCGAGTCTCGGTCTCTTGATTATCCCGACCATCATTAGCAATATCATCCCTTACTCCATCAAGATCTTCAGTTGAAGCTGGAATGTTCAATCCGAGAACGTCCTTAATGAGCCTTTGCACATCTAATTGCTCGTCCAATATTGGTCAATCCATCGGTGGACTAATTGAATGTTGCGGCCTTCGTAGGGAGCCTCTCGATTGGTTCTCCATGGAAAATTTTTAATGTTTATAACCTTGTAATATCCCGTGGTGAATAAGATGCTTATATACGGTATCCCGATCATATATCAATGTGTTTTTGCATCAACGATATGGACAGTAAATTTTCCCAAGTGTGGAGTTCTTAACCGCAAAATCAAGAAAACTTTTAATCCCGCTCATGAAAGGCTTGCTAAACCTAGGCATGTCGATTCAATTTTTATCTATTTTTTTGCAAAAATAATGAATGGCATTAATTATTAAACATTCCAGAATGATGATGAGTTATGAATATGTCGAAAAATTTGGGGCGAAATTTGCTTACACATTTCATTGAACCCTAGTTGGGCATATTATGAAACTAGTCTATTTAGCTCATATCTATAACGTGTCATACAATTCAAACCAAATATAATGTAAAAGGTATGTTGTTCGGCTCAAGACCTTTCAATATGACCATAGAACTAAAAAGCCGAATATGTATCTCTATCTAGAGAAGTGGATGTAACTAAAATATATATGTGAATTTTGTAGATAGAAGTGCAAGTAAGTAGAATAAGAACCTGGAAGATGGATCAAAGTTGAGATCCAATTCTTGAGATAAATTTGAAACTTTAAGAAATAGTTCTTCCATAAAATTTGATAGATAATCGGAAGCTTAAAACTTTAAAACAGTTCTTTATAGTTGGGCTGTTTTTCGACCTTGCAGTTTCCCCTTCTTTTTTTTTTTTAAAAAAAATTCAAGTTCTAATGGTATCTAAGCCAGTAACTAGTTGTCAGAACTAAAGTGTCGCATTGGGAATAGGAAAGCCCCCTATCCTGACCTTTACAGTGGTCGGGATAGTGGGATTTTTGCCGACTTTGCCAAGAGTCGGCCAAAGACAACCAATGATGACTATGGTCGGGTTAGGAAGGCGGACTGTTAAAGTAGGGTCGGCAAAAGCAAAACCCCTTACGAAGAAGGCCTATGCCGACTTTTGTTTTCGGCCATTTAAAAAGGGTCAACAAAAGCACAATCTATTGCACCCCTTTTGAAAATGGTTGAGATAACATGGTCTATGCCAACCATTTTTTCCAACATTTCATAAGTGTCGCCAATGCATCCATTGTTATTGGGTAGTTGTAGGCCCCATATAACCCTTACTTTTGGCGACCCTTTCGGAGGGTTGGCAGAAAAGGATCGGGACAGGTCCCTTTTCCTACAGTGAGATATCAAATATAACAAGTTAGCATGCAAAATAGCCAGCATTATATATATATATATATAAAGTTGTAAACAATTCAGTATATTATTGTGTCACATCAAACAATTTATTCTTATATCGGAGACCATGATACAGTACATAAATTGTTCAGTATTCAGGATATTACTGTTTTCTTCAGATGAGATATACAACCATGGCCCTGATGAATAGACCCGACTTCTAGAGGAAGAATACGATATTTGCATACGCAAATTTTAGTTGGGACAGAGCTTGCGGATTGTGCGGATCAGTCATGGGAGGACTTCCACCCCTTCCGTGAGTAAGCTAAATAAGCCCCTCCTCGAAGGAATGAACTGAATCGAAGCATAATACTCGGGACGGATCCTGACAGAGTATGTATTTCGTCCTCCTTATGGCCTCTCTTCCATCCACAGCTCAGTCTCACAGTAAGGACCCGATCCATAGACGCAGTTCCGCCCTTCCTTGAAGCCTTTTCTCAGTATGAAACGTTTTTCTTATGCAAAAAGTAAATAATGTTTTTATACAAGAGATTCATAAGAGATTTCTCAGTACGAAACATTCTTGGAAGTGCAGCGATTAATCCACAAAAAGAATTTCTCGTAACAAAAAAAAAATTAATTCATGAAATTTCATGATTATGTATGTTTTCAACGCGTGCCTTCTTTCTCCAAAAGAAAACTGTTCCATGTTAATGGAACCGACATTATGCTCCACAGCCTCGACCAGGCACTTCGTCATGGCCACGATTAGTTTGCGCATTCTTTGTACAAATCGAAAGAGTTTCCCGGCCGGCGACTTAAAAATTGCAAAACCATCTTAATGACCAAGTCGGACAGAAAACCGAAAGAAAAATAAAAGAACACCGTCATATCCATCCAACCTTGAAGTGAGAAAGTTCTGTGTTCATCCACACGGGGGAAAAAGTAACCCATACTGAACAGTTACTCTTAACGAGCTAACAAAATCCGAAACTCGATGCAGGACTACTCACTATAACTAATCTCGAATTTATGTCTCATGCTGGATCCGTGGATCACCTTCTTGAGAGAAAATTGTTCTTTACATAATCAAACATCATCTTTACCCCGAAGACAAATACTTACTCTTCAATAGGGCATAGGAGTATTATTTCTGTTCTTTAAAGTAAAATATTTAATATTGTCCACAGAATTTATCTTTCACTTGGTCTCTGTCCTTATATGTCGGGATACAAAAGATCAACAATATATATAACCAGGAAATGAAAACCAGTATCTTAAAACAGACCAAGACTTATAGATCATGGCAAAACGTAACACAATTACTTAGCTAAGGGACTCGTCAACACACATGGGAACGTACCTGCCCCCCGAACGACCCTTTTATTTTTACAGCACACGTATTATCTTACGAACCTCTCCATTACCATCCTAAAAGCGGTAGATACGACTGGAGGTCGAGTAGAGTACACACATACAAGATTTAAGTAGCACTATTCGATATATTAGACCAACTGCTCGATGAGATTAGTGACTGCTGGTGAAGGTATCCTTGATCTTACCCATCATCCCTTTCTTTTCCTGCTGCTGCTGCCCAGCCTGGTACTGTTGTCCATGGCCATGCTGCTGCCCAGCCTGGTACTGTTGTTCCGCATAGCCACCGGTGGCACCAGTCTGCTGCCTCTGCTGATCGGTGTCCTTTCCGCCAACACCAGGAATCTTGTCCATTAGTTTATCTTTGAGTCCTTTCTTCCTTCTCCCGCCTTGGCCATCATCTTCAGACTACACAAAATAACAATTTAATCCACATTAATTAACAACAGAGAACTGAAGAATGAGGCAGTTAAATTGTTTTCTTATCCTGCTTTTTACGGTGCGGTAATATATTTATGAAGATCCTTCCGGCCGCTAGTGTTGGCAATACTGCAACATGATATATAAAAAAACTATGAGGGTCTAACTTACGGAACTGGAGCCCGATCCGGAGCGTTGAAGCACGCCTCCTTGATCTTCTTGGTGCTGCCTCCGCTGCTGCTGCTGGCCTTGGCCGCCACTACCAAGTCCATATGCCTCAGCTTCACCGCCGGCACCACCCATGCCAGTCCCACCATAGCCAGTACCGCCCATGCCAGTACCACCCATGCCAGTACCGTGCATGCCAGTGGTCCCACCCTGCTGGACAGGGTTCCCATACTCGTCTGTCTGGCGGGTTGGGTCGTATCGGCCTTGGCGTTGCTCCATCTTCGTTTGTTGATCGAAAGAGCAAAGAAGTTACCGGTAAATCGCAGTGTAAACCAAAACAGTAATAGGTAGATGATCTCTCTGGGATAGGATAGGGGTACTCGATGGAGAGGAAGATTGTAGCTCGGGGTTTATATAGAGGGGGTCGAAGTTAGGTTCAGCTCTACGTGCATGGCTCGAGATTCCAACGCGTGCATACAACACGTAAGGCTGGAACAATGTACGAGAAGAGGACACGTGGTGGGAAGTTAGAGGGTTTGCGTCCCGTGTGTCGGCTTGTGGATAAGGTTAAGGTACGTCGTTTTCATATTATCGGACTTGCTTCCGATGGAGACACTTCATCGGGTGGTAAATTGAGGCAATATAATAGTATTATCGATCTATCTTAATGTTGAGGGCAAGTAACTGATGATGTGGCGAACCGCTAACATTTCGATCATATCAAGGGCCAACTGTATATATGTGTAATTTCGCTTCTAAACCAAGATGTACGTATCTCGATAATTATGTTCAAAGTCAAAAAGTTTCGCTTCCGTTGCAATTTCTTAGAAGATATATGTTAGATACCAAGTTAGTTAATTAAATTTTTCATAGTTAATAATTCCAAGTTTTAACAAATTTTATACTTCTATAAGAAAGATAAAATGCATATGTCAGCACCCAATTTCGGTCCATCGGCTCCAGGGGCAAAATCGTCATTTTTACAATTTATTACCTTTTAAAAAAAATATTATGATAATTATAATAATAATAAATAAATAAATAATATTAATTTTTTTTAAAAAAAATTAATTATTAGTCTTCGGACAGGCCGGACAGCGTTGACCGGTTGCCCGTGATCCTCCGGCCCTTTTTTTAAAAATAAAAAAAAAGTTCGGGCAGGCCGGGCAGTGCTCATCGGCTGCCCGCGATCCCCGCCGGCCTGGAACTCCCAAATCGCGGTTTTCCGCGATTTTCTCCAAATCAGCTGAAATCTTAACGGAAAAGGGGAAGAAATTGCAATTAAATGGACAAAAAGCAATTCGGATAGGGAGGAACAGAACCCAGCAAGAAAAAACGGGAAATTTGCAAAAGTTTCAGGGAATTTTGAAATTGGAGAATTCGGAACTTTCGCCGGAAAACAGCAAGTTTTCCCCCCGATCCCGACGGTTTTAACTCCGGTGAGGCCTAGATCGACCACGGCGAAGCGTCGGTGGTGTCCAGAACCGTCACCGACGTCCATTTCGGCCTCACCGCGGCGTCAAGAGGCGAGAACCGCTGCCCGCAACCTCATCGCCGCCGTTCCCGGCGATCCCGACCGCTCACCGGTTAACGGGCCTCGGCCCATTTCTCCTTCTTCGCAAGTTCGGCCCATTCAGGCCCAACACGCACCAGTCCGGCCCGGCTTCTCTTCCGGGCGGTTTCTCCTTCGGGCGGGCCAGTCCGATCCGACCCGATTCGACCGGCGATTTTTTTTATTTTTACAGAGAAGCCCCTCAACTTTCCGGACTAGGTAAATTCTCGACTTAGTGGCATGATTAGGGCTCCTTTCCGGAATATTAATGCTTGCTTGATGGATATAATGTGAAATGCGTGTTCTTGGGTCGCGTGGATGATCGGATTTGTCCCGAACTCGATTTTACGAACTTTCTGTTTTGTCACATTTCAGTTCAGAGGACATATTTTATTTTTTTAAGATCTACCCCGAATTTCAAAATTATTTTCAATCAAGTCCCGGCCATTTTACTATTTTCCAATAAGTGCTTGGATTTTCCAAAATTTTTCAAGCATCCCAAGGAACTTTTCAAGTTGTTTCAGTTTAGTCATGGGGCCTTTTTTTTGTTTTCAGATCAGTCCAGATTTTCAAATTCATTTCAAATAAGTCCTAGGACATTTTCAGTAATTTTTTACATAGTCCCCAATTTTTTTAGAATTTTCAAATCAGTCCCCAATTTCTTCAGAATTTTCAAATCAGTCCCTGCTCTTTTAAAATCGTTCAATTCAGTCCCCTGGACATTTTCTAAAAATATCCGACCCTTTCCTACTTGAATCACCCACCGACAATGTATGTGTCCCATTTAAATATTTTATTTTTGTAATTATATGTGTACAACGTGACAATGTCGGAAATCAGAGTTTATCGGGCGGTCAACTAATGGCTATCTCGACGGCTCGAAATCCGTAGATTAAAGCATTCGGCAAATTTCTAATTAACCTAAAATTCTACATATGGGATAATCGGGACGTTAAATTTGGCTAAATTAAATCACTTGACTCTTTTAAATGAATTGTACGAACCGATTAATAATCTGTAATCGCGTCGACAGTTCAATAACTGTTAGTCACTCCCTTTTTTAAATTCACAATTTCAAAAGCATTGAGATACGTGCTACGTAATTTTGATTTTTCATACACACACATATTTTTCGATTCAAGGGGGACGACTATCGGTTCTTGTCCTGCCGTTACTCTAGTATAGGTTTGTGTTTAGAGCGGGTTAAAACATGGAAAAACAAATTAATCACAAACTCGGCTTAATCAAACATGGACAAATAGTCAAGTAGAGGGTTAGGTTTTGGGTTTTAGGTGAAAATACTCTTAATCTGTAAAAGCCATATTGTCACGATACAGAATAATCTAAAAAACAATCCACACATTCGAGACTTGACTATGGACATCACGTCTGTCGGGTCCATTAAAATAATGCCGAATGCTACATACCCTATCCATCACCCCTTTTGTTTGTTTTAAGGTAGGATTTGTATGTCAAGATACCTCGGTTAATAATCAGTTAATTCACGTAAATTCGGCAATAATAAAACCCCATTGATTGTTTATTTGAGCTTTCTTGTTATATTTTTTGCACTTGATTGTTATGCGGATCGAGCCTGATTCCTTAGGACTCGATTCACACTGGGTCCAACCCCCATAACCGTTGATCACGAGGTCCAATACTGTTGGGAATTGGTGTATGCCCTAGAGGCAATCTATAATCAGTTTTGTAATATGATATCTATTTCATTATAAAACGAGGCATATCTGTTATTGTGTAGATTGCGCTAAATATGATTTTACACGATAATGTCCTTGGAATAGTAGGTTCAATAGGCATCAAGTGTGACTTGATTGTGAGATCCTATAATTACTGAACATTATTCCTAAATGTCCATAGTCAAAGTATTATCGTTAATTAGGACAACGGTAATACGGTTAGACTAGTGTGAGTGTTGATTGATGACCAAATCTCATAGGTCATGGATGTGAAGATATCAAATCACACCACATGTATACATTAAGAGTAATGTGTATTGGACTGATCCGCCATGAGATTGCTACATGGGTTGTTACGTGACTGTCATTAGCATATCTCAAAGTGACTATAGTGTAATGGTCCTTTGACTTGAGGTCACCATGGATTCCTACATGTAATGTCATATACTTTGATACTGTCAAATACCACCGTAACAGGCTGGTTATAAAGACAATTATTGGGTATATCATAGAGCATGGAGAGGAATATGAGTGACCAAGATAGGATTTGTCCCTCCTACGAAACGGGAGCAATATCTCACAGCCACTTGGTGGTTAAGTCTAAAAGTGTATGCATATCCAAATGAGTCGATATAGCGATATCGAACTCATTTGTTCTGATAGACTTACCCGGTAAACCAAGAAAGAGAGATATTGAGCCATACAAGGATGTCATCGACCATGCCTTGGGCTTAATAGAGATATAGAGGACAATGGATTATATTACACGGTAATATAGGTCACGAAGTTCGTCGAGAAATTGACTTTTCAATTACTTGAGTAACAGTGATGCATTGCTAGATGCCGCTCACTGTTTGTAATATTGAAATAGAGATTTCGATATTACTGTCAACGTAATTGAGAACCTAAAGGGTCACACACTGCGACTAAATTGACGAGATATTTTAAAACAACAAAATTGTCTAATAAAGATTAGATGATTTAAGATGCGACCAATTAATCGGATATTTAATGAGATTAAATTTGCCGATTAATTATACCCAATTTCTTAGATTTAATGGTGTGCTAAGTGGCTATTTTTTATGGAACCACTTGGAGCCAATTATAGAAAGAAACATGGGCCAATTGTATGATAACACTTAGCTATACACATGGCTCATGGAGAGCTAATTTTTCAAAATCCCACACCGGTGGGATTAGAAAATTTTATCCATTCATATGCTTATATATATGTAGATATATATGGCTGTGAGACGTAGAAAAGTAAAAGATATAAAACACACATATATATTTATATGTGCGGAGACATATATGTGTGCGTGCATATATGTGTATGCATATAAAGTATATATATTTGTGTTGAATTGTTCAATTCAAATTTGGTCCATTAGTCTGAAAATTTCGGGTGTCGTATCGGTGTTTCTTTTGAGTGTTGGCCGCTAGTATCGCCGATCTCGAACACTCGTCGACAAAGTCGGTGTGGATACCGGTAGAGGCGTCACGCGTGGGACGCTCGGTCGACAATTTTAAATATTCCAAGTACGCTTTTATTTACTCTTATTCTTCTAGTAGGTCTTGGAATTAGTTTCACGGGTAGGAAATTTTGAATTTCTATTCCTTTTACGCTTCCGTAGATCCTGTGAAACTAGCAATTGGTATCAGAGCCTAGCTAGTTAGAATCTGAGTAGATAATAGCATAAAATATGATTTTATGTTTGGTATTGGTGTGATTATGTTTGATATTTGCGGTGCATGACTGTTAGACTTGGACTATGTGCTAGTTGTATTAGTATAATAGTTATACGTGTGGACTATTATGTAATGGTTACATAATAGTGTACGGTGAGATCGATTAAATGTTAATAAAATCCCTCAAAATATTAAGTCCATATCCTTCCACCGTGTAACGCTCGTCAAGACCAAGATCGATGAGTGCGTAGACCTTGCCCTCGCAGGATGCCCTCATCTATCCTAGTAAGACGTTGTGTTTACCAGTGGGTTGGACTTAACTGAGCAAGCCTAATAGGATTAGGAGTTCAGAGGCATGTAGTTGGGCATCGATCTATAAGATAGATTTGAATAAGGAGTTATTCACCCAACTAATTAAGAGTTGCATGTGATGCAATTGGGAAAGTGAGTTCCCTACCTAAATAGCCAGTTCTTGGTAAATCAACCCTCGCTGACTCAGAGCTTAGTGAGATATGGATCTTGAACTACTATGAGAATGATATTCTCTGAATCAATGTTGAGGGTCATTGATTTGATATAAATAATGGGAGCAATATTTAATAAAGTCCTCATTAAATATTGTAGTGTCATAATACTTATTTTGCATATTTCTGTGGTAGTTACCATGGCAGGGAGCACTTCTAGTACTTTCTGTTTGCGATCCGTCCTTGATAAGGAAAAACTGTCAGGGAATAATTTCCTTGGTTGGTATCGAAACTTGAGAATTGTTCTCACCCAAGAAAAGAAGCTATATGTCTTAGAGCAACCTCTTCTTGCGCCACCACCTGACGATGCCCCCCAAGCTGAGAAAGATGCTTATAGTAAGCATCATGATGATGCCGTAAATGTCGGATGTCTCATGTTAGTCACCATGGACTCGGAGCTTCAGAAGCAACACGAGAACATGAAGGCGTACGATATGATCGTGCATCTCAGGCAGCTCTATCAAGAGCAGGCCCGACATGAGAGATTCGAGATCTCTAAAGCACTTTTTCAGGCAAGGTTGATTGAGGGTAGCTCGGTGGGTCTTCATGTACTCAAGATGATTGGGTACGTCGAGACTCTGGGAAGACTGGGATTTCCTCTCGGTCAAGAGTTGGCCACAGATTTAGTCCTACAGTCGCTGCCCAGCAGTTATAGTCAGTTCATCATGAGCTATAATATGAATGACTACAATAAACCATTGCCTGAACTGCTTAACATGTTGAGAACAACTGAGCATGATATTAGCAAGGGGATGTCCGTTCTAATGGTCCAAGGGACCAAAAGAAAGGGCAAGGGCAAGAGTAAAAGCAAGAAGGCTAAAGGTGCATCCAAGTTTGACTTGGGTGCGTTGAAGCCTAAAGCCAAGGTGGCGAATGATGATTATTGCTTCCATTGTGTCAACACTGGACATTGGAAGCGGAATTGTAAGGTATACTTAGAGGAGTTGAAGAAGAAGAATGGAAGTGAAACTTCCACTTCAGGTATCCATGTTATAGAGATCAATGTATCTACTACTTCTACATCTTGGGTATTAGATACCGGGTGTGGTGCTCATATTTGTGGAAATATGCAGGACCTAAAGGATAGTAGATCGTTGGCAAAGGGCGAGGTGGACCTACGAGTTGGAAATGGAGCAAGAGTTACTACATTAACTGTAGGGACTTATCACCTAGTTTTGCCTACTGGGCTAGTATTAGATCTTAACGACTGTTATTATGTACCTACTATTAGTAGAAACATAATATCTGTTTCTTGTTTGGACAAGAAGGGATTTTGTTTCACTATCAAGAACAAGTGTTGTTCTATGTACATGAATGATGTATATTATGGCAGTGCACATTTAAGTAATGGTCTGTATGTTCTTGATCTAGATACGCCTATTTATAATGTGGAAACCAAACGGCTCAAATCTAATGATTCGAACCCGACTTACCTTTGGCATTGTCGTTTAGGCCATATTAGCGAGAATCGCATCTCTAGACTCCATAAGGATGGATTACTGGACTCGTTTGATTTAGAATCGATCGAGACATGCAAACCTTGCTTAATGGGGAAAATGACTAAGGCCCCTTTTACCGGAAAAGGTGAGCGAGCTTGTGATCATCTGGCTCTCATACATACCGATGTATGTGGACTAGTGAACAAGCTTGCTAGAGGTGGGTATCTCTACTTCATTACATTTACTGATGATTTCAGTAGATTTGGATATGTGTATTTGATGAAACACAAATCTGAATCCTTTGAAAAGTTCAAAGAATTTAAGAATGAAGTGGAGAATCAGTTGGGTAAGAGCATTTAAAATTCTTCGATCAGATCGAGGAGGTGAATATTTGAGCTATGAGTTCGCTGATTATCTTAAACAGTGTGGGATTTTATCTCAACTGACTCCACTGGAACACCACAGTGGAATGGTGTAGCTGAAAGGAGGAATCGAACTTTATTAGATATGGTTCGATCTTTGATGAGTCATGCAAACTTACCTGACTCCTTCTGGGGATATGCTCTACAGACAGCTGCTCTCATATTAAACAATGCTCCGTCGAAGTCAGTTGAAATGACACCATATGAGATGTGGTATGGGAAGCGTCCCAAGATATCTGTTCTAAAGATATGGGGTTGCGAAACTTATGTGAAGAGATTGTCTTCGGATAAGCTTGGCCTTAAATCGGACAAATGTTACTTTGTGGGGTATCCTAAGGAAACTCGAGGATACTATTTCTATAATCCCATCGAGAGCAAAGTGTTTGTTGCTCGAATTGCGGTATTCCTTGAGAAAGAGTTTCTCTCCAAAGGAACTAGTGGGAGGAAATTAGAACTTGGGAAAGTTTTACCACAAAATGACATTGACCAATCGACGAGCAATGTTGCAGAACAAGTACCACAAGTTGTTGTGGCACAATCTTCTGCACAGGTGACACAGGAGCCTCGTAGGTCTAGTAGGATACGTCATGAGCCCGAGAGATATGGATTTCTCGTGACTCAAGATAATGACGTATTGCTCATAGATAATGATGAGCCTACAACCTATGCGGAAGCCGTAATAGGCCCAGACTCTGAGAAATGGCTGGAGGCCATGAGATCTGAGATGGAGTCCATGTACACTAACCAAGTATGGACTTTGGTTGATCCACTTGAAGTGGCAAAACCCATTGGGTGTAAGTGGGTCTTTAAGAAGAAGACTGAAATGGACGGTAATGTGATTACCTTTAAGGGCCGACTTGTGGCAAAAGGTTTCAGACAAGTTCATGGTGTTGACTATGACGAAACTTTTTCCCCGGTGGCTATGCTTAAATCCATCAGGATCTTGCTTGCAATTGCAGCTTATTATGATTATGAGATCTGGCAAATGGATGTCAAAACTGCTTTCCTAAACGGGAAGCTCCTCGAGGATGTGTATATGACACAACCTGAGGGTTTTGTCGATCCACATAGTGCCGGAAAGGTTTGTAAGCTACAACGGTCTATTTATGGGCTGAAGCAAGCTTCTAGGAGCTGGAATCTTCGTTTTGATGATGCAATCAAAGAGTTTGGTTTCATCAAGAATGAAGATGAACCCTGTGTTTACAAGAAGGTTAGTGGGAGTATAGTAATCTTCCTGGTGTTATATGTAGATGACATACTTCTGATAGGGAATGACATTCCTTCCCTACAGTCTGTAAAGACTTGGTTGGGAAGGTGTTTCTCTATGAAGGACTTAGGCGAAGCTACCTACGTGCTAGGTATTAGGATCTATAGAGATAGATTCAAGAGACTGCTTGGCCTAAGTCAGAGTGCATACATAGATAAAGTGCTTCGGCGTTTTAGCATGCAGGATTCTAAGAAAGGGTCGCTGCCTATGTTATATGGCATAAGCCTTTCGAAGGCTCAGAGTCCTTATACTCGAGAGGAGAGGGACCGCATGAATAGGATTCCATATGCGTCGGCGATTGGATCCATCATGTATGCTATGTTATGCACTCGATCCGATGTCTCGTACGCTTTGGGTATGACGAGTCGATACCAATCAGATCCAGGTGAGAGACACTGGATCGCAGTAAAGAACATCCTTAAGTACTTACGAAGGACTAAGGAGATGTTTTTGGTATATGGAGGCGAAGAAGAGCTCGTTGTAAGAGGTTACACCGATGCTAGCTTCCAGACCGATAAGGACGACAATAGATCGCAGTTAGGGTATGTGTTCTGCCTGAATGGAGGTGCTGTGAGTTGGAAGAGTTCCAAACAGGAGACAGTAGCCGACTCTACCACAGAGGCCGAGTATATTGTTGCCTCTAATGCTGCAAAAGAGGCCGTTTGGATCAAGAAGTTCGTGACAGAACTTGCTGTGGTTCCTAGCATCGTAGATCCAGTGGATCTCTATTGTGACAACAATGGAACCATTGCGCAAGCTAAGGAGCCCAGGTCTCACCAGCGATCCAAACATATACTCAGGCGCTTCCATCTCATTCGCGAGATTATCGACAGAGGAGATGTGAAGATATGCAGAATACCAACAGATGAGAATATCGCAGATCCACTTACGAAACCTCTTGTGCAACGCAAGCACGAGGCTCACACTAGATCTATTGGCATAAGACATATGCCAGATTGGCTCTAGTGCAAGTGGGAGATTGTTGGGAATTGGTGTATGCCCTAGAGGCAATCTATAATCAGTTTTGTAATATGATATCTATTTCATTATAAAACGAGGCATATTTGTTATTGTGTAGATTGCGCTAAATATGATTTTACACAATAATGTCCTTGGAATAGTAGGTTCAATAGGCATCAAGTGTGACTTGATTGTGAGATTCTATAATTACTGAACATTATTCCTAAATGTCCATAGTCAAAGTATTATCGTTAATTAGGATAACGGTAATACGGTTAGACTAGTGTGAGTGTTGATTGATGACCAAATCTCATAGGTCATGGATATGGAGATATCAAATCACATCACATGTATACATTAAGAGTAATGTGTATTGGACTGATCCGCCATGAGATTGCTACATGGGTTGTTACGTGACTGTCATTAGCATATCTCAAAGTGACTATAGTGTAATGGTCCTTTGACTTGAGGTCACCATGGATTCCTACATGTAATGTCATATACTTTGATACTGTCAAATGCCACCGTAATAGGCTGGTTATAAAGACAATTATTGGGTATATCATAGAGCATGGAGAGGAATATGAGTGACCAAGATAGGTTTTGTCCCTCCTACGAAACGGGAGCGATATCTCATGGCCACTTGGTGGTTAAGTCTAAAAGTGTATGCATACCCAAATGAGTCGATATAGCGATATCGAACTCATTTGTTCTGATAGACTTACCCGGTAAACCAAGAAAGAGAGATATTGAGCCATACAAGGATGTCATCGACCATGCCTTGGGCTCAATAGAGATATAGAGGACAATGGATTATATTACACGGTAATATATGTCACGAGGTTCGTCGAGAAATTGACTTTTCAATTACTTGAGTAACAGTGATGCATTGCTAGATGCCGCTCACTGTTTGTAATATTGAAATAGAGATTTCGATATTACTGTCAACGTAATTGAGAACCTAAAGGGTCACACACTACGACTAAATTGACGAGATATTTTGAAACAACAAAATTGTCTAATAAAGATTAGATGATTTAAGATGCGACCAATTAATCGGATATTTAATGAAATTAAATTTGCCGATTAATTATACCCAATTTCTTAGATTTAATGGTGTGCTAAGTGGCTATTTTTTATGGAACCACTTGGAGCCAATTATAGAAAGAAACATGGGCCAATTGTATGATAACACTTAGCTATACACATGGCTCATGGAGAGCTAATTTTTCAAAATCCCACACCGGTGGGATTAGAAAATTTTACCCATTCATATGCTTATATATATGTAGATATATATGGCTGTGAGATGTAGAAAAGTAAAAGATATAAAACACACATATATATTTATATATGCTGAGACATATATGTGTGCGTGCATATATGTGTATGCATATAAAGTATATATATTTGGGTTGAATTGTTCAATTCAAATTAGGTCCATTAGTCTGAAAATTTCGGGTGTCGCATCGGTGTTTCTTTCGAGTGTTGGCTGCTAGCATCGCCGATCTCGAAGACTCGTCGACAAAGTCGGTGTGGATACCGGTAGAGGCTTCACGCGTGGGACGCTCGGTCGACAATTTTAAATATTCCAGGTACGCTTTTATTTACTCTTATTCTTCTAGTAGGTCTTGGAATTAGTTTCACGGGTATAAATTTTGAATTTCTGTTCCTTTTACGCTTCCGTAGATCCTGTGAAACTAGCAAATACCCCCATACACCGAGTGCGTATTTAATTTAATTTTCGATCTTTTCCAAAACTATACGGTGAGCATGAGTGAAATCATGGCCGAATGCGAACCGATCGGGATTTAGTCATTGTAGCTTGTCTTTTATTTATTTGAGAGAACAATGTAAGGTTTTATATTATACATATATTCATGTAAAATCCCGGTAAGAGAGTGGACGGTCAGAGTATTTTTCGAATTTACGGTGTCAAAACGCATAAGATGAGCGGAACTTAATTAAGCGGTAATTAAATTAAAATGGCAAGTTTAGACAAGCTAGAGTACCGAAAGCGCGTGTGGAATATAGGCCCACACGTAATAGAACCCCCGAATTCGGAATTTTCGGTTCCGTACAGACCATTGCCATAACATTTTAGGTGTACCCCGTACCCCTAGATCTGGGTAACTTGCCGGCCCTCGACTTCGGGGTCGTAAAATGACAAGTGGCGACTCCTTCTCACGTGCATCCGTCGCGCGTCCCCGGGAAGGTGGACACTCTCAAGCCGCGTTGCATAGGCGGCGCATACGTGCCCCGACGAGACGAAATTCGGGTGCGCACAGCATAAGAATGAGAATTAAAACGCGATAACACTCATCCTTGATCTAAAAGCACAAGATTAATTTAGTATCAAGCACCTTTATTTATTTGTCTTTTATTATTATTATTATTATTATAACCTCTATCTATTACATCCATAGGTCTCCACTTGTAAATGGGGTGAAAATGAAGATGACCTATGAATAAAAAGTTTCGGTAGCCATCATTTGTCAATATATTGTGGTGATCTTATTTTCCTTTGAGACGTAAAATATCCATTAGGCCAACTCTCAAAAGCGCGAGTTGAGCACGAGACAGGCCTTCCCTTTCGTACTCATTGACGACCATGAAGCGCGCTGCCTCTTCCACATAAACACAAGATGCATTTCGGTTACTTTTGACATAGAATGAACTTGACACAGTGTGAACTCACACAGACATGTTATCCTTTCCAATCTATACAAAATATCTACTAAGCCTAAATGTGTAATTGACCAGTGTCCAATCAAACAATTCAAACTAACAGATTGTATATTCCATTTCCATTTCTTCTAAAAATTGATTAAATTTTCTCATTTTATTTATTTATTTATTTTTGCATTTGGGTAAGTAAATTCTCAATAAGATCCATGTATTACTATTAGGGGACGGTGAGCACGGGTATATGATAGATCCGGAACCAATTGGAATTTATCATATTGGGTAGGTTTCGAGTGGTTGTCAATAAGAAATGGGTACGTTCAAAGTATTGAATTAAGGAACTGGTAAAAATAGATACCGATTCCGGTTGCAATCGACGAATACTCGGGGTTGGAATTGGAACTGTACATACACAAATATATAAACTATATATTCATTTTTATGCATGTATTTCCTTATATTATTATTATTATTAGTAGTATTAAAAAAGTAAAATAAAATAAAACCAAATTTCTAAACATTTCACCGATATTCTATTAATTTTCGTTCTATTTATTTTGAGTCATTCCACTTGTACGATTTTATTACTCAATTTCTAAAGAATTATGTGGCAATTATTAAAAATCATTTGAAACATCTTGTATCTCCTATAATAATTTTTTCTCAAATTCATTTAAGAATAAAGAATAAAGCCCGGATCTTGTATAGTAGATAGGGTCTCCGAATCCGCTAACCCCCAATTTCTATGATGTCAAAGTTGCACAACCATATGGCTAAAGACCATCTTATCCCCGTCCACTAAGGTTCAAAACTTTATCTTCCAACTTTTTAACTTCTTGTCCACATGCATCTACGTATAAACTCAATCAATTTGTTTGCAATCGGTGCTTTGATTCCTGGGATCAGTCGGTCGGCAGTTTCCTCGAATGATTGATTACTACGTGTACGTACCTCGTAAATTTGGTTCTAGCTGGTGTTGGAATTGGAGCCATCAATGTGCGTTGCAATGGGAGGAAAGAACCGACGACCGTCCGTATTGATATTTGGGAATAGCTCATTCAAAGCTCACGTACGTGGAAGAAGTTGAGTGCATGTCCTTTAAGTTTAAACAAAACTAACTTTTTTCTTTTTTTCTTCATGGGGGGGCCCTCTATCCGATAAATGGTCTGTCCCTCAAGTTAGTATTTTAGGACACGTGGACGGTGTTGTGACTAAATTGTGCTATTTCGGAGAAGATATTTTCTTGATGAAGCTTCCATTATTTTCTTGTTTGTCATTTTCTCTTCCCTCGGGTACATTTCAACATTGTGATAATACCAATTCTTTTTTTTTTTACGTAATATAATAAAATAAAAATTTTAATCGGTCAATCCTTTTATAAGAATAAAATTTACAGTCTCTTAATTAAGAGGTGAAAATGTGAATTATTACGTTACACTTTTTTTACAAGAATATCAATATATAGTCAGTGTATTACCCAAATTAATTTTCACCTAATAATACGAGAATGGAACAAACGGCGGAGCGCTGCTCCTCTAAACATGACCACCTGGTTGTCCATATTTTTCTCCATACAGATGTTTGTCCTCTCTCCTGTTCAAGCCCCTGTATCTCTCTCTCACATATCACATGCCTATTTTTCCGATTATTCCCTCATGGCACCCGATATTATTTCGTTCGTTCATCGCCATAGCTTTGATATTATTTGTTCGTTCATCGCCTTAGCTTTGATATATATTATATAAAAATTTATCAAGATAGGATAATTTCTCCCCTCTCACTCGTTGATCAGTGATTGTACCCTGTATAATACAAAACTCTCAAAGAAGAAATCATCTAGTTGCCTATAATTATCTCTCTACAAAGTACAAGTCAATAGAAAAAACTAGATAAATAATAAGAAGATAGATACAAGAAATTATATGGATTTAAGATGATCTCATCTCTTTACTTGTAATTAACTAAGTTGCAGCCTTTCTTCGGAACGCGAAAATGAAAGAGATCCATAGTTGATGGGCCTTGCACAGTGATATTAACGAACTGCATCAAGAAGCAAGTGTACGAGGTTCAAATCGCCATCAATGCGAAAATTCCGAGACTCGTCAAACCCATGGTTGAATCATATGTGACCGCAGGATTTTGGCTCATAAGTTCGGGATTCTGTACATAATTATTATGCCCTGTTTACATTGCGGTGTAAACTTTTCTAGTCCAGGACTCAAAATTCAGCTTATTACTCGACCAAGTTATATATACTAAGTTGTTTATTCCCAATCGGAGGGCCTCTTTAAACAATGCCGCACTCTCCATTTGCCCAGAGAAAGTGAAACAATCAATTTAGAAGGCGAAGATAGGTAACAACGTGACACCAAATTTCCCTCCCATAAGACGGGCCACAGTGTCGGTCGCTGAGGCATTTTCGTTGATCATAGTCCAGAGGAGGGCAGCATTCTATGCCTTCAACTCGTCGGAGCGACCCAATTCAATGCAAAGAAAAACTGACTCCTCTAAATTAGAATAGCGGTTGATAACATGCAACCTCGAATTTAATTAGCGCCTCGAATTCGATTGTTCTGACAAATTGAAAACTTAGCACGTCGCTCCCCACCAAACCAAGATCAATGGGATAGTCTTCTCAACAGGCATCGATTCCTGTCCTATGAGATAGAGATTTGGTTTCACATGATTTCCCATTTTCTTCATTTGAACTGACTGTTTCATATTCTTTGACCAAATGGAAAGTGGATGAATACTGCTTAGTCAGGCCGTGCCATTGGGTACGGCTTTATATAACTTGTTTGGATAAGCCGAAGAACGTTTTTCCGTAATCTAAGCTGGACATAGTTATGTGCAAAATCCCAACCCTATGGGCCAAAACCCTCAAATAACATGTGATCTAACGATGGGCTTAATAGGCTCGGTAAATGTCGCACTAAAAATGATTGCAACCTCTTCCGCCTGTCTCATGATACGGTCTAAAATATCACTGCATAGCCCGTCAAATGCTGGTTTCTTCCAATTTCGCTCGTGATAAAGGGGCTCCGATTTAGTTATATGAAATATTTTCATTTTGACGATTCGAAGTCCAAATGAAATATATATCATGTGACTCGACTCACTAACTGGGCTTTGATTCGTGGAAAGAGATTGCCATCTATACGTAATTCCTATCTATTAGTAACTAAATAAGCGATATTGTGAAGGCAACACCCAATGAAATTCGTAGGTTTCAGATTTTGACCGATTCTCAGTCACTATGCCCGTTCAAGAGCTGTTTTATAAGAAATTGTTATGAACATCATTCTCATCTTATGAATAAATAAATGAGTTTTTATTCCAAATAGACCATGATTTACACGTTTTGTCAAATTTATCATATGTTTTTTTTGTCAGCTATATATCATGGTTTATATTTTGCTTCAAATCTATCATGCCGTTATATCTCCGTCAAAGTCTAACGGTTTTGCTACAGTAACCCCTTTATCCGAGATAGATTTGAGAAAAAATTAAAATCATGGGATAGTTTTGAGGAAATAATTAAAATCATAGGATAGATTTGGGAAAAAAATTGAAACCATGTGATTGATTTGGAGCCTACTAACGTTTCATTAACCTCCAACAAAAACGACGGGATAAATTTCGAGCAAAATGTAAACTATGATATATATCTGACAAAAAAATATATGATAGATTTGACAAAACACGTAAATTATGGTCATTTAGAGTAAAAATCCTAATAAATAAATAAATAAATACCTCGGCAAAATATATGAGAATCATTTTGGTGATCTAAAATGTTTAAAGAAGAGAGCGAGAGAAAGGATCTTAAAACGAAATTGGAAGACCTCGACATGGATGACAACATAAACATATTGCGAGATTATACAGGAGACAATGGAAGACATGTTACTTTCACTATAGATATTGTTTTTGATAAGTATTATTATAGAATGTTAATTTACTTGATATATGTAAGCCTGCTTCTTTAATATTTCTGACCGAATCGGAACTGTTGCCGAATAAAAATAAAAGTTAATTTCGATAAAAAAAATCAAATATTTTTCTCTTTCTAGATAATAAAGACAGGGAACAAAAGATATCAGGAATTAAAGTACGCAATTCAAAATTATTTTGTCTATAGCCACTTGTGACGTGCGTTTTACTTTTTCATTAGAAAAATGTATTTTAAAAAATTTTAAAAATCTAAAATAATTTAAAACACAAAAGAATTGAGAAAATTTTTAAAAAATAAATGAAAAGGAAGATGGTCGAAAAGGAGCTAGGGGAAGTAGTGGGGAGCCCTTAGTCTGGCACCCTAGGATTTGTTAGTCTGTTCTAGGGAGGAGAAAAGGACAAAATCCTGAGGCAATCAAGCTGAAGTCGGCCACCAGGATTTGTTAGTTTTTTTATGTTTTACGATGTTAATTATGATAACTAATGGAAAATTTGATACTCGCATAAAAGAGTAAAACTTTATTTGGTCTATCCTGACTTACGCGAGTAAGAGCCCTCCTATATAAAAAAAGGAAGGCAACAATCCTTCACGCCGTTGTCTTCCCCAAAATTATAATGAATTGTGATCATTTCAGTTTCACAATGCAGTTTCCTTTCTGAAATTGTCAATTTTCGCTACCAAATCATAGGCGTAAATTTTTTCTTAGTTTTGTTTTTTCTTAGTTTTTTTTTTGTTAAGGAGAAAGGACGAAAGCCTGAATTTTTAAAGAAGCTAGAAAAAAGAGCATATAACTTTGTGGTGGACGCTTTCGCCAAATAACCAAAAAATTACAGATTTGATACTTATTGTTGAACTACTGTGGCAATTGATTATCTATTATGATTTTTATTTCAATATACTAGCTTCACAAGTTTTTTTTATAACCAAAAAGAGAAAGTAGAGGTTTACAAATATGGCGCAGATTAGCTTGAGTGACTTTATATATATATAGAAAACTATCAAAATAGTCCCTGAAATTTCAGTCAACGACCAATTTAGTCTTCAAGAGTTTCATAGGCCAACTTTCTTATATATAAACCTTGCAAGATAGAGCTTCATCCATAGTCCTATTTTCTTGATATTCCATCTGTTCATCACGGGAAGACAGGCAACCAGAACCAACATCTAGCAAGCCTAGCTAGACTCGCCATCAAATTCCATTAAAGTGAAAAAAAGGATCGATTGTATCTTCGAATCCTTTCAACTCCAAGCGCGTTTCTTGTGTAGCATAATTTCTTAGGAAGCCCCTACCCTTCCCTTAATTAGCGTACTAGATGGAACTGGTTGGTCAAAAGTGGACATTGGATGTAAACGAATGGCATGAATTTTGTATGCGAATAAAAAAATTGATGATTCTCTGATTTCCCATCGATCTTTCAGTGTTTGTAATGCTGTGGGTGCAACCCGTATTAGAAGGCTCGTGGATAATCTCATCGACAAATCTGTATGAAGAGATGAAATGCTATACGTTGGGCCTAGCTTCAACTACAAATGTAACAACTTGGACGTTGTCTTCAACTTTATGGACGAGGAGATCAAGAACAACGACTAAGACATTTCCCATGCAACGAGGTGTGAATGGTCCGTATAGTACCTCTTGCCTGTGTAAATGCCTATGATGGAAAATATTTGTTTAGTGTCTAAGAGCTTACAATACTATTCTCGTCAATAAGATTACTTATATCCATTTGTTTTCTTTCCCAAATCACTAAGCTTGTGTGCTTCTTTCTAACTGAAAAAAGTAATGTCCATGATATAGACGTAAAAAAAGAAAAAAAGAAAAAAGAAGAAACCCTGAAAGTTCGTAAATGACTAGCCATTTATTTGCTTACTTATATTTTTGAACGTCTTTTGTTATTTTTATTGGGGGGTTAAATTCAAATGAAAGCTCATCTTTACTCTCTTTTCAGAATGTAGCAAAAAACGAAAGTTGTTAGAAATTATAATATGTAGTTTTAAGTTTGTTTTGTTTAAAGCGAATTGTGCATTTTTCGATTTTCGAGAAGTTTCCTATTTTCTCATTACGTTTTCCGTTTCGCATCCATTTTTCCATTAGTTTTCATAATTAACATCTTAAAAAATTAAATAATATTAGAAAAATAAACTAATAGAAAGAAAAATATACTCAATAACAGAGGTATAGCAAGCAGAGACTAGTGGAAGTACGACGATGTTTTACTATCATATTTAGGTGATGGTGGCAGGCTTGGCCTTGATCCCTTCAAGATTTTGTCCTACTCCTCTTCCTCAGAACAAATTAACAAATCCCAGGGTGGCAGACTAAGGGCTTCCCTCTCCTGCCCCCAGCATCTTCGACCATCTTCCCTTTTTTTATTTCTTTTTTGGTTTTCAGTTTTCTCAATATCTTTTATGTTTTTTAAATTACTAGTAGGAAATCAAGTGCGTTGCACGTGAGAAATTCGATTTTAACGTATATCCTAGATGGTGAATGAAGATATTTTGAAGTGAAAAGTACCAAATGGGCCATTACGTTCGGGAGTTTTTCTCTTTAAAGTCATAACATTTTCAAAATATTTTTAATAAGGGCTCCATATATTTCTTTAGTATTATATCATTACAATTTAATAAATTTTAAAAAATGAAAGTAATACAAAATAGAGTGAGCAAGGAGGGGAGGGGTGGTGTGGGAGGCCTTACTAAAAAAAAATTCCCAACTGGTTTGGTACTTTTCCCTATTTCCAAAGTTGTCATTTTTTGTTAAATCTATATCTGTACAAGTCATTTGCAATTTGGTTACACTTCCTCCTGTATTAGTGTTTCTGAATCATATATAAAATAGATATCATCAAAATATATATGTGCCTTAACATATATAACTACTATAAGCTTTATTTAACTTAACAAAATTCCTTTATTCAAATAACATAGGTTATAAATGTTTGTGCGGAACTCTAATAAATTAAGATCATCATTAACAATAATAATTATTATTGTCGCTTCAGAAAATCTCCGTAGCATTACAACAGTATTGCACAGATCCACTCAAAAGACATAAAACTTTCTACCTTTGACGGTGACCTTGATAAATTTAAGTTGATCATGAATTGGATGACTCCCATCATAAAGTGCTCCCTCGTATGGGCAACCATCTCTCTCTCTTCAAGATGAGAGTCAATTCAATAGATTTATCAGCTATTGTTCAAGCTTGAGCAAACAATCCTTTCTCTTCTTTTCTACATAAGGTCGAATTCTCGTGCTTTAACAGAATTAATTTGTGGCATTCCCTTCTCGAGCTAAAAGGCACACGGGAAGTGTTGATCACTTCGTGTCCTCTCCATATATGTAGACTTAATACACCATCCAGCAAATCAAATGGTTGACGAATGACAAAAAATAAGTAGCGATATCCCAAAGAAGGTATCTATATACAAAAGTTGATTTGACCAAAATTACAGCATTCTTGATCTCATCCGTGAAATCAACTGAGCAGATGAAGTCATAAAAATTCAAGGACTATTTATATGACTGGTACTTAAAATTAGGGGTGTGCACGGACCGGTCGGAACCTATCCGTTAAGGTAGGATCCGGATAGTTCGTATTGAAAATATGGTAGGTTTTGGATATTAAAATCAGGAACCGGTGAAATCGGTTCCAGTTCCGGTTCCTGCCTACAGGGTACCCGGAACCGGTCATTTATTAAAAAAAAAAGAGGAAAGAGTAAAGTTACCGTCTCTTCTAATGAATCAAAACAGAGGCACTTTGTTGTGTGAAATCGTATTATGGATGTTTAATTTTATCGATGGATTGATGAGACATATTTTTTTTTTGTGGATTAATATAAATTTTGTTAATATTCTATTTGGCGTGATTATTGATTATGTATGTGATATTTTCGGTTTTATTTAGAGTGAAAAAAAAAATTTACAGGTTCCAATATGGTACTCGGAACCTATGCTATAATATAGGTTCCGAGTAGGTTCCGATACCAGGATTCAACATGGTAGGGTCCAGTTCCAAAATCTTGAAACATGTCCCTTACGGGATAGGGTCCGGGTATCGTGAAAAATATATGGTACCCGGAACCGATCACCCCTATTTAAAATGGTGAAAGAAAAGGCAACACATTGTTTTCACCCTGCCCAGCTGGATGAACAATCAGGTCATGCAAAGATAATTAGACGTAACTAAAAGGAGTGCGTTCTTGATAATGTCATGCTATAGTATAATGCTTCAAATCATGGACTTACATGGCTATATAATTAACTGTTTTTCCACCTCCAACTATTACAGGGTATATCACAAAGATATGTTGCCGAGATTAGCGGAGATATGTTGTATCATATATGTCAGCACCCAATTTCGGTCCATCGGCTCCAGGGGGCAAAATCGTCATTTTTCCAATTTATTACCTTTTCTAAAAATATATATATAATAACTAATAATAATAATAAATAAATAAATAAATAAATAATATTTTTAAAAAAATTTTAATTTCCGGGCAAGGCCGGGCAGCCCTCACCGGCTGCTCGTGAATTGCCGGTCCATAAAAAAAAAAAAACTCTTCGGGCAGGCCGGGTAAGGCCGAGCAGCGCTCGCCGGCTACCCGCGATCCCCGCCGGCCCGGAACCCCCCAAATCGCGGATTTCCGCGATTTTCTCCAAAATCGACCGAAATCTTAACGGAAACGAGGAAGAGATTACAATTAAATGGACAAAAATACAATTCGGGGAAGGAAGAATAAGGCCCAGTAAGAGAAAACGGGAAATTGGCTCTCGTTTTAGAGAATTTTGAAATCGGGGGAATTCGGGAACCGTCGCCGGAAAATCGAAAAATTCCCCCGATTCCGACCGCTTAAACTCCGGTGAGGCCCAGATCGACCACGGCGAGGCGTCGGCGGTGACCAGAACCGTCACCGACGTCCATTCCGACCCTCACCGCGGCGTCCAGAGGCGAGAACCGCAGCCCGCAGCGCCGCCACCGCCGTTCCCAATTACCTCGATCGCCCGCCGGCTAACGGGCCTCGGCCCCTTTCTCTTTCTTCGCAGGTCCAGTCCAGAAGTTCGGCCTATTCCGGCCCAACATCCCCAATCTAGCCCAACGCTCTTCCGGGCGGTTTCTCCTTCGGGCGGGCGATCCGATCCGATCCGATCCGACCCGATTCATCCGGCGATATTTTTTTTTATTTTTACAGAGAAGCCCCTCAACTTTCCGAATTAGGTAAATTCTCGACTTAGTGGCATAATTAGGGCTCCTTTCCTGAATATTATTGCTTGCTTGATGGATATAATGTGAAATGAGTGTTCTTCAGTCGCATGGGTGATCGGATTTGTCCCGAACTCGATTTTACGAACTTT
Source organism: Punica granatum (assembly GCF_007655135.1). Taxonomy (NCBI): domain Eukaryota; kingdom Viridiplantae; phylum Streptophyta; class Magnoliopsida; order Myrtales; family Lythraceae; genus Punica; species Punica granatum. Next base: position 6,474,681 of record NC_045132.1, read on the forward strand.
CTGTTTTGTCACATTTCAGTCCAGATGACGCATTTTATTTTTTTTAGATCTACCCTGATTTCAAAAATTCCTTTCAATCAAGTCCCGACCATTTTACTATTTTCCAATCAGTCCTTAGATTTTCCAGAATTTTTCTAAACACCCCAAAGAACTTTTCAAATTGTTTCAGTTTAGTCCCGGGTCCATTTTTCACCATTTTCAAATCTACCCAGAATTTCAAAAATTCTTTTCAATCAAGTCCCAGTCATTTTACTATTTTCCAATCAGTCCTGGAATTCCCAGAATTTCTCAAGAATCCCAAGGAACTTTCCAAGTTGTTTCAGTTTAGTCCTGGGGCCATTTTTTGTTTTCAGATTAGTCCAGATTTTCAAATTCATTTCAATAAGTCCTAAGCCATTTTCAGTAATTTTTACACAGTCCCCAATTTTTTCAGAATTTTCAAATCAGTCCCCAATTTGTTTCAAAATTTTCAAATCGATCCCCGAAACTTCATCCGAATTTTCAAATCAGTCCCTGCTCTTTTAAAATCGTTCAATTCAGTCCCCTGGACATTTTCTAAAAATATCCGACCCTTTCCTACTTGGATCACCCACCGACAATGTATGTGTCCCATTTAAATATTTTATTTTCGTAATTATATGTATACAACGTGATAATGTCGAAATTAGAGTTTATCGGGCGGTCAACTAATGGCTATCTCAACGACTCGAAATCCGTAGACTAAAACATTCGGCAAATTTCTAATTAACCTAAAATTCTACATACGGGATAATCGGGACGTTAAATTTGGCTAAATTAAATCACTTGACTCTTTTAAATGAATTATACAAACCGATTAATAATCTGTAATCGCGTCGACAGTTCAAGAACTGTTAGTCACTCTCTTTTTAAATTCACAATTTCAAAAGTATTGAGATAGGTGCTACGTAATCTTGATTTTTCATACACACATATTTTTCGATTTAAGGGGGATAACTATCGGTTCTTGTCTTGCCGTCACTCTAGTATAGGTTTGTGTTTAGAACGGGTTAAAACATGGAAAAACAGATTAATCTCAAACTCGGCTTAAATCAAACATGGGCAATAGTCAATTAGAGGGTTAGGTTTTGGGTTTTAGGTGAAAATATTCTTAATCTGTAAAAGCCATATTGTCACGATACATAATAATCTAGAAATAACCCACACATTCGAGACTTGACTACAGACATCATGTCTGTCGGGTCCTTTAAAATAATGCCGAATGCTACACGTCCTCTCCATCACCCTGTTTGTTTGTTTTAGGGTAGGATTTGCATGCCAAGATACCTCGGTTAATAATTGGTTAACTCACGTAAATTCGGTAATAACAAAACTCCATTATTTGTTTATTTATGCTTACTTGTTACATTTGGGCACTTGTTTGTTATGCGGGTCAAGCCCAATCCTTTAGGACACGATTCACACAGGGTCCAACGCCCATAACTGTCGATCACGGGGTCTAATGCCCCCACACACCGAGTGCGCATTTAATTTAATTTTCGGTCTTTTCCAAAATCATACGGTGAGCATGAGTGAAATCATGGCCGAACGCGAACCGACCGGGATTTAGTCATTGTAGCTTGTCTTTTATTTATTTGAGAGAACAATGTAAGGGTTTATGATGTATATTTATTCATGTAATAATCCCGGTCGGAGAGTGGACGGTTCAAGTGTCTCTTCAAATTTATGGTGTCAAAACGGACGAGTCGAGTGTAATTCTAAATCATGCGGTAAATAAATAAAATGGCAAGCCTAGCAAACTAGAGTACCGAAAGGGCGTGTGGGATATAGGCCCACACGTAATAGAACCCCCGAATTCGGAATTTCCGGTTCCGTACAAGACCATTGCCTTAGCATACTAGGTGTATCAATACCCCTAGACCCGAGCAACTCACCAGCCCTCGACTTTCGGGTCGTAAACAGGTAGTGGCGACTCCTTCTCACGTGCGTCCGTCGCGCGTCCCCGGGAAGGTGGACACTCCCAAGCCGCGTTGCATAGGCACGCGCATGCGTGCCCCGACGAGATTAAAATTCTGGTGTGCACAGCTTGGCGACTCCACTGGGGACACTTAGAGGGTTCGGGCTCGTTCTCGCTTGCTTTGTTTGCTTGTTTATTTACCGCTTTCCGTAATTTCCTGCTTATCTACTTTTCGCACTTTCATTTATGCACTTGCATTGCATATCATGATAACTCTAGGTACCTATGGGTCGCGTCCCACGACCGGAAATAGGAGCATAGGTTAGATAGGGGTTCGAAGTAGGGGTACGGCGCGCAGTTCAACTGTCGCTTAGGCCTTGAAAAGAATCCCGCTCGATTTCAAGGAATTGACACCCTTGAGTCGGGGGCCCCCATCCTTAGGCAGCACGGTCATTGTAGTGCCGAAACCATGCATACTGCAGGAGTTTCATGCCATCTTCCAACCCAACTTCAATAATAGTCCATCGAGTCGGCCTGCGCGCCATTTGAGTCCTTGTCTGTTTTGAGAGAGATGTACGTTGTATACATTAAGCCGTTGGCATTTATTTTTTGTACCCATACATCATCTAATTTCAAAATTAGACGTCATTTGTATTAACTAATCCTAAATCGGTTTTCTTTTCATTTTGGTAAGAGATTGCGCGCTCGGTCTCCTTTCTACACCTCGACAGGGTCACGCCACCACTCGAGGAAATCAGTCACATCTGGGCTTATCTACGTCAAGTCGACCGCGATTACATCAGGACCTTTGTTGGGGATATACCAATGCTAGCCACGTGCCGAGTGGATTGGAACTTCTTGGGAGTAGTGGTGACGTTTTGGGACCCAGTCCACGCCGTCTTCAACATCCAAGGTACCGAGCTCACACCTACCATCGAGGAATATCGCACTCTCGTCGGAAGAATTGCAGCCATCCGCGGCATTGTGGAACCTAACTTCGACACCACCCGACCTGTTTTGGTATCGCGTCTACTCGAGGTGCATAGTTCGCAACTACAAGCCGAACTTGCATATTTCAGTAGCACAGAGATAGTCAACGCGAAAGTCCTCCGTTTTATTGAAATACGAGCGCACGAGGTTCAAGGGAATCTTTTACAAAAAAAATTTGTCATGCGATCTTATTCTTAATTTTCGGGACTCTATTATTCCCTCGCTCGACCGGTCAAATTGACGCAGCCTTAGCTAGCGTTGTCCTCCAAGTGGTTGGAAGCCGCGAGTACGAGGTGGCCTTGTTGGCCGAGACCATACGGTCCCTTGATCGCGTTACGAGAAAGATCGATCGAAGGTTGAGAGGGTCCCCAATCCTTTTGCAAATTTGGCTCCAAAGCCATGCAAACCCCTTTGGCCTTGTTCGTCCGGTTATGTTTTTCACACGTCCGGAGTCTATCATTTTGCGGTTACTACCTCTGTTGCGTGTGGAGGAACGCAAGGTCTCCGAGTGGATCAAAATTTTTCGTGAAATAGCACCAAAGGGCTTTAAATGGCGCGCCGCGTGGATGCCCCCCAGACCCATGACTCTTAAATGTCCTTATTTTAACGGAGTACCACTCGTGAGCCATACAGGGTCCACCACCTATTTTCCGGCACGAGTAGTGAGGCAGTTAGGTGGCTTACAGACGGTTTCCAAAGGTACGGCGCGAACCAAGTTCGAACACACTTGGCGGGAGGACCAGACGTCCATAGATCGCCTAAGTGAAATCGAACGGGTTATGACCGCGTGGCAGACTACAGTCATTGAGCATCCTTACTTCCCCAAGCACTCGACCCAAGATGAACGGGACTTTCAAGCCACGGAGGAATATATCCTCCGCTTTTATCGATGGGGTCCATCAGAGAATGATAATTTCACAGACTCCCCTCCGGTCGAGAGTAGCACATCATCTGAGGCACCGGTATCGGACATGACCATCCAAGCCGAGCTCGTCAATCTCAGGGCTGAAAGGGATCGCCTCCGCTGAGAGATCGCCGAGAAGAATGAGCAGCTTGGCGATCAGCACCAACTATAGAAGGAACTTGCCCAGGCCTGCGCCCAACTGCAGAGGCGTGATCAGGAGTTGGCGCAAGCAAACACTGCTTTGGAAAGGTTCAGGAAGAGGGCCCGTGGAGGTCCACGCACATCCTAGGATAGACACCTCTACCAGCCCTCACTTGGAACCGGTGCTTTCCATGGCGACGGTCGCTTGCACTTCGGGCACGTTGGAAGACCGACTTAGGACTATCTTTTCAAAATTTGTATTTCACTTTGAACCATTCGGAGTTAATACGAATGACAGCATTAGTTTTTGAAAATTCATGCATCTCATGCATTTCTTCATTTATTCATTGCTTTGCATGTTATTTTAAAGATAATTTTCTTGCATTAAACTCACGCACTTATGGAATCCAAGTGTTAACAACTGGCGGCACCTCATCGATATCCCACTCGTTTCCAGCAAAGAATGGCAGAGGAAAATCAAGTAGCTGTCTTTGAGGAGGATACGCCGCTCACCCCAATTCATTCTTAATCATCGACTATGCATGCGCCACCACCACACGTGTCCCCTACAGGCGTGTCACCAGCACATTGGGGAGCTTCCCCGACTCATCTTCCGCCACCTGCATTTTCGGGCCCATACCCGGCATATTCAGGAGGGCAGCCATCTTCTGCAGCTGATGATCGTGCACGTATTGCAGTACTCGAGAGCACGGTCAATCAATTGGCTGCCACCATGGCTACCAATATGGCCGAGCTCATGGCCCTACTCAAAGGCCCAAATCGCGTTTCTTCGAGCTTCACCCCACCTCCTGGGTACGGCGAGCGGTCGATCCAAGCCCATGGGCCAAGCCGACCTTGATTCCTGCTAATGGAGATACGTTTGCTCCAATGATAGTGAATGCGCCGGCGGCCCATCCGGTTAACAATCTTCCAGCACCACCTTCTTTCTCGCACCCGGCTAATCTCCCGGCGGTCAATCCTATCACTTCGGCGACAATGTTGGAACTGCCTATGCTCGTACCCCCATCGATCTCCACGCCAGTCCCAGTTTCGGTCTCTGCGTCAATCCCAGCTCCGACTTCTGCTGTTCCACCGCCAATTATATTCCTGCCTACAACTGCCCAAGCTCCTACTCACACTGCTGAACCTCCCCCGTACCAAGCTCCACAACCCCATATCGGTCTTTCTTACCAAGCTCCACCTCTCATAAATATCGCTTACTCTAAACCAGGCACGCTGAGCCACGCGGCCCTAGAGCTCCACCCACAAATTTTCTCCCGGAAACGGGGACTGAACAGGAACAGAGATTGAAGAAGTTAGAAGAGAATATCCGAGCCCTACAATCAAGCGGCTCCCGCCTCGATGCCGGCGACGGTGATTGGAGTCTCTTCCCAGGTATGCAGCTACCCCCAAAGATTAAGGTGCCTGAATTCCAGAGGTACTACGGCACGACCGACCCTCGTCACCATCTCCGTCACTACCGAAGAAAGATGCTGCAGTACTGGGACTATGAAGAGTTCGTCATCCATACGTTCCAGGATACTTTGGCAGGAGCGGCTCTTGATTGGTACATGTCACTGAAAGTTGCGGATATCCCTACTTGGGCAGACCTCTCAAGCAAATTCATCGACCAGTACAAGTACTGTGCGGAGACGCCCCCGACTCTGCTGGAGCTTAGCACGATGGAGATGACCGAAGACCAGGGCTTCGAGGCCTATGCAGTGAAGTGGCGGGCTAGAGCGGCGAAGCATGCCCCTCCGATAGGTGAGGCACAACAGATCCAATTATTTCACTCCACTCTTAAAGGGGCCTACTACTTGCACTTGTTAGCCCACACGTCTTCATTCTCCAACCTTATCGACGCCGGAAAGAAGCTCGATATCGGCGTTAAGCTCGGCAAGATAGAAGGTCCGGCCGAGAAAAAGGAAGGAAAGTCCTCAAAGAGGGCCGCCACTAGGACAGCGAGAAGTAGGAGAGGGAAAGACACGTCCGTCAATGCTGTCAACTCAGGGCGCCAGGCCCCCCAGCAATATTCCATAAGCTACACGCCCGCACCACCGGCCACTCAAGCGTATGCCCCACCTTCGATGCATTATCAACAACAACTCCCAGCGCAGCAAGTTTACTATTCCGCCCTGCCGACTTCCTTTCCGTCGCCGGTCCCGCAGCAATACGCCCATAATTATGCCTCTGCTCCTCCTTCGATTCAACGAAGTAGGCCCCCTGCTTCGAGGAACTCCTCAGCCGGTGCAACGGGCTCCGACCCCACAGGACCAACAGGGCATCGCAACACAAACGCGGCGTAAACAGCTCACACCCCTGCCGGCTCCGCTCTCCCACATATACCGACAATTCCTCGCAGGTAACAAGATCCGATCGGTAGCACCTAAACCTGATTTCGACCCAACTATCCAGGATCAGAGTCGGCGCTGCAAGTACCATCAGGGCGCACCCGGTCACACCACCGAACGCCGTCAAGCAACTCACGTTCAACGCCGTCAAACCCCCGAACGTGCAATCAAATCCTCTTCCCGATCACGGGTCAAGATCAGGACCAAACATTAACATGATCGGTGATTGCGCTATAGGGGAATACGAGACTGAACAGGAGGCACCGGCCCCGTTCGTAATCGAATATGTTCCTGCGGAAACCGGTGTAGGGTATGCAGGGTTCGATGCCACGCCCGTCCCATTCGTGATAGAAGTCCCCGTACGAGAGCCATATCAAGATAGCAAGGTCCCGTGGACCTACGAAGGGAGTGTCGGGAACCTCGAGCGTCAATTTAGCATCATGGGCGTGACGCGCTCGGGACGAGTCTACGAAAATCTGGAGGCCGCAAACAAAGGGAAGGCCCCTGCTGCGGCGTTGGGAATCGCCCTGTAAGCTACACCGATTCCCCAGAAGAAGGTGACTGAAGAAGAAGCTGAGGCCTTCATGAAGATAATTAAGGCGAGCGAGTATAAGGTGGTAGAGCAAATAGCCAAGTCTCCGGCCCATATTTCGCTACTCGCTCTCCTCCTAAACTCGGAGGCCCACCGAGAAGCCCTTTTAAGGGTCTTGATAGCAGCGCAGATCCCCAAAGAGACGGCTCCTGAGCGGATTGAGGAGACTATTGGTTCGATCTTCTCCAACAACATTTCATTCTCAGATGATGAACTTCCCTCAGAAGGGTGGGCATACTCGCGGGCGCTACACATTGTCTGCAAGTGCAATAACTTTATCATCGGTCGGGTCATGATCGAAAATGGCTCAGCACTCAATGTTTGCCCGGTTTCCACGCTGAAGCAGATGAACGTGGACTTTAACCGCATCCGTCCGAGCAAGACTGCGGTTCGAGCCTTCGACGGCTCGCGGAGGGAAGTAAATGGAGAGATCGACCTAGTGATCGAGGTGGGTCCCTGCTCATTCGCTGTTACGTTCCAAGTCCTAGACATTCCGAATGCTTTCAGCTTGTTGCTCGGGAGACCATGGATCCATGCGGCTGGCGCCGTTCCTTTGTCCCTACACTAAAGGATCAAATTCATCGCAGAAGATCGACACATCACGGTCAATGGTGAGGAGGACTACGCCATTTACAAGGAGACGTCTGTCCCCTATGTCAGCATTGGGGACGATGAGAACCTCCCCTTCCATTCATTTGAAACCATTTCCGTCATTCGGGACTACGGGGAGATTGATCCGACCCGTGCTGACCGTATGATTGGAAAGGTTTTGCTACGCAACAATTACATCCCTGGCACCGGACTCGGAGCACATGGTCAGGAGATCAGTCGCCCCATCGAGATTGAAGAATACAATAACAAAAGGGGACTCGGTTTTCGCCCTTCCTGTCACGAGATTATTGAGGCTCGCAGGGGCAAGCACCTTCACTGTCTCGCTGCACGCTATAGGAAGATCAACAGGGGCATCTTGGTTCATCCGCTCTCCTACTTTTTTCCTAGGCCGCCACACATCGTCGGAGGTACTCTTGACGGTCCCTCCTCGGATTCAGACAGCGAGCCTGTTGACCTGCCAACCATACACCGTCACCGAGGAGACTACTCTAGGGGCTTACATCCGCCTCGCGCAGGAAAATGAGGAACTCAACAACTGGACCTCAGTCCCGCGTTACTCGGCTGTAATCGCCGATGTGTAAGGCCATCTATGTTTTGATATTCCCCGCGTGTCGGCATAGCCATAAGCCACACGACGGAAGAGGGATTCTTGTTATGGCATTGCGCCCTCATCATTAATAAAATCCCTACATGCATTTTTCAAAATTCTCGCGTCTACTTTCTTTTTCTCTCTCACTTATTCGCAGCACTTTAAAATTTCTAAGACAATTTATTTAAATCGCCAGGCTCCACTCGAATCTGAGTCTTCGACGCGTCGATTTGAACCCATCCGAGGAACTCCTTGAAGAGTCCTGACCCATATACTTCGGGGAATGACTCGACGAGGATGGTCGAGTGCCCGAGATAAAAGAGAGTTTGCGCCGCCTTGAGAACCGCCAACTCACTTCTGTGGAGCCGACAGAGGAGATCATTGTGGGTATCGAAGAAGAACCTCGCATCCTAAAGATCGGGACGGGTCTCAACCCTACACAACGAGCCAGGATGATCGAATTTCTAACCAACTACCAAGAGGTCTTTGCTTGGTCCTACGCTTGATACAGAGAGGTTTCCACCCAAACGACAGCACTTACGGCGGCAACGTGCCGGCCTTCTCCTCCGCATCAAAGAGGAGATTATTAAACAGATCAACGCAGGGTTCTTGGAGGTTTGCAATTATTCTGAGTGGGTAGCGAATATCATACCCATGGAGAAGAAGGATGGAAGAGTTAGAGTCTGCGTCGACTACCGAGACCTCAACAAAGCCAGCCCCAAAGATAACTTCCCCCTGCCTCACATTGACATCTTAGTCGACAACACAGCACGCCACACATTGTTCTCCTTCATGGATGGCTTCTCCGAGTACAACCAGATTCGGATGGCCGAAGAGGACAAGATCAAGACGACGTTCATCACAATGTAGGACATTTTCTGTTTCCGAGTCATGCCCTTCGACCTCAAAAACGTCGGGGCAACATATCAGAGGGCGATGGTCACCCTATTCCATGACATGATGCACAAAGAGATCGAGGTCTACGTTGACGACATGATTGCCAAATCCAAAGAAGGAGAGGACCACCTTTTTGACCGCCTCAAGTAGTACAAGCTCAGACTCAACCCGACGAAGTGCATATTCGGCGCTAAGTCAGGGAAACTGTTAGGATTTGTGGTCAGTGAGCGAGGCATTGAGGTTGATCCGGACAAGGTGAAGGCAATCAGGGATCTACGTCCGCCATCAATAGCCCGCGAAGTACGAGGTTTCTTGGGACGGTTGAACTACATTGCAAGATTTATCACAAACCCGACAGACAAATGTCAACCACTCTTTCGTCTGCTTCTAAAAAATGCGACAATTGAGTGGGACGAGGAATGTCAGAAGGCCTTCGATACTATCAAGGCATATTTGGCTCAGCCACCAGTGCTAGTTCCGCCGACACCAGATCGTCCGCTGATCCTTTACTTGACAGTGCGCCGGCAATCCTTGGGATGCATGTTAGGGTAGGAAGACGTGTCCACGCACGCAGAACACGCCATTTATTATTTGAGCAAGAAGTTTACCGAATGGGAGTATAACTACCCGGAGATTGAGAATATATGTTGCGCGCTAGTGTGGGTTATGCAGAAACTTCGACAATACACGCTCTACCACACTATCCACTTATTGTCAAAAGCGGATCCCCCGAAGTACTTGCTTGATAGTCCATCTTCCATAAAGAACATTTCAAAGGGGCGATGTCAGCTAACGGAATACGACATTGAATATGTGCCCCGCACGTCAGTTAAGGGGCAGGCAATTGTGGATCACTTAGCGGAGTTCCCAATCGAAGACGACACGCCGATCAACTCTGACTTTCCGGACGAAGGGACCCTCCAAGTGGATAGTGAGGAGAACAAATTCGCATGGAAAATGTATTTCGACGGCGTAGTAAATTCCACTGGGTCCGGCATTGGTGCAGTACTGATATCCCTCGACGGACGCTACTATCCGATTGCAGCAAAGGTTGATTTCCCTTGCACTAATAACGTAGCCGAATATGAGACATGCATCCTTGGCCTGAAAGCGGCGATCGACTTCAAGGTGAAGGAACTGGAAGTGTTTCGGAGATTCTATGCTTACAATCTTCCAAACTCTGGGGCAATGGAAGACGAAGGACGAAAAGCTAGTGCCATATCACGAGTATTTTGAGGAGTTAGCGGAGAACTTCGAGAAAATCTCATTCACATACATACCTCGCATCAGAACCAATTTGCAGATGCACTCGCGACGCTCGCATCCATGGTGAGCATCACGAAAGAAAACCTTATTGAACCACTCAAGATTGAGATCGCCAAAGGCCCTACTCTCTGCAACGCAATCGAGGCGACCGATGAGCAGCCATGGTACGAAGACATTAAGCATTTCTTGCAAACTGGTCAATATCCTACAGTCGCTAACCGTCGTAATCGAAAAACACTTTGGCGACTCGCAGCACATTATTTCCTGTTTGGAGAAACTCTCTATCGCCGTTTCTTTCGATGCCACACTACTCCGGTGTGTCGACGAAGTCGAGGCACAACGTCTTATGGGAGAGATACACGAGGGGAGCTGCGAACCCCACATGAGCGGGCTTATGCTTGCCAAGAAACTCATGCGTTTGGGTTACTTTTGGTCCACCATGGAAACCGATTGCGTCAAACACGTTAAGCATTGCCACTTGTGCCAGGTATACACCGACTAGATCAAAGCACCGCCTAATGAGTTGCGCCCGATGGCCCTTTTCAATGTGGGGTATCGACGTGATCGGTCCTATCAACCCCAAAGCATCTAACGGACACCAATTCATTTTGGTGGCGATAGACTACTTCACCAAGTGGATCGAGGCTGTAACGCTTGCTTCAGTCACTGCTAATGCCGTGGCACGTTTTCTCAAGCGTGACATCATCGCCCGATACGGAGTCCCCGAGACAATCGTCACCGACAATGCCAAGAACCTGAACAACAGGATCATCGACGAGCTTTGTGAGCGATTCAAAGTGCATCACCGCAACTCCACTCCATACCGTCCCCAAATAAACGGTGCAGTGGAGGCTGCAAACAAAAATATCAAGAAGATCATCGAGAAAATGACGGTGACTTACAAAGATTGGCACGAGATGCTTCCTTTCGCGCTCTTGGCATACCGAACATCTATCCGCTCTTCAACCGGGGCAACCCCGTATTCTTTGGTCTACGGCATGGAGGCCGTCCTCCCGATCGAAGTGGAAATTCCTTCCATAAGGGTCCTCGCCGAGACCGAATTTGAAGAAGCAGAATGGGCGAAGCAACGTTGTGAATAGCTCAATCTCATCGACGAGAAACGGCTAACAGCACTCTGTCACGGGCAATGCTACCAACAGAGAATGGCCCGAGCGTTCAATGCTAGAGTCCGTCACCGCGAGTTCAAACCCGGTGACCTCGTCCTGCGGAAAGTCCTACATATTACACCTGACTCTCGGGGCAAGTTCGCATACAAGTACAACGGGCCTTTGTCGTCAAGGAAGTCTTCTCCGGAGGGGCAATTATCTTAAGCGACATAGACGGGACCGAAAATGCGCTCCCAGTCAACGCCGATGCCCTTAAGAAGTATTATCCCTGATTGGGTGCTTCGTCGTTCTACAGCCTTTGCATGTCCCTGCAAGCTACAACTCACACTTCCAACACTTGTCTCTTTCTGTATTCTTCAGGCTCCGCGCCCATTTCACTTCAACGCATTTTCTGTTATCAGCATTTATGCCATCTCCATCCAATCCTTCCATATAAGGGCATCTCTGAGAGAAAAAGAATAATTTTTCCGCTAGGTCGAAAACCTTCTCGAGGCGACCTAGGCAAAAATTAGGGAATGAGGGGCACGGCTTAAAATCCCGCAAAGGGGAGCCGTGACAAAAGGAGAGCATGAATTATATCCTTGCTAGGCTGAAAACCCACAAAGGGTGGTCTAGGCAAAAGTTAAAGGAACCGAGAGGTGCAATCGAACCCTATCTTGGGCGGTCGCAGCAAAAGGTGAGCATTTATAAGGGAAAAATGAAAATAAAATACCCCGCTAGGTCGTCACACGTCTTGCGACCTAGGCAAAATTTAAGGGAAATTGTCGGTTCAACCACGAAAGAGCTGCGACACCTCGTGTGGAGTTATGACAAGTAGTGGTTTAACGGTTTTCAACGCAAGCAAACTCTCTTCGACTCTTCGGGTGCAAGACATGCCTCGAAATGAGTTCGAATCGTTGTATCCTTAATTTAGAGGATCCCTAAAGATCATTCCTTTTACTTTCATACAAAAACTCTGCGGGTCATGCCCGCCTTGCAAAGGCCATTCCTTTAAGTCAAATACATGTCATACTCGGGGACGCGACCACTCCTCAAACAGCCACTGAATTTAAATTCCCGGAATATCATTACATAGATTTATTTACATATCGCAATTTCAGCAAGTCCTGCGCGACTGACAACGACCATTGGTTATCGTTTTCCTGCATACAGGTCTGAGTGTACAGGTCCCGGGAGGCGTCCCCCGAGCGGGCGTATGTCTGTCTCGTTCGACAAGTCGCAATCCCTATCCGGGTGAAGGGCCCGAAAAGGAGCACACGTCAACTTCGCCAAACAAACCCATAGACGCACGACCAGCGACAGGGCGCGGTTATCACTGCATTATTTCAGTACAATACCGGCTTAACACCGAACAGATAGCCCTACACTATCCCATAATAGTGATTCTTACTCTTGCATTTTACCGCTTTCCGGACTTCGTGTCCACATTTACTGCCTTCCGGACTTCGTGTCCGCATTTATTTACTGCTTTCCGGACTTCGTGTCCGCATTCACTGCATTCCGGACTTCGTGTCTGCATTTACTGCTTTCCGGACTTCGTGTCCGCATTCACTGCATTCCGGACTTCGTGTCTGCATTTACTGTTTTCCGGACTTCGTGTCCGCATTCACTGCATTCCGGACTTCGTGTCTGCATTTACTGCTTTCCGGACTTCGTGTCCGCATTCACTGCATTCCGGACTTCGTGTCTGTATTTACTGCTTTCCGGACTTCGTGTCCGCATTCACTGCATTCTGGACTTCGTGTCTGCATTTACTGCTTTCCGGACTTCGTGTCCGCATACACTTTTCTTCGGACTTCGTGTCCGCACTTACTGCATTTCGGACTTCGTGTCCGCATCTACTGCTTTTCGGACTTCGTGTCCTCATTTACTGCTTTCCGGACTTCCTGTCCGCATTTACTGTTTTCCGGACTTCGTGTCCGCATTCACTGTTTTTCGGACTTCGTGTCCGCATTCATTTACTTCTTTCCGGACTTCGTGTACGCATTCACTGCATTCCGGACTTCGTGTCCGCATTTACTGCTTTTTGGACTTCGTGTCCACATTTACTGCATTCCGACTTCGTGTCCACTTACTGTTCTTCGAACTTCGTGTCCACATTCAGTGTTTTTCGGACTTCGTGTCCGCATTCACTGTTTTTCGGACTTCGTGTCCGCACTTACTGTTTTTCGGACTTCGTGCCCTCATTTACTGTTTTCCGGACTTCGTGTCCGCATCTGCATTTCGGACCTCGTGTCCACATTTACGGTTTTCCGGACTTCGTGTCCGCATATACTGCTTTCGGACTTCGTGTCCGCATTTACTACTTTTCGGACTTCGTGTCCTCATTTGCTTCTTCCCGGACTTCATGTCCGTATCTACTGCTTTCCGGACTTCGTGTCCGCATTTACTATTTTTGGACTTCGTGTCCTCACTTACCACATTCCGGACTTTGTGTCCGCGTCCATTATATTTGGACTTCGTGTCCTCATCTACCACTTTAGGATTTCGTGTCCTCGTTTACTGCTTTCCTGACTTCGTGTCCGCATCCACTCCATTTCGGACTTCGTGTCCTCATTTACTTCTTTCAGGACTTCATGTCCGCACCTACTCCGTTTCGGGCCTCATATCCTCATTTACTACGTTTTAGATTTCGTGCCCGCATTTACTGCATTTTGGACTTCGCGTCCACTTTTACTGCTTTTCGGACTTCGTGTCCATATCGCTTTCTGGACTTCTTGTCCACATTTAATGTCCTTCAAAGTATGCGTTCACATTTACTAATTTATGGTTTTTACTATTTTGCAACAGGCCCACATATTAGCAAAAACGAGGAGAATGGCCAGACGATCGGCAGGACCAAACGAGGTGCTTCTCATAGTCTTTGGCTGCATCCTCTATCCAAGCACACAACCAAAAAGGGGTAAGCTGTCAGCACCCAATTTCGGTCCATCGGCTCCAAGGGGACAAAATCGTCATTTTTCCAATTTATTACCTTTTCTAAAAAATAATTATAATTATAATTAATAAATAAATAAATAAATAATATTAAAAAAAAATCTTCGGGCAGGGCCGGGCAGCTCTTGCCGACTGCCTGCGATCCCCGCCGGCCCAGAACCCCCGAAATCGCGGATTTCCGCGATTTTCTCCAAAATCGGCCGAAATTTAACGGAAACGGGGAAGAGATTGCAATTAAATGTACAGAAATACAATTCGGGGAAGGAGGAACAAGGCCAAGTGAGAGAAAACGAGAAATTGGCTCTCGTTTTAGAGAATTTTGAAATCGGTGGAACTCGGGAACCGTCGCCGGAAAATCGAAAAATCCCCCCGATTCCGACCGCTTAAACTCCGGTGAGGCCCAGATCGACCACGGCGAGGCGTCAATGATGTCCAGAACCGTCACCGGCGTCCATTCCGGCCCTCATCGCGGCGTCCAGGGGCGAGAACCGCCGCCCGCAGCGCCGCCGCCGCCGCCGCCGTTCCCGGCGACCCCAACCGCCCGCCGGCTAACGGGCCTCGACCCATTTCTCTTTCTTCGCAGGTCTAGCCCAGAAGGTCGGCCCATTCTGGCCCAACATCCCCAATCCGGCCCATTGCTCTTCCGGGCGGTTTCTCCTTCGAGCAGGCGATCCGATCCGATCTGATCCGACCCGATTCATCCGGCGATTTTTTTTTATTTTTACAGAGAAGCCCCTTAACTTTCCGGATTAGGTAAATTCTAGACTTAGTGGCATGATTAGGGCTCATTTCCTGAATATTATTGCTTGCTTGATGGATATAATGTGAAATGAGTGTTCTTGGGTCGCGTGGGTGATCGGATTTGTCCCGAACTCGATTTTACGAACTTTCTATTTTGTCACATTTCAGTCCAGAGGACGCATTTTATTTTTTTTAGATCTACCCTGATTTCAAAAATTCTTTTCAATCAAGTCCCGACCATTTTACTATTTTCCAATCAGTTCTTGGATTTTTCAGAATTTTTCTAAACACCCCAAAGAACTTTTCAAATTGTTTCAGTTTATTCCCGGGACCATTTTTCACCATTTTCAGATCTGCCCAGAATTTCAAAAATTCTTTTCAATCAAGTCCCAGTCATTTTACTATTTTCTAATCAGTCCCGGAACTCCCAGAATTTTTCAAGAATCCCAAGGAACTTTCCAAGTTGTTTCAGTTTAGTCCTGGGGCTATTTTTTGTTTTCAGATTAGTCCAGATTTTCAAATTCATTTCAATAAGTCCTAGGGCATTTTCAGTAATTTTTACACAGTCCCCAATTTTTTCAAAATTTTCAAATCAGTCCCCAATTTGTTTCAGAATTTTCAAATTGATCCCCAAAACTTCACCCGAATTTTCAAATCAGTCCCTGCTCTTTTAAAATCGTTCAATTCAGTCCCCTGGACATTTTCTAAAAATATCCGACCCTTTCCTACCTGGATCACCCACCGACAATGTATATGCCCCATTTAAATATTTTATTTTTGTAATTATATGTATATAACGTGATAATGTCGGAAATTAGAGTTTATCGGGCGGTCAACTAATGGCTATCTCGACGACTCGAAATCCGTAGACTAAAGAATTCGGCAAATTTCTAATTAACCTAAAATTCTACATACGGGATAATCGGAACGTTAAATTTGGCTAAATTAAATCACTTGACTCTTTTAAATGAATTGTACAAACCGATTAATAATCTATAATCGCGTCGACAGTTCAAGAACTATTAGTCACTCCCTTTTTAAATTCACAATTTCAAAAGCATTGAGATACATGCTACGTAATCTTGATTTTTCATACACACACATATTTTTCGATTCAAGGGGGATGACTATCGGTTATTGTCCTGTCGTCACTCTAGTATAGGTTTGTGTTTAGAATGGATTAAAACATGGAAAAACAGATTAATCTCAAACTCGGCTTAAATCAAACATGGGCAATAGTCAAATAGAGGGTTAGGTTTTGGGTTTTAAGTGAAAATATTCTTAATTTGTAAAAGTCATATTGTCACAATACAGAATAATCTAAAAATAACCCACATATTCGAGACTTGACTACAGACATCATGTCTGTCGGGTCCTTTAAAATAATGCTGATTGCTACACGTCCTCTCCATCACCCCGTTTGTTTGTTTTAGGGTAGGATTTGCATGCCAAGATACCTCGATTAATAATCGGTTAACTCACGTAAATTCGGTAATAACAAAACCCCATTGTTTGTTTATTTATGCTTACTTATTACATTTGGGCACTTGTTTGTTATGCGGGTCGAGCCCGATCCTTTATGACACGATTCACACAGGGTCCAACGCCCATAACCGTCGATCACGAGGTCTAATGCCCCCACACACCGAGTGCGCATTTAATTTAATTTTCGGTCTTTTCCAAAATCATACGGTGAGCATGAGTGAAATCATGGCCGAACGCGAACCGACCGGGATTTAGTCATTGTAGCTTGTCTTTTATTTATTTGAGAGAACAATGTAAGGGTTTATGATGTATATTTATTCATGTAATAATCCCGGTCGGAGAGTGGACGATTCAAGTGTCTCTTCGAATTTACGGTGTCAAAACGGGCAAGTCGAGTGCAACTTTAAATCATGCAGTAAATAAATAAAATGGCAAGCCTAGCAAACTAGAGTACCGAAAGGGCGTATGGGATATAGGCCCACACGTAATAGAACCCCCAAATTCGGAATTTCCGGTTCCGTACAAAACCATTGCCTTAGCATACTAGGTGTATCAATACCCCTAGATCCGGGCAACTCACCGGCCCTCGACTTTCGGATCGTAAACAGGTAGTGGCGACTCCTTTTCACGTGCGTCCGTCGCGCGTCCCCGGGAAGGTGGATACTCCCAAGTCGTGTTGCATAGGCGCGCGCATGCGTGCCCCAACGAGATTAAAATTCGGGTGCGCACAATATATAATCATAGCTACCCGTATTGGTTACATGTATATTAGACAATAGATATCTTAGAAATATTTCCCCTTTTCCCCTATAACCAGTAATATATGTACATGATCAAGTAATGAAAGATTTTAAGCTTCCAGTTTGACAAATTATCACTGACTAACAACGTCATTTGATTCTCCAAAAGCAATTTCTTCTTAAAATTTGGTGTTTCTCTCATTACACTGATGAAAATAAATTAGTACAAGAAAAATGTCATTAGCACAACAAAAAAGCTCATTTGCATATATTTAGATTAACTTTATGTACCTATTCCTATAACAATATGTAAAAAGAGTAAATAGAAAGATATATTCTGGAATTGCTCTTTAAAACAACATACCTCATTATTCCCAGATTGTTTCCGTGACCAAGGTATTAGGCATGATCATAGAGTTGCGCTTCTAAGCGTACGTCTTCTAAAACTTGCAACAGATTACCCAAAAATAATAATAATAAATGAAGATTAGTGAGAAAAAAGAAAAGAAACTTGCAACAGCAAGGGAAAAAGAACCAGACAGACGTTTGAAGAGTTTCTCTAACGCATAACGCAAGCTAGTGGCACAAGAACGAGAAAAGCCGGACCGAAAACAATGTTCTTCCAAAGGAACTGCATTCACGGCCCTATATTGACTTCAGGTTTGAAATTTCATTGATTTTACCACCTTACATCACGAGGATACATAGTCGGATCGGATCTTCCAAGATACCCATCAACAAAAAGAAAATAATATATACAGGACCAGTTATAACAGAAATTACGTACTATATATGATTTATTAAGGGCTGCCAAAGACCTATTCTCAGACTACGAACTCCTGCAATGATGGTCCATATCCCTTCTCCGTATTGACCCCGTACTCTTGCGATTTCCTGAAAGAAGAGGGAGGATGCGTTAATATTCGCCGCAGTATCAAGTATGAACATGCAATGTAGGTGATCCATCAGACGGGGAAGAGGCAGCGAATAGAGGCACACAAAATATATAATAAAATATATGACTTTGAGATAATTAAGTTGCAGGTTGGCTCATGCATGTATGAGTCATCCTTTCGTTCCTGTAGTTACATCTACCGCTAAATCATAGAGTAGGTATCTTTTATCTGATGACCAATAAAGCAACACTAACGCAAAATTACGGTCTAATATCTGCATGAAATCGGGTTTTTCTTAGCATGGTTTCATGGACAATATGTAGTATACAAGTGTAGCATATTGGATTTAACATCCTGCGGCTACTTGATATATACTATCATATAATTGAAGTATATCTAGTTATCTTATTGGAAAAAACGTCGAACGACCAATGTACCCTTGTATTAATTCTTTGCGAATAGTTAGATATCTATTTGGAATTGTTTAGGAATGAGATGATTGGTCGGGATCCTAGGTTTCTAAACCTCTGATTTAGCTCACTTATGTCCTTGTTGATCCAAAAAGAAATAAAAAATCTTTATTGTGTAACTTAATAGTATAAAATATTTTACGTAAGTTACATGATAGTGCAAAATTTACAGATCTTATAAAGGACGTCTTGACGGCATCAACGGCGAGATGACGGTTTGTACTATACTGAAACAACTTTGAGACATTTTATACCATCAAATAGCAAAAAAAAACTTTTTGTACCATTGTAAAACATTTTGGACTACCCGTGCAATTTATCCTATTTTTCACTAACAATAAAATCAATCTCCATCATATTCCATAATTTCTTTTTTTTTCCATATTTTTCCACTTACAATTGCACGTTCTCTCTCTTATGTTTAAGCCTCTCTTGCTTGAGAGATTATTGGGTGATCCTTCCTCGCCACATGCCATGAGAAAGAACTAATTAAATTACAATAAACTAAATAATAAGTGTTAATCACTCGATTAATTGTGATAAGTTTTCTTAATTGAAGCAATCTTATTGGTTCTTCCTCAACACATCATTATGAAGTAGGATCATTCAAAATTTTCTGATCTCTCACACAAACACATATCACATGCTTATTTTTCCGATTATTACGTCATGGCACCCCATATTATTTCGCTCGTTCATCACCATGGCTTAGATATTATTTGATAGTTCATCACCTTAGCTTTGAAAATTTATCGAGATAGGATAATTTCTCTCCCCTCACTCATTGACCAATGATAGCACCTATATGATACAAAACTCTGAAAGAAGAAATCATCTAGCTGCCTATAATTTTATCTCTACGAAAAACGAGTCAATAGAAAAAAGGAGATAAATAACAAGAAGATAAATACAAGAAATTTATACTGAGTTTGAGATGATCTCATCTTTACTTGTAATTAGCTAAGTTGGAGTCCTTTCTTTGAAACGCGAGAATGAAAGAGATCCATAGTTGATGGGCCTTGCTCAGTGATATTAGAGAACTGCATCAAGAAGCAAGTGGAAGAGGTTCAATCATCATCAACGCGAAAATTCGGAGCCTCATCAAACCCATGGTTGAATCATATGTGACAGGAGGATTTTGGCTCATAATTTCGGGATTCTACACATAATTATTATGCCCCTGTTTACATTATGGTGTAAACTTTTCTGGTCCAGGACTCAAAATTCAGCTTATCCGACCAAGTTATATATACTAAGTTGTTTATTCCCAATCGGAGGGCCTCTCTAAGCAATTCTGGACTCTCCATTTGCACAGAGAAAGTGAAACAATCAAATAAGCAGCGTTTCCTTTATTTTGCTCATTGAGTACTTTCATTATTGAAATCTTCCGCTCATGTCTTTATTTTGAAAAGAGAAAAATGCATGACATTTTCTTGAAATCCTTTTATATTTTTATTCGGCAACGGTTCCGATTTGGTGAGAAAATTAAATAAGCAATCTCATATATATAAAGTAAATTAACATTCTATAATAGTACTTAACAAAAGCAATATCATATAGTAAGAGTAACATGCCTTCCATTTTCTCACTGTATAATCCCACTATAAGTTTATTTTATCATCCATGTCGAGGTCTTTCAATTTTTTTTTAAGATCCTCTCTTTCCTTTTTTTTCTTTAAACATTTTAAATCACTAAAATGATCCTCATGCTTTTCCCCGTCGTGCTTATTTTCTTAACTATTTATTTATATATTAGCTTTTTCATTGGGTGTCCTCTCTACAATATCTCTTTTCAATAGTTACTTTCAGAAGGGAATTACGTATAAATGGCAGTCTGTTTCGGCAAAATCATAGCCCAAAAGGTTAGTGAGTATCAAGTCAAATGATATTTTATTTGGTCTTCCAATTGTCAAAATGAAAATATTTCATATAACTAAGTCAGAGACCTTTCATCACAAAATGAAATCGGAAGAAACCTGCATTGGACGGCCTATGAAGTGATATTATAGATCGTACCCCGAAACAAGCAAAAGAGGATGCAACATCTCTTTAGTGCGACAATTATTGAGCCTATCAAGCCCATTGTCAAATCACATGTTACTTTGAGGGTTTTGGCCTGTAGGGTCAGGACTTTCCACATAACTTTGACTAGCTTTAATTATGGAAAAAAGTTCTTTAGTGTACAGACAATTTTAGGGATACTTTTGCTTATTTTTAGAGCCAAATTATATGTTTCTAATTGCACTACTTAGAAATAAATTAAAATTCGTTGCAAATTTATCTCTAAAGATCTATAGAATCAACAATAACATGGTCAATTGATTTATCTGTCAATGAAGGTTTTAGAGATAAAAATGGCCTAGAGACATAATAACGTTTCAATAGCTCACTAGTGTTGTAAAGAGAGATGGTAGAATTGCTTACAGGGGCCCTCCGATTGTGAATAAACAACTTAGTACAAGATGGTCGAATAAGCTGAATTTTGGATCCTTGGACTAGGAAAGTTTATACTCCATAATCTAACCAGGGGCATATTAATGATGTGTAGAATCCCGAACCGAGCTACAAGCCAAAATCCTTTAGTAACATGTGATTTGAGCATGGGTTAGACGAGGCTTGGAATCCTCGCACCAAT
Organism: Punica granatum; assembly: GCF_007655135.1. Classification (NCBI taxonomy): domain Eukaryota; kingdom Viridiplantae; phylum Streptophyta; class Magnoliopsida; order Myrtales; family Lythraceae; genus Punica; species Punica granatum. Next base: position 6,495,990 of record NC_045132.1, read on the forward strand.
GATGATTGAAGCTCTTCAGCTTGTTTTGGGCCCAAATCTTTAGCATATATGCATTCCATCAACTGTGGATCTCTTCATTTTAACAAGTTGAAGTACAAACATAATCACATTGATTCACTCCGAGACTTTCTCAGTCTTGAGTCAAGATGGAGTGCTTATGGAATAACCACTTCCCAAAAATCCGTAATATATATATATATATATATACACACACACGCAAATATAACTAAAATCCTAATATGTAAGAGAGATCACTATGAGATAATTAAGTAGCAGGTTGGCTCATGCATGCATGAGTAAACCTTTTGGTCCTGCAGTTGCATTTACCGTCAAATCATAGAGAAGGTATCTTTTATCTGATGACCAATAAGGCAAAATTAGGCTCTAATACCTGCATCAAATCGGGTTTTCTTGGCATGGTTTCATGGACAAGGTATAGTATACGAGTGTAACATATAGGATTTAACATCTTGCGGCCACTTGATATATACTATCATACTATTGAAGTATATCTAGATATCTTACTGGAATAAAAGTCGAACGACCAATGTGCCCTTGTATTAATTCTTTGCGAATAATTAGATATTTATTTGGAAGTTAGAGTGAGATGACTGGTCGGGATTCTAGGTTTGTAAACCTCTGTATTAGCGCACTCAGGCCCTCATATTGACCCAAAAAAAAAATACAAAAGCAATTAATTATAAGAACAGAAAGAACATATACATGTATGTATAGTAGGGGAAAGCGCGGCACGGCTGCGACGGGATTATAATTTTTCCACTAAAATACTTTATCCATACTTGGAATCATTGCGTTTAGACATTACTTCGGTAAATTTTAATCATTTCAAAATGACGGCAACATGCCTCTTTTAATTGACGCTCAATCAAACACATAATTTCATTATATAATAATAACAGAATTAAAATCAATCATTCTTAATTGTGAGCAGAAATTTTTAAATTTTAGATTAAAGTCTGTTTCAATAGCGAGCATTGAACCGTTCATTTTCATCCATTTAGAAGACAATTTTGCACGCTCACTCGCTCTCGATATTGCTTTTCTGGCACGCTGGATCGAACATCCTAAAAAATTTTGAAGATTTGACTCAGACTCCAATAGTATTTCGGTAATATAATTATAACATTCTCTCTCATTTTCTTTCCGTTAAGAAGGCAGGAAGGGAATAAAAGTCCGTGTTGGCTTATAGGCACAACTCATGGGAATGGAAAATATATCACCGAATTCAAAGGGTTACAATTGCAAACTTAGCTATTTATAGGCAAAATGTCGATTAGAAAATAAAAAAGATCACCTAACTAATATGAAATAAACCAAATATCTAAAATCTAAACAAACCAAATATCAAATTATTATTATTTTTTTATTTTTTTTATTTGCATGCTGGTATCCGGAAGTTCAATGAGTTCCGACTAATTTACTAAAGCCGGGTCAGCTTACTAAAGGTAAAGTTCTTCCGACATGAATTTTCTCCATTAACAGTTGTTCACAAGAAATAAGTCGAATCACTTTAAACCAACTCACATTGGTGAATATTATTTTCTGATAACAATAAAATCAATCTGCATCAATTTCCATATTTTCTTCTCTCTCTTTTTTTTCCATATTTTTCTCCTTCCACATGATTCTCCTCTCTCTTCTATTCAAGCCCCTCTCTATTGTTTGAAAATTTTTTAAATCCCGAAAGTGCACCGGTCGTTACAAGTAAGATAGTAATGAGTAAAGTATTATTCCCACGAGAACTTAACATAAAATTCTACTAGCGTTTGAAATTCACAACTCAATTGAATATGAAAGTTAGTCATGTGCTAGTTGAAATAAGTTGGTCTACAGTAGTGCCCATTCCAATTTGAACAATAAAGAAAAGGGAAAAAAGACATTTTTTGTCAAATAAATTTAGCCTTCAACAATTTTGATACTTTAAACTTTAAAAATGTCGACTTAGTCCTATTGTTTGCTTCATAAGGTAATTTTGATCCATTTCGTGACTTATAAGATCAAAAATGTCGTTCTTTTTCAAAACTTATAGAATCACATTTTAATTTAAAGTCAACTTATAGGATCAAAAATGTTTTTTCTTAAATTTATAAGACCGAAATGATCTTATGGAGCAAATGTATTATACTAATTCGGTAGTTTTAAATATTATAGGATTAAAATTGACTAAATGTCAAACTTATAAAATCAAAAATGTCTTTTTTTTCCCGTAAAAAATTACTTTTTTTATTAGATTTAGCTCATAAGACTATCTTGGGTTTATGTCTAGTACTATTTTAAGTTGATTCTCCCATAATCTTCGAGTTCAATTTTTTTTACAAGGGAAGCATGTGCATTTAGTACGAAGAACTAGAAATCCTAATAGTTAATAAAGGGGCATGGATATTCCCATTGAATATCAACCATCTTGGTTACCATGCGAGAGCGTATGCCACTACGTTATACTCTCTTTTGATATCTTTGAGGTCAATTTCATTAGTATTATATTGCACATATGCAACTGACTATAATAAAAAAGAAGAAAAGTAGGGGTATGCATGGATACCGAGTATATCCGAAACCGGTTGGAACCTACCCTTTATGGTAGGATCCGAGTAACTCCAACTGAAAATATGGTAGAATCTGAATAGTAATTTAAAGAACTGATAAAAGAGATTTCAATTCTAGTACCATGTACAAAAACGGTATCTGAGACCTATATTTTTCTAAAGAAATTATTTTTTATTTACATAGTTTTCTATGTGCAAAATAGTAACGTTAAAATCCTAAGAACAACTTATTTGCTTTGTCGACTAAGAGGAGCTAGATCATCTTTTTTTTGCTAAATAGCTACATAATCTTTTAGTTGTGTAGTTGTTTTGTCTATTATATAATATTAAGGAGAGATACATAATCCTTTAGTTCTGTGGATGGATGTGATCCAATTAATCTATGTTGACTATTATTTATTTTGCGTAATTGTGAATGAGATCTTTTCGATTTTAGTTATTTATATTCATTTATTGTGCTTGAAGAAAAAAATTACAGGTTTCAACAGAGTATCCGAAAAAACTATAATATAATTCAAGTTCCAAGTAGGTTCCGATTTCAGGTTCTAACAAGATACGGTCCGGTTCCAAATCTTGAAACATGTTTCCGACAAAATAGGGTTCAAGTATGTTAAAAAAAAAAAGTACCTAGGTCCGCACACCCCTAAGAGAAAGGGACAAATGCATTATATGACACAATCTTTGGACTTTGTGTAAAATTTGATATATTTTTAAAAATTGTATAAAAAGACGTAACTTTTTATATCTTTATCAGATTAGACACTCTTATATTTTTTTTAATTAAAAACTTGATGGTTTTTTTTATGCGACGTGCAAAGATTTTGCCTAATCGAGCGGTCACAAGTGTGCTATGTTTTCCAAATAAGTAAGCCGTCAATTTAGGGGAAAAATATTAGAGTGTGCCATATTTGATACGAAAATAAAAAGACCCAACCTTTCATATATTTTCAGACAATTTTTAAAGGTTTTTGTACCAAAATATATATATATATATATATTCAACATATAAAATCTAAGATGACACTACTTATCATGCCCCGTTGAATGGAGGAGGCCTTCTATTGAGTGGCCATATTCATATTCTAGCCAATCGATTAATGACACTTATCTTATAAATCGTAATGACGCATCACAATTCATTAAATACATTAAAATATATGGTATAAAAGAAGTTACGAGTCTAAACAATGTATTTGAGACGACCTTCCAATCGTTTCCATCTACATAAATATTAATCATATCGAGTTTTTCCAGAAAATCTGGATAACAACAACATATAAGAAGTAGAGTGACAGAGAGTTGGAGGCGCGTGCGAGATTGTGATACTTCACTTCAATCAAGTGAAATTTTTTTATTCTCTCACGAAAGAAATGCACAGCCATTCATTCGATTATCTAAGCAATTGTTGGTGGGAACGGAGAACCATGTAAGATTAAAAGGATGCACAGAGCCTACCCCCGTACGTTGATTTTTCCTACGCATGACAGGCCTTCATTCATTTATGAACGCGTATTTTTGTCAGATTTTTTTGGCTGATAGAGGGATCAAATGGTATAGCTCACTCTATAATTTCACAGATAATTATAGCTCTCTCTATAATTATTATTAGAATTAAGATTCGTTCAAAAAACATCGATGATGATTCGTGATACAGAGAAGGTCATGAATATTTAAAGAACCCTTCATACATTATTTATGTAAGCTACGACTGTTTCCTTATGGCTTGGATGGTCTGGTGGCATGCGTCTGCTGAAGTATGAACATGGCAAGGTCCGTCCTCATTTCGATTATTTAGAAATTAATCAATCGTCCACGCCGATCAACAAAATTAATCAATATCAGGGTCTAAAATTATTTCTTATCATAAACCGAGCCGAACCAAAAATTTACACTTCAAATATTTTGTATAATGTTAGCACCTCATTCCCTTATAAATTTACACCTTCTAATATTATGCAAAATATGTTAGCACCTCATTCCCTTATAAAATATGATTTTCTCTCCCATTTAATCCCACAGAGATGCTATGCCGTTCAGAAATTACCAGTTTTTTTTTCGATATGTAACATAATATCTGAAAGTCTAACGTGTCTTGATTAATTTAATTCGAGGCGAATCGGCCTACTAAAAATAAACTCATCCAATTATAGATTTTTTGTGTGTGCTAAACTCAAATTTGCAACCTTATTTAAGAAGATAAGTTTTAGATCACTTTCTAATCCATTACTTTTAAGGTTAAATTTATGCATTGCATGTGTGACGATCACACGTCCTCCCAATCTCATTGTCACCTTGAATTAATTAAAAATCTCTGTCCAATAATAACCTTGTTTTCGGGGCAACCCTTCCCCAATTACACTTAGTCGTTTATTAAGTATGTATTGTTTTTAATTTTATTGGTGCAAAATTACTTATAATAAGAATTCTCTTTACTTCAGCCGCCAATAGAGAAAACAAAAACGTCGATTAGAAATTATTTCTAAGCAGTTGCTCACATCATCAGCACAACCTTGCTCAATGTCCACTCTAATTGATAAAACCAACTGGCTTACATTAATTAATTAATTATTGCTTTTTCTGTGGACAAGCTCTTTCCTGTCTGTCCTGTCCTCTTGCACGTTCAGCCACAATATTGATGCTTTCATTTTCGATGGGACAATGGTTGTGCTTTGATTTTATCTTTTCATAATCATGGTCAATTAAATAATTAATTAATAAGTGTCCTATCTCGACTTCCCAAAACATGCAATTAAAGTCAAGTTAGTTCAAAGAAATTGGAACACTCAAAGTGAGAAATTCTTTTTTTCAAACCAATAAGCTGTCATAAATTACGATGTATGATGCGATAAACTGCCTTTCAAAAGTGAATTTGAATTACCAAAAGCACAAGGGTTTGGAATTAGTACGCATATGTTTATTTTTATACAACAATAATATAACTTACAGTTTTTAAACTTTAATATACTACTAATATTAAAATTTATATTTCATTGTACTAAACTCACGGACCCCTTATAATAAAAAAAATATATTTTTTTTCCTAACATTTCAGTAGCATATATTGCAACTTGATCAAAACACTTTTTAATGTACAGTGTAAGTTTACTAATAAATGAATAGTGTAAAATACAGTCTCATTCCTTGAGGTTTTACCTAATGACACTCCAACCAAATCTTAATCGAAATAGACACTACACCCTCATTCTCAATCGTAAAATTGATAATCCATTTCATTCTCCATGTTGACCTAATTGGAAAAAGTTTTTTTAGTCCTTCATCTTTAGTTTATTTTTCAATTTTGTCCTAATTCATACTATTTTTTAATATTGTTTCAAGGTTACACAATTAGTCCATGTTTGGATCATATTATTTAAATCATCAATAAATTTGTTGACATACAAATTTTTTATGGATGAAAAAAGTTCGAAAATTAGTTTATACATAAAAAAAAAAGAAGAAAAAGAAATGCTTATAACTACTCTATTGGAGATTATCGGTGATCATTAAGGTGTTTGATTACCTATGGTGGAGCATTTGTCATTGGCGGGGCTCTACTTGTAACACTGACATCTTAAATTAGGACCTCTAAAATCTTAGTATAGGGCTGATGTTATAAATCTTGAAAATAGTCGCCAGTAACTTCGTGGGAGTGTTGATGGTATTTATTGTGAAACACGAGTATTCGGTATACGTACGATCTCTTAGTGTCAAATGTAGTGATTTTGGATATCAATCTCGAGGTGTGGATGTTTGGTTGTCGGACACCCTTACTTTATTTTTCTAATGAATGGACACATTGGCTTTAGACTGTTGAGAGCTCTAATGGTTATTGACGAATTATTCTCTTCTCTTATTTATTTGAAAATATTTCTTGTTCTTAAAAATATTATACATTAATAAGTTTATCGAAAATTCAAACAGTATAATCAAAGGAAATAACACCGTAAAATGTTAAAGATCAGAATAATTCAAAAGCATAAAAATAGGATGAAAGTGAAAAGAAAATAAAAATTGAGCGTCAAAAGAAATTTATCTTATTAAGTCAACAAGTTCAATGGTAGGAGTGTTTATTTTGATTAAGAATGGAACAGAGTGTCATTTTATAAAATCTCCTAGGCGCAGAGTGTATTTTACCCGGATAAATAAATAATAACGGAGTACAGGTTTGATACAGTATCACACGAACAAATAAGGAATCAAGTAGCCTTCAGGTCGGCATAGATTCATGCATCGGGACGTAAAAGCATACAGAAAGACTAGCAACAGGGTGCAATTGTGGAAATCTTCATACCTAATTCACAACACAAAACTAAAAAAATACATGATCAAGACAAAACATCACTAGCAATGTCCTCAGATGATTAGTGACAAATGTTTTCTTTTATCTGAAATTTTTTTTTATCGATTAATTCAACTGCTTCATTAACATTTCATTCCATTCCACTCGGACGTGCTAGCTCAATTCTAGCTAGTACATCAATATGTCAGCAGGGGCCATGATAGGCTGGGTTGCCAGGAAGGAGTCGGTCCACAGACTGTTGTTGTTCACCGCGATGCTTCCGGCACCGCCGATGTCATCATCTTCCTCTGGGAAATAGATCACTGAGTTGATGCAACCAACTATCTGGTCGAGGGACTCAAGCCGGCGGGTCAACTCGGCCACCTGGGCCTGGAGCACCGAGTTCTCTGCCTCCACGGTGAGGTAGAGCTGGACGGTGGTCCCGACGGCAGCCATGAGCTTGCCGTTCTCAGCACGGAGGGATGCCAGCTCCGCTGTCAAATCATTGAGGTGCTTCTGCTTCCTCATCCTCGACCGGCGGGCCGACTCGCGGTTCGAGACCATGCGCTTCCGCTTCCTTTGTTCCATGGTGAGCTGCCGCTCCGAGTTGCCTGAGCTGCCCGAGTTCTGACTCTTAGCGCTGACTGACGCGCTCGAGTAAGACGCCATGGGAGAACAAGAACAACAAAGAACAACTGAACCCTAGATCAAACTAAAAACACCTAATCGCGTTACAGAAGAAGGATTACGATCGTTCAATCGAGATGAATGGAGGGTTTGTTGGGTGAGGGTCAGTTCATGAGAAAACGTAGAACCAGTAGAGGAAGACGACGGAGAAGGACTGGACGAGGTGGGTGCGGCGGCGGAGGGTGGAGTTGACCATAAAACCGGAGCGGAGGACTTCGCTCAGAACCGGAGACATGGAATGGATTAGCTTATTGCCTCGTACATACACACCATAGCCGATCTTGATTGATAAATGGCAAGAGCTTCAGAGGTTGGGAGGCAATTCGAGAGGTACGTATTAGTGGCGGAGGAGAAGATGGGGAAAGGGAAGAGGTTTATAGAAGGAGGGGAAGAAGGAATATATAGACCAGAGGGCGCTCACTGGAAATAATTAAAAAGTTGTATATTGCTTTTCTTTAACTTTTTTTTTTTAAATTTCTTGGGTGGACAAAAAGCTATAAATTAAGTGGGGTTGCAACTATAATTACTTTAAACCACGTACTGCTGGCAGCATAAATTATTATAATAAAATAAATAGTGTGGGCTCGGGGGGATTCTGCCGTTTGACAGTTTTGAGTGAGTTGATTTGTTTGTGGCTCTTTATCATTTATGAAATTTAGATAAAACTATCAAGGTTGCTTGAGGTTGAAGTCTGATGTTTCTCTTATATAAAGAAAATACATGGAAAGTTTTACCTTTCAAATATTAGGTGCCCATTAAAATATAAATTAATAGTAAACTGTCATTTTAATTCTCTTGCTTTTGCTATAGACTAGCCAACATGAATTAATTTAAACAATTGGACATTTATTAGGCTTAAGTAAAATCTCGGATTCGAGTTTTTATGAATGCACAAAATTCATGCTAAAAAACCTTTATCCCTTAGTGGGTCGACCCGACTCGACTGAATTAGTTGGGATCCAATTAAATTTTTCGGATATTAGAATTCACACCGAAAAAATAGTTTTAATTCTCTTCATCTAGTTAAGGACTAGCCAACATTTTTGGTTCCATATTTGATTGATGAATAGGAGTAGATTTGAACACATCAGGCTTTTAACGGCTCGCAAACTGAACTAGGTAGGCTGGTAACTTTAGCTCAGGTCATGAGCAGGATCAGGTCGGCAATAGGACGGGCAACAGTCGATGCAACTAGACGCGTAGTGCGCACTAATGTACCCAGTGACTGCATATTGTTGTCCTTAATAGCGAAATTCACTTCGATATAAAAGAAAGTTATGCAGATTCATGTGATTTCAGACTTTTTGGGATTTTGACTAAAACGCGGAGATCAAATGACCTGAAACACTTTTGAAACCAGAATGAAGGGAAGATTTTTGAAGAATGATTTTACCATCGGAAACCAAACAAAGTCCTGGATTTATTCTATATAACTCCAATAGCATGAGGGAAGTGGGGAGAGAGAGGAGAGAGAAGATTCAGATTGGGGTCAATTTCTGAAAGGACAACAAATTTGGGCACTTTTGAAATATTAGGATGGCACACTTTTGACGCGTCAGTCTTCTAGTGGATAATTCATAGATGACGTGGTATAAATTCTACCGTTGATCATGTTGGCGCAGTCTTGTGATCAACGGGTAAGAAAACTTGGGTGCATATATACTAATTATCGTAATCGTACTGGAGAGTTCCCTCTGAGGAATGGCCACGGACGCAGTATATGGCAGGAATATATGATGGAGAGATTGTTGCAATCTTGTACGGTACCGACATCATGTGCGTCGTCTCAGTAAGGATAGTGGGCAAGTTGATGATATCAAAGAGGATTTTCAGGGAACAAATAATCTTGCCCACACGAACCAGGTTCGAACTCGGGTTTCGAAAGCGGTTTTGAATTTGAGCTCTCCTTAGCAGTTTTTATGGTTGAGCTCTTTTTGAGATCGTACTAGTAAGAGCAATTAGATCTTGAGAAATGGAGAATTGGATTTCAAAGTCGTCGTATGATCTTTTTTTGAATAAAGTAAATTTCGATAATATCCCTTATAATTTATGAAGTGATTATTACACAAACCGATCTCTTATCTGATTTTTTTACCGTAACCAAATTTTATCATATTTAAAGGAAAAATAATAGAAATCAGTGAAATTAAGGATAATGTATAGTTAATTTTAAAAGAAGAGGTGTTACTGATTATTTTATAAATTATAGGGGGTATTGTCGAAATTTATCATTTCAAATATAAAGTAAGCTCGCAGACTTAGTAGGGATGGGAGTGAGGAGTTTAAGCAGCGGATAGAACCTCATCAGTAAGAATCAAACCTAATAATTCTTTGTCTTTGGCCGAAAATAATATCACCCCATCAGATTTCGTTTCTCAGTTCATCATCATATACTTTTTAGATGAGACTATGAGACGTAATTGAGTTTATTGGTTCCGTAAAATATATATATATATATATATATTATTTATTTGCACACTGCACTGCGGACATCGTCCAAATTTTATAGTTTATTAGTCAAGAAAATTCACAGGATGATCTGACCATAGAAAAAAGTCGAGACACAGTAAGGTGGTCGCCTTTATCATGCTGGAGCTAGAATTAGAAGGCTTGAATTTCCACGTGCTGCAAATGTTACCGCAGTATCCTCCTACGTACTCCCGGTGCACCGTGGGCCCAAAGCACTTTCGACAAATTTGCCCCGCTGGTCATTTCGAGGTGTATCTGGACCGGGAACGGTAACCTTTTTTACCATTAAAGCCAATCGACGACTTGAGGCTGCGCGTCTGTTTCGACCCTTTTTTTTTTCTTTCACGATCTCTGTATCTCTTCGTCCAAATTTACCTCCTCTTTTAAGTCAGCCCAATAAATCGTTCTTATCGGCTTATGTGGCTGCGCTTTCTTTTTTTTTTTTTCGATGGATTAAGGGGCAAGTCTTAAAGCAATTTACAAATTACAAAGAAATGGTATAATAGCCCCTACAATGCCGTCTGCTAATAACAGACCTAACGTATCAAATGTAGAGTATAGATGCTTAATGAAAGACCGATTTCACATCTCGCCAATCGATCCGTACAGCGATTTTCCTCTCGACAAATATATTGTATTCATACCTCTAAGCTTGTCAAGATTAAGAATTTCACGGACCGATATTTCATTATTTTTCCCAATAATTTATTATAGCACGCATGCATGATAGCTTGCTGCTGGTATTGTTAAATATTCATTAGATAAAGCTGTTTTATAACATATGAAATAAAAGGACGAGAGGAAAAGATAAGAATGCAGACAAGAAAAGTGGGCTGCCATATTTTATATGCATGCAAAGCAATAAAAAGATACAATAGAGAGAAAATGCTTTTCAATATCTGCATTCCTCATCGAACATAATTTGTTCATTAAAAAACCGAGGGTTTTCAACTCTTGTGGGCACATTAATTTATTACGACGTTTGTTTGAATTATGCATGCGATTTTTATTAATCTTAGTGGTATATATCAATTTGCCTAGGCATATAAACTGTTAAGAAGTTACCAATTAAGTGTTGGTTTAGACGGTTCGAATATCAGTTTTGAATATTGTAAACAAAAAATCCACCATCATGTGAGTTTTTTTTTTCCTTAATGGGTCAACTTGTCTCAAATTTAGTTTAATCAAGGCACATTAAACTTCCAGATATTGGATGGTCTAAATTAAAAATTATCGAAAGATTATTAAAAGGGGATGTAGCGTAGCACATGCTCTCTCCTGATAATAAAGAGGTTATTGGTTTGATACTCATTGGAACTCTCTGTATCCCTCTATTAGCTATTAGTAATTATCTTTCGTCATACTAGGTCTCTAGACCTCCCTTATAACAAAAAAAAATCAAAAAAATTAATGGCATATATCAATATTAAGCATTCTGTGACTTTTAGGGCTTCAGTTTCTTCATGTGCAGGAGGCAGTGACATCAAGATTTCTTTTTTCCTTTTACGTTATTTTTCAAAAATTCAATGAATGTAAACTAATTCAGTTCGAGTCATGTTAGTATATTAATGAATAAATTTCTAATAACCTTGATTTTTCCCACCCATGACACTAACAATTTGACTCTTTTGTCCTATCTTTATTCTCTCGATATATCATTTCAGATAATGTTGGTACATCAAGATTCCATTCAATTTGACTGTTTTGTCCTATCTTTATTTTTGTTAATTATTTTTTCCATATATATATGTATATCACATGTCCCGATTTGACAATTTTCTTCTTAAAATAATTCTAAAAAGTATTTCCATTATAGTTTTTGTTTAATAATTCCCTCCTCTTTTTGGTATCATTAAGAATTCCCTATTTTAAAGTTGGTAAGGAGGTTGGAAGCTTCCCAACTGCAACGATCCCCCTTTTGATTAACTTTTCTTGTACATAATTTTCCATAGAGATGCACCACTTCAGACTTCTATAAAGAAGTGGACTTACGCACGCCTAATATTTTCCAAGGATAAAGTCCAATGATAAGTTCAGAGACTACTTCTTGGTATTCACCTACATTGTGTTCAAATTGGCGACTCCTTTCTTACGACAAATAGTAATTTTTAGAGTCCACATAACTTGATATCTGTATTTAGTCAATAAATTGAAGGCACTATATTTATAAAAAGAATAATTTTTACAATTTTAAAGCGCTTTTAGAAATCTCAAAAGGAGAATATTATTAAGTGCATGATGACCATATATCCTTGACCATTTTGGATTTTTTTAAAAAAATTATGAAGGAAACTCAATAGTTTAAAAAAGATAGATAGGAAAGGGGAAGTAACAGGACACGAGAACTTCCATTGGTGAAAATCAAATCAAGATATTTAATTAACATGTCAAAAGTGATGTCACCATACCAAATTCTCTTTCATCATTTTCGATTTAATTCATATATATTGAGTATCTTCGGAAAGGGGAAGTAATAGGAAACGAAAATTTCCATTGGTGAAAAATCAAGTCAAGATATTTAAGTCACAGGTCAAAAGTGATGTCACTGTACCAAATCCTCTTTCACCGTTTTCGATCTAATTCATATATATTCAAGGTATCTCAGTTTTGAAGCATTAATTATTCATCTCTAAAGGAATGTGATTAATTGTTGAGATAATTGCATCTATAGTCCAAAATGTTTTAGAAACGGTAGATTTTGATCCAAAATATTTTTTCTACTACTTGTTGGTACACGAAATTTCAAAATCATTTCTATGTGGTACAGTCTGTCATCCCGCATTTGACGCCGTCATATATTGAAATTTCATATACCAACAAGTAACAGAAAAAATATTTTGGATCAAAGTCTAATGATTCTGAAATTTTTTGGACCACAGGTGTAAAAATTAAATGCTTATTTTGTTCCAAATCTTGTCAAGAAAAATATATGAATGAGAGGAGAGAGGAAGGGCAAGGAGCTTATAGGAAATATTTTCCGGCAAATAGAACATGTAGAGGAGCGTATAGAAAATATTTTCCTACACGATTTCAAAATGACACTAACTTTCATTTTTACCACTTAATAACCAGCCAACCATGTTATGGTTACTCTTCGACAAATGGTTATATTATGTAACTACTCTTTAACAATTCTTTAATATTTTTCAAGGGATCACAAATCAAACTTACATAAGAACTCGCCTGACCAAATGTCCAAATGTTAATCGTTTTGCAAGTGAGGCAACGACCAAATATTGTCGGTCGTTTCCGGTTGAAATTACAAACAGAAGAGTGTTCTCATCACATGAAAATGGAAAATACAGTAAGGGAGAACTAACTATGATTATTTTGTGAACAATGAAAAAGCAAATTGTGAAGAATTGCCAATATTTCTTTTTTGTTTTTGAAAAGCAAATAGTGCAACCAAATTAAATTTGATGCTGATCCATTCCCAATTTCAACTATCGTTTCCTTACTCACCCTCCCGTATGCTTTTCGGAGACACAATGAAAGAGACAATACCCTAGGAAATTGAAAAGGGACTTTTACTATTTATATGTCATGTCCACTTTCTTTAGCTTCCATAGTCAATGCCAACGTGGAATACTTCTACTTTCTTCCTTTTTTTCTTCATTTTCTCCCCATTACTTGATGGCAAAATATCATGGACTATTGTAATATAGAATACTAGTTATATGTTAGCATTACGATTAGTTAGCACGTAAGGGAAAAATGGGTTGAGCAGAATGTGTTTAATTTCTTATTCTTGTAAGATACCGTGTGGTGTTATCTAACTCCCATTCACAATTTTTGAATACTATATAATCTTACATCTCTTTAATGTTGGGCATGAATATAAACGTAGTGCTAATTGAGAATCATGTAGTGGCTTAATCAAAGAGATTATAGCATAATGACACACGCTCTCGCTAATAAATCAGAGGGTATAGGTTTGATACTAATGATCCATGCCCCTATATAAGCTATTTAGATTTTTTATTTTATATTACTAAATCACCTCCTTTGTGATCGAAAAAAATATGTAATGACTTAAAAGCTAATCGTCTGTAAAATTTCATTGGAGCCATAAGCAATTGAGTCAATTTCTAACCCAAAATCTCGAACTAATAGTCTATAAAACCCAATTTTTTTTATAAATTCATAGTTTTCTATTCTATTTTCTAGTGTGGGATCAACCCTCAACACCCTCTCTCAAGTGACAGCGTGTGACTTTAGCATTTCACCTACACGTGTCTCGGGTGTAGAATATATTGATTGAATATGACGACTCATCGAATAACATTGAGGACTCACCTATTTATAGGCTACAGAAAATCTTGAAATAAAGATTCATAAATGCATAACAAAATCTAAATCCATTTTAAAAAAATCCCAAGAATATTTATTGACCCAACTGATTGATATGATTTTGATATGAAAATATTATATTTTCTTAATAACCAAATAATATATGTAAACCCCGTCAAGCAGACGATCCTATTGGCTTTAAATTAAAATCAAATTTAAATACATAAGAATGAAAGTGAGCCTTTCATAATTTTTGCTTGATAATAGGTTCATTCGATCTTTAACAAGGTTCATGAGGTGGTCCAACTCAACTCCTAAAAAGAGACCCTTCTTGCATAGCTAAGAATGCACTGTGCCTTTGCGCATCTTTTCCTAGATGGTAAGGTTTTCCCAGAAGGCCTCTTGGGTATTATTCGTAAGGCCAACTTATGGCTGGGACCCTCGATGATCCCCAAGTCTTTGAAAGAATTAATTAAAATGAACTTGAGTCTTTGAACCAAAGGGACCAGACCTAGTCATAGACACGGCTCTTATACACCATAACTGGGTCCTCTTCTAGCCCGAAGAAGGTAAATGATCATTTTGGAAGACAAAAGTAGTATATAACGCAAAGCGGAATACCTTTCGCATACGTAATATGAGCAAGGTTTTCCTGTTGATAACAATCTTGTGGACGAAGAAAAGTGGCAGTTTTTATACATGGATTGTCATTTTGTACACTTTCAATGGAGTTTTCGACTCCACAAGCGACTCATAAGTCATGCCTTTTATATATTTCATTCGTCCTTCGACCTTTTATTTCTTCGATTACACGCTTGTCCTTTGACTTCGTTTTCAGGATTTGCTTTTCGTAACAAAAGGATTTTCAAGTGAAAGATCGACTTTCAACACAATCTTGAACGAGACTAAGAATAATTTAAAATAAACTGCTGAAAATTAAGGATTAATTTTAAGGCATTAATTAATGAATTAAGTGCTTCAATTGAATAAGTTGATTCTTTTTTTTTTGGGTACTATGATTTTTTTTTCTTTGGTGAATGGATAAGTTGATATTATTTGATGGGGTGATTCTAATACGGTACGCTCTCTTGTGCATCATGGTAATATACGAATATCAACCATTTTTCTGTCCATAATTTATATATTTTGCCCCCAAGACTTTTTTTATCTTCACATTTTCCGCCCACAATATTATATCATAGTTCTGGATTCATACTACCACATGAATCAAACACATTCCGCCACGTAACCTACCACATTCACGTCCTGATTCATCCTGAAACGTAAACCAATCACGACATGCCACATCACCCACTACCTAATAAACTAGTTTAGTAGCCAAACCATGCAACCCAGTTTATAAATCAAATTTCAGAAAATTAAAAAAGACTTGAAATTTAAAAAAAAAGGAAAAAAAAAAAAAGCTGCTGAAAACGAAGAAGAGACGAGAGAGGAGGCGATGGTGACCGACGACAAAGTCAAAGGTTGCCGGCAACATCGTTGGATCGGTAGTGGCTGGGGTCATAGACTTGGTTTAGGAGTATTGCTATTGATAGAATACTATAAGAAAATTGTCGAAAATTAATTGCTTATTAGAAATTAAACTAACATGTTATGAACATACTAATTTTTAACCTATGAAATTTAAAATAAATGATTGATTAATGCTTAAAATATAAGTAAAAGAAATTTTAATAATTATTCCGCTAGAGAAAATCGCGTTTGCAACTGCTATATTTAACTCATCAAATTTTGATTCTTCTTAAAATTGAGAAATAATTTTTATGAAACACTTCAAAATGAACTCTAAATAAAAATGACACAGATGCATGTTAGGAAAAATGAATAGAAATTTGTTTATTTAATTATTAGACATTACGGCTTGGTTTAAGAGTGTTGTTACTAAAATAAAAGTGCTGAAATATAATTACTTAAAAATAAATGCTAATTTTTTAATAGAGAATAAACAGAAAACAGATTGGATAAGTATCTATTAACATACTTGAATCACGTTTTCAATCGCAGAAATTAGCCAAATTATGAATTCGAAAGATTTCATCAGATACTATTTCTGTTGAAATTTTAATAAAATAATCACTTATTTAATTGCCACCGCACTCCCAAACGTAACATACAACTAACACAAGGGTTTCCCTCACTTCCCATGTCTACATATAATTCACGTGTGACTTGTGAGGCTTCAAGCTGGGAGAATATTTGATCCAGAAAATACTTCGATAGATTATATATATATATATATATATATATTGCACCTGAAGTCAAGAAATGCCTCCTCTGACTAGTTAGAATAAAGATTCTCATCGATAAGTTGAATATTAATTCCAAAAAAAATTAATAATTTATTTTAAAAATGATAATTTTAGCTAATTTTGGAAAAGAAAAAAATGAAAAAAAGAGTAATTTTCACAATAAATTATGGTAACTAATTAATCAAAAACCTTTTTTTTTTTTTGATAAACGGGGCAATCTTGAAATTGCAATATTACTGTCTATAGCCAAAACCTAAGAGCTTATATACTAGAACCATATGCTGCTCAAGCACTAGATAAGATCAATATCAATTAATGGGACCAAATTCCATTTGCTTCCATCAAACAGACATGTCATTGAAAATATAAGGTTCAAATTTATGTGAAACACTTGTAATGAAATTAAAGACTCATAGTTTCAAGATGGCAAGTGCCACAAAAAGCCAAAGAACTCCATATTAGCACAACAATAAGCAAAAGGGTTTAATTTTGAGTGTATAATCGAGGAAGACAGCATATCATGTTTCAACAGAGCCTTTTATCCTACTCGCAAACCTGAGGGCGAATCTGCGTCCGATGATTGCTGAAATTCAGATCCCACCCCGACATGCTTACTTCTCAGGACTGAAATGATCAGTGGAGAGAAAATCACGCACTTGCAGAGCGAACAGAATTGTTAACTCGTGCCAAAATCTAATCCACGGACTCATCAATCATGAGAGAGTCTGATAAGTTGTACAGTAAATGCGGATTCTCAATGTTGATACAGCAATAATACTAAACTCTCAGAACAAGCAAGTTCAGGGGAAGATTTCATACTACCAATAAAATTGCTGTTATGATAGTGAGGATGGCTACAATAAACACCACAATTGGACCCATTTACTTCTTTACTTTTGGCTGCTGAGTCGTAATCACAAGATGCAAACATTTGCCCGGTAATTTTTTTTATGAAATTTTATTGAATATTTTGCATTCAAAAGTAAAATTACACTCCTTAATGTTTTCGAATGTAATTATACTTTTCGGGTTTCAAAGTAAAGTAAATTTTGCTGATACAAAGGTCTCGTAGTGGTTGTGGATTTTTCACAGATAAAGAACTTTCACTTGATCATAGTTCAGACGAGCCTGTCCATGTAGGGGATTATGCAACCTACAGATCCCGATTTTCTTCAGAGTAGCACCAGCCTATGCTGTTCGATCTCCTCTCCAACCAGTTGGAGCAGGGGGATGAGGGCGACTCCGCCCATGGGTTGGACCACATCTGCCTGAGCATTCCAAAAACAATATTCATCTTTTAGGTTTTTTTTTTTTTTTTTTTTTGCATCTCCAGTTAGTAGAAATATAAGCCAAACGAAGGTTCGATATTTGGGACTGGTGCAAAAATCATTTCACCCAAAGGGAGTGACACCAACAAATATAAGTGCCTTCTTTGAAAGAGTAGGCTGAACGAACTCCTTGCAGCTCCAAACTTGCTCATGGAGATCCCCCAGCATCCCACAAACTGAATTTGCTGCCCAAGTTCTGCTCGATAACCTCCCAATCCTCAAGTAAAGCAGCACGCCCGCCGAACTCAATTAAGCACATATACACACCAGTGTCTAACTCGCGGCAGGGAGGGGTACCGCTCGAAAAGTTTCCAGCCTAACATCAAATGACACCGTATAGGTCTCAAAATCTTCAGTTACACCAAGAAGATACATGACCCCTCCAACTCATTTTACTTTCATTCTGGATTTTTTTCGTTCAACCTTATCCTTGATCAACGTTATTCGCTTTACTCACTCTTGTTCTACAATTTGACATTATGTCAAAAACTAAACATTCTTACATTGTCTGTGTTTCATTAATTTTTTAAATTTTACGATGAAATATTTGGACGGACACAACCGAGAGGCAGAGGGGGAGGCCAGGGATTTTTTTTTTCTTTGCTGCTTTTTTAATTGTTCTTTCATTTTCAAAAAATAATTTATATTTCAAGAAAATGTTATATCAATTACATGAAGGAGTATCAAATATTAGGATGAAGGTTAATGAAAAAATAAGTATCGTTGAGGACAAAATTGAATAATTTAAAAGTGGATTGGTCTACAACACATAAGGTTGAAAATACATGAATGGTACATGCAAGTAAACTGCTAGTATATTTCCAAGTAAATTACTTGGGCTAAAGTAATTTGCCTTTTTTTTTTTACTTAATGACTTATTTTGGATGTTACCAAGAATCCCATGGACGAAGGCGAATGTTCTATGTTAATATTCATTAGAATTAGAATTTCAATTTTTAATCTGCACGTTGTAGAAATGGTTCAAATTGGTTTACTGATTATTATCTATATAAAAATAATAAAAGCCGGGACTAAACATAGGGAAGCACAGCATAGGACGAAAAACACTTCCCATCGTGTGACTTTTCATGTTCCACCAATAAAAATGTGATAAGTGGCAGAATGTAGTGTTGCCACATCGCTTCTGAAAATCGAAAAGACATGTACTCATGATATACGATAAGAATAAAATATAATAAATTAGTTAATTGGATAATATTATATTACAATTCGCTAGCAAAAATCTCTTTCAAGATAAATGAATAATATTATGATGTCGAGTATAGTTGCTCTGATATGGGTAAGGTAGCGGAATTGCATTATGAATATAACTTGAGAGAGTGAGTCATTCTTCATGATGATGGGAACAATTTCGTCCATCAATGTCGTATTAGAATTTTTTACTATAGAGTTTGTAAATAATAAAATGGTCAATTACACTGTTGATACAAACTTTATTACAGATGTAACACTTTGTTACAAACTTTTAAAATGTAACAATCGAATACAATATTTTTTAAAATTGTAGCAATCAGTTACACTTCGTCAATTTTGGGCCAACAACGTCAATTTTTGCTGCCGTTGACGATAACATGTAATACTTTGATGATGTGGCTCTTATGTGGCAGGCATATGTGATATTTCTAAATTTAAAATAAATAAAAATAAAAATAGAATATTATAAAATTCAAATAAAAATAAAAATGATAAGATTTTAGATTAAAATAAAATAACAATAAAAAATAAAAATAATTTTTGAAAAACTATAATCAAGAAAAAATATCGTTTTCAAAATTATAAATAAAAACAAAATTAAAATTAATAAATATGAAAAAATAATAAATAATAAATGTGAAAAACTCTAAAAATAAAATAGAGAAATTAATCTATAAAAAATAAAATAAAAACGAAAATTTTATACATTCATCCAGAAATTTTTTAAAAAAATTGAAAATAGAAAACAAGAGAGAAAGAGACAAGGAGGAAGAATAGTGGCCAATTGTCGGGGAAAGGGGTGGGGACATCCGTTCTGGCCACCACCTCATCGACTGAGGTCGTCGAGGGTCTCTGACCATGCTGGCGACCTCTGTCATGGGGTGGTGGCCGGAGGGGGCACCCCTAACCCTTTTTCTGAGAGATCTAGCGTGGTTTGAGATCCTTGACGACCTTCGTTGTAGGGGTGGTGGCTGGAGGGGGTGCCTCCACCCCTTTTCTCGACAATCGCCATTGTTCTCTCTCTCTCTCTTTGTTTTTTTTTCTATTTCAGTTTTTATTTTATTTTTTGGGAAATAAAAGTATAAAATTTAATATATTAATTCTTTTTTATCTTTATTTTTATTATATTTTCGATTTAGTTTTCATTATCTTATTTTTAGTATCCAATTTTATTTATTTGTTCGTAATTTTATTTTTATTTTAAGTTTAAATTTTTTATATTATAGTTTTATTTATATATTATTTGATTATTTTTATTTTATTTTTTTATATTTTATATTTTGATTTCATTTGTATTTTGTTTTATTTATTTTTTTATAATTTAAAATGACATGTCAAAGCCACGTGAGCGCCAAATAAATAATGTCTGACGTCAACTGCCACATTGGAAGCCACGTCAGCAAAATTAACGCCTTTCCGTCCAAATTGACGGAATGTAACCGATTGTTACGATTTTAAAAATATTTATGCTCAATTTTTACATTTTAAAAAGTTTGTACTAAAGTGTTACATGTATAATAAAGATTGTATCAATAGTATAATTTACCCGAAATTGTACAATTAAAATGACTTTTGTATTTTTACGGAGAGATGAATATCAAAGTGATTTCACAATTTTTCATAATCATATTAGTAAGCGGGAATATGGAAAACATAATTCAACTTAGGCAATTTGGGGTTTGATGTACTTCAAAAAAAAAAACTTTTAAATTGAAGAGGAGAAAATATCTCACTTTGACTGTGTTATATTTTTTGAAATTTTTTAAAACTAAAATATTAACATTAATAAGAAAATTTGATTGGTCAAAATATACCTCTAACCCGCGTATGTGCCAAGCCGGTTCGTCGAGTTAATATTAAATAGAAAAGTAGAGATAAGCACTTTTTATATGTCTACTGTTTTGTTTTCTTTTTTTCATAATTATTATTTTTTTAATTTATTTTTATTACTGGAAAAAAAAAAGCACGTAGATTTTTTAAATGAAAATCAAAAGGTATGATTAACGATTAATCTGTTGAATACTGAGGGGCGAGGACAGATTAAAAATGTGAATATTTTCCTTTCAAACTGGATCACCTCCTTTTCCTCGCAGCTCTGCTCCTCGCTTGCCAGTTCCAAAGGTTACCCGTCTCCCAGGCCAGCCAGAGTAAAGGTCCAATCTTTTGCCTCAGGTTCGCCTTCCGCCACCCATACCATCCCACTATCGCCGCCGCCAGCTCCGGCGTATTCTCCATTTGTAGTAATGTCGCGCACGGTTTGCCATTTTCGTTTTCTTTTTTCTTCTTTTTTTAATTGTTTGGACTTATTGACCAGCGTCCGATTTGGCTTAGATACTGCGGGGAAAGTCGATTTTGGGGTTTCCATGACATGCAATTGGACCCAACTGATGTATTCGCCATTAGTGGGTTTATTGTTCTCCATTTATATATTGGAGGGGTTTATGAATTGGTTGGTGTTCTTTGGGGGAGACGATGATGTCGGGCATTCAGTGGATTGATGTTATTCCACATTTTTCTAGAGATTGAAGACAGTAATCGGGTTCACAAACTGAAAGGCTATGAAACATTTCCCTTGCTGAAGGAGAGGGAGAGGGAGTGGTGGAGCAGCTGTTTCGATTTTGTTTTCATTTCTTGATTGAAAGAACTTGTCTGGATGAATCCTTTGAGCTGCTGAAAGTTAGAAATTGGTGTGACGAGGATACAGGGGCAAGACTGAAATAGGTCTGATGATGATTAGACCGGGGAAGAGGGTATAGACTGTTTAGACCGCCTGTCATTGTTGTCATTCGGTGGTGCCAAAATGGGTTAGTTTTGTATATTTGACAGGGTGTTTCTTGCATTCGTTTGTTTGAAATATCGACGGACTCCCTGATATCCAGGGATTGGCAACTGCTATTGACTGGGCTGTCTCTCCTGCATTTGATGTATTAAGATAGATTACTGAACTGTCTAGAGCAAAGTGCGCGTGTGCGTGTTCGTATCCCCGGAGAGAATTTCCTGCTAGAGTTTGACGGGATGTTTTCTTCTTCTGAGACTTGAAAGTACAATTAAACATATGTCGGGAATCGATATTCTTGAGAAGGTAGGTTAAATACTGACGAGCTTCATCTCCATGACAGATCTCTCTTCCCAAAATGTTCCTCGAGGTGCAGCTTCCGTGGAATGTTATCATCCCTGCAGAGAACCTCGACGAGAAGGGGCTGATGCTGCAGAGATCCATTATCATCCGCCTCTTGGATGACTTTGCCTCCAAGAAGGCCACTAAGGAACTTGGCTACTACCTCGCTGTGACAACTCTCCTCAACATCGGGGAAGGTAAGGTGAGGCAACACACGGGTGATATCCTCTTTCCTGTGGTGTTTCGCGGGATCACCTTCAACCTCTTCCGAGGGGAAATCGTGGAAGGTGTTGTCCACAAGGTGCTGAAGCACGGGGTATTCTTGAGGTGCGGGCCCATGGAGCACATATATCTCTCCAGCACTAAGATGCCTGACTACAGATACGTGCCTGGGGAGAACCCGGTTTTCCTGAATGAGAAGCTGTCGAAGATTGGGAAGGATGCGATGGTGCGCGTCATCGTGCTCGCAACCATGTGGTTGGAGGTGGAGAGAGAGTTCCGTGCATTGGTGAGCTTGGAGGGCGACTTCCTAGGGCCTGTTTCTTAGCTTTAGAACATCTGCTTCAGCTGTGCCCCCATTAATCACTAGGAATGGTTAGTTAGGACTGCTGTATGATATTAACCCTGAGACTACATTTGGTACGTAATGTGCAGAGGAAAGGAGATCGATATATGTGTGGCTTTTGAGTATGTTTGTTGCTTGTGGATTATTGGAAAATGCAGCAGTTCATATGTATATATATGTTTGATGCTGCAGTAGAGCTCAGTCTTACCAGTGGTTCTACTATTGGAAGCATCGTTCATGCGAGGAACAAACGCAGTTCTGTCAGGGTTGATTTCCCGTATGTTTTCTTTGTTGCGACCCAAAGACATTGGATATATTGCTGTGAATTGATGGGCCTGCTCGACGTATAGGAGAAGCTGCATTCTACAGGCCGCCTCGGTACGCATTATTCTTCTGGTAATGATCTATTTGTATATTTTCATGAAAAGTAGACCTTTGGTTGCCCATAAGTTAGGTCCTCTTATCAGTTAGTGCGAAAGCGGATTTTGATTGTTTTCCGACTATATATATAAATGGCGGACATAGTCAAATGCTGATAGGAAGTGCCGTGAGCAGGGAATGAATATTTGATATATACCCTGGTCTGATTTTTTGCGGTCGCTTCTGCCTATGGCGCTTAATTCGGTATCGAGAATTAATTACAGACTTCCGTGATATGTACAGGAGAAAGCTAGTTCCAAAATACATGTATAATTAGCTCCAGAGTCGAATTATGCAACGAAACTCTCCAAGAAACGAATTTGCTTTGTGAAGCCATTGG
Organism: Punica granatum; assembly: GCF_007655135.1. NCBI lineage: Eukaryota > Viridiplantae > Streptophyta > Magnoliopsida > Myrtales > Lythraceae > Punica > Punica granatum. The sequence goes on from NC_045132.1 coordinate 6,519,538, forward strand.
AACTTTTGAAACTTAATTAGATGTGAATGTATTGCTCGATCAGAGAAGAAGTGTGAAGTCTTGTCGACTTCTTTATTGAGATTGTCGCATCCTAACGTGGAATTTGACGAATTGCATGACACATTAGGGTCACAGGAGGTGCCCGTCCTGATCGAGTTACCCTCGATGGAATTAAGGTTGGTTTTTGCTCTAAATCTCTCTGCTTTTTTTTTTTTTCTTCCCACCCTTTCTCATTCTCCCGTTTCTTTTTTTTTTTCTTTTTTTAACCTTTTCTAATATATCGTATTCAATTGGAAACTGGAAATACCTGAAGACCTGGAGGAAGCGAAATGAGCGAAACCGTCAAGAACACGGTCACGAAGGTGAGGAATGAGCTTGAGACTTGTGACGGTTTGTTCGATTTTGCCATATAGCTATATTGGGACCCCAGGACCTGGGGTTATCATTGTGACCTAATGAGATTTAGAGGAATACCATCCATCTGTAAACCCATAGTCAAAGTACTAATACCGCAAGCGAATTTCATGATTGGACATTATAAAGTTTTGGTAAAATAACTATTTCCCAAATTAGAATTCCACGTGTATGCACACACACAAAAGTATCTCTAGAGTAAATGATTACGAGAGGAAATAATCAAAAATGAAATTATTCTATAAATTTCCTCTTCTTAATCAGCTTGATTTACTGGTGATTCTGACAATTATCTTCGAACAGATTTATTATTTCCTTCAGTACTTAGTTCAGTCCTATTCCAATCGATTAGTGCAACTAAAAGGTATCGACTATAAGCAAAACAAAACGTGCAATAGATTTCCTTACGCACGATAATTCTCTATTGATGGATCTCTTTTATTGTTTTTAAGTTGTTCGTGAAATAAGCTTCACTAAACTGTAAGAAGGTTAGCAGGTTCAGGAAATCCATTACCCGCCTTAACTTCTTCGTTTTCTGTCACTAAACATTCGGCTGCTGATATTGCAGTATCATTGTAGCCCCCGGCTTGTGAGAAGGAAGACACTTCAATGGATACTGCAACATATGCCACTGAATATTCAGGACCGGACCTCGTTATTGTTCCGGATTATCCAGAGCTCGGGGCAACGAGATTTTCACACAATAAAGGAGCTATGTTTTGTAGATGGAAACTAACAGAAGGTGAGCTGACTCAAAGAGAGAGAGATGAGGGAATTGAAACTCATAAAGCAAATATTCACCCGTAAAGCGTTAAGGGAAGACCACAGAAGCAAAAAGTGTGAACTAGTATTTGATGATACTCTTCATTATTTTATTTTTTTTGGGTGAAATATGTTTGGTGATATTTAGAGTAGAATTTAGAAGTGTGCCGGATGCTTAATAAATAGTTTCCCTTCACTTCATCTATTTACATATTAGAATGACCAAAAAATCTGAATTTTGTCAAACGTGCAGGCACGCCCTTTTTATTTCATTTAATAAGTAATATATTATATATATATTAGAGTAATAATCCAAAAGAGCCACGGTACCATGCATGCAAAAAGTGTAACAAATAGTTGTGATGGATCAGTCAAATGCTGAATGCACAAATTGCAACATTGAATATGTTTGGTTCTATTCTAAGGCCCCTACTGACGGCAGACCTAGTGGTTGATGATGGAACTAGAAAAGCTTATATTACATTGTTTGATGTAGCAAAAAGATTATTGGACAATTCATAGATGGAGCTCATTGCGTCCAAAAAGATATGTAATTTTCTCTTTTTATTCTTAAAACTATGTATAGATGGAAAACAATGCATTTTAATAACTTTCTACGTCGATAGGAGGTTGTCGGGTACTTCATACTAACAAGAGTTGAAAGACTTAGCATGTACTTGTTTGAACTTAAAATTAAGTTAAGCTTTGAAACTTTTAATCACTTAATAGAATAAGACTATAAGTGCTTAATTGGTAAGTCTAAATTGTTTGTGAAAATAAGTTGGCAAAAGTTGAAGTTCTTGAATAATATTTTCAATAGGTAGACCAATATTCGTGCTTATTTGCATTTTGACCCAGCATTTTATAATTTATAATTTCTGGAAAAAAAAAAGATTAGATCAAATCTGATCACAGAGGCAGGAAGGGGGCGGTGGTGGGTCGTCAACCAGCCTCCACCACCGAGAATTCGTCGACCAGCTTCTATTTTGGTCAGAAATCCAGCCTACCCTTTGTACTGCATTATATTGCCATGAATTACTTGCTTCAATCCCTTAACAGCATATTTGTTCAGTACCAGGCCCATAGGCCCCCCTCTGTAACCGAAAATAACATATTTGTTCTATCTCCCACAGGGCATAAGAATTAACTGGAAGAGGAACAGAGGAATCGGCGTATGGGATGGCAAAGCAACATAATTTAGGATTTGACCATTTGCATTTGATTGTCAGCTGTAAGTAGGAATGACCTCCGTCACGCTTAGCTGGATTCAGAGCTAAACAAATGGCCATATAGGAGGGCTGCTACAGAGATGCATCAGTAAGTAGATGAAGGAAGCCACTACCTCACAGTACACAAGTGTAGCCCACAGCCCCATATACAAGGAACCGCAGAACGTAGTGACTCAAGGCCTATTCACCTACATCAATAAAAGGAATTCCCCTGGCAACAAAAATAAAACCGAGCAAGAGTCGTTAATGAATAGAGACCATGGAAACAGTGGTGCCATGGCAGTGAAAACATAGAAAATGTGAAGGGGAGTGTAATAAAATAATAACGATTGCCACATACCATCCTCCATGCCTTGAGAAGTAATCATTATCCAATGATATAGCAAGAGCAAGTGTCACTGCTCTCTCTGAGAGGGTTAAAGGACGGGCTACTTCCAACTCCTGAATCTGCAAAATCCGAGAACTCCGCCACATTAATACCATATAAGACCATAGACAAATGAGAGAACCTCAAACATCAGTACTTGAGCTTTACTTCTCTGGCACGGCCTGTCTTTGACGAAGGATCTGAACTCCCAAACCGAATGACATACTGACCCGCATCAGTAAAAAGCTGTAGGAGGTAAAAAAATGTTGATGAAATTACTAACCGTGCCTGGATATCCGAATAACTTTTCCCCACTTGCAGACGAAAGCAAAGCCAACTTGGATAGCGATGAATTTTCAAGAAGACTGCATTATCATATACTTTACAAGGATATCTTCAAAATAGGACCAAACAAGTCATAAGTGGCTCCACAAATTCAGATTAACCACACACCAATGAAATGGAGATACTTATACCTAGCTTGAATTCAACAGATAATAATTTAAAATTCAATCACCTTTGCATGGAAGCCCCATTCCACCTCACATAAATCTTCTAGTTAATTCCACTAACACCCACTTGCTTGATGGCTCAGGCCCCTTGCCTTGCTTTAAACTTCGTTGTATTTTTGTTTGTATTTATCATAGTGAATCAACTCATTGATTGTTATTCATACTGAAACCAATCCAAAAAACAAAAAATGGTCAAGTGGCTATTCTGAACCCCAAGTGACTGGCCAGCCATCATAGTCTAGTGATCCCATCACCATCTCAGCTAGTAGGTGAACGTTTACAGTTTCATACAGCTTCTATGAAACTGTAAAAGTGAGTGGTATTGACATCTTTGATAAGCTATCACAGTATTGTCCAACATAATCTAATTTTAAGTAATTGACCTTTTTAGCTCAGCCTAACTCCTCTATCAGAGTATGGGTACAAAAATGATTCAGATATAAAAGAGCCTAACTTCTCTACCCTAGAGTTCTTCCAATAGCCATACACAAGTGTAAAAGATTAAAACAAATTTCATTAAAAGTACGCATGTGACCAACCTCAAAACCAAAGCCCCGCCAATCCCGATCTATTTCAGCCAAAACTTCACCATTTATGTCCTTTAAAGTAAAGGTCCAATTCCACAAGCCAGGATTTTCCACTACTGCAAATTGCTCATTCCTGAAAGAATAAAATGAAGATTGAACACATCAGCAGTACTAAATAACAATTAGCAATTGATAAGGCTCAAGTTACTGCTGGCTGAAGAATGATTTCCACGAGATGATTATTACGTTGGACAAATGTATCACTATTAGACCAGACGATATACTCCACCAGATGTAATGAAGACATGACATTCTAGCAAGGACAGGAAAATGAGCATGCAAGAACAGGAAAAGCACACCCAATTGTTCAAGGTTTTTCTTCAAATATAAGGACCACAGGACCAAGAAGTCACATTTTACTTTCTGGAAGAAAATCTCATTTAATATGACACGTTACAAACAGGAGGAGGGAAAAGCTTGTCAGTAATATTTACAGGCTCATAAAATATAAAGCCCATCAGTTCTGCATGTTTTAGAGATCTGGCCAGAGGTTTAGCACTTCACAAGGAAAGGAAAGTTTATCAAAGGATTCTACATGAGAAAGCGGTTCATGCTAACATTTCGTTTTTCACTTTCATCTCCATCTGAGCAGCACAATAAGTTGTTAGTATACAAGCTCACTGTGATCAGACAATAAGCGATTACCCTAGGTACAAATCATAGATCCTCCTCCACAGGTGCCATCTTCGATGAACCACACCCACTTCCTAAAAGTACAAGATCTGTCAGAATTTTACGAGTCAACTACCAATAACCTCGATTTTGTTCAGATGAACAACTTGAAATATTGTGTAAGTAGCATACCTTTCCATCAATCTCAACATAGATTGAGCTTGTTATCCACCAAAAGGGCCTGCGAACCTGAACAATAAAATCACAACTCCTCCAGAATAAGCTCTGCTATTATAAGCCAAAAACTTAAACAAAGCAACAAAAAAATTATATTTCTGATTTTTCAGAGAACAGTTCCCCTTACCCGATAAAGTTCGTTACCCATGGCATCAGTTATGTATGCTACAAAAGAACGTCTCAGCCTAAGCAACTGACACGAAGAAGCACCATAAAGATGAACATTCTACATTCATAACTAAGTAAATATACTTACAAGCATGAAAGTTTGCGGTATGTCTAGTCAAAAAAATGTAAATGGCAAAGGATAGAAGATTCAGCAGTTTCAAGGCAGTTTGTTGAACATGCTATATCCTTTTCCTTTCACATCCATGCAGCCATGAGAGTGTTATTGTAATAAATTCAGATCTATAATATAATGTTGGATGAAAAATCAAGGTCCTACTACAAAGTTGCAGTCACATATAAAATACTTAGGCTACCCAGAATAACTTGCTCTGTCATCAAAGGCTCACGTGTTTTGGTGAAGCAACTTTGACTAACCAAAAGTCTTTATCTAGATAACACCTTTATAACATGCTCACTTTTCACGAATAAATGCTTACTGCAATCTGGGAAATGTAAGTCGCTCCTAACGTAACTTATCTAAATGCTAGCATTACTGATCAGCAGTCTATTTTTTCTTTTCAACATGTAAATTTTACCCATTTTCATAATTACTGCTTCAAGCTACGACACAAGACAATTTACCAGCTAACCATAAATAATTGCCAGATGATCCTCTGAAAAGATTATAGAGCTAGAGGGCATTTTACCAGAATGATAACAAGATTAGTCATCTAATTAAAATTCATAACCCCAACTATCAAATCGATACATGATTGACAACTGGAGAAGGACTATACCAGGGTGTGATAACATGTACCTGTCTGGCGAGAACATTACTCTGCTCACGTATCAAGCCCACCGGCTGGAACATCAACCAAAGGAATTCAGAAACTTGCCAATTGAGGAATTGGGCCATTAAGCAAATTCATTAAAAGAATTAGATACAAGTGAAAAAAGGTATGATCAAAAGGGATATAATCACTCACAGACTGAGGGTAACAGACGTCCACTATTGCGTAGCGGTTCTCCTGCATTCCAAATAATTTGATAATTGACAAAGAAATAGATTTAAATAAATAGATCAAAGCCTCTACATTTGCCATATCTTAAGGACAAAGGATCTGGACAATAAGCATTTTGAGGTATCTAATCTTGAATGAAGAATAACTATCTATATATTACTTAACATTTAAAAACATCACAGATAGTCTTCAACAAATACAAATGATGCCACCACAAAATGTTGACTTTGTATCAGAACATCAGCATGTCGGTGTAAGTCTCAATTCTATATCGACTTTCAAAAAATTATCTTAGACATAGGCTGGTCTGGTTGATACCTGCTCGAAACCAAGTACAAGGTTCGCCCATTCTATATCCCTCGTGATAAGCAAATTGGACCTTGCAAGAAGAGGTGCAACACGGGCCTAACAATTCAAAAAAAAAACAGCAATCAAATTGTTTATTTTCAAACTCCACTAATACATGCCTACAAATGTGATATGCACTAACATATAATTCAACTAGTTGAGAACCACTTATGCAGATAAGCATGATATTAGTTGGAACAAAGGTTTTAAAAAATTTACTGAGATTCTACTAGCATGGGAATTCCACATAAGACTGATATCAGATAAAGAATTGTTCAATTTAACCTCCTCGGGAGATGCAGGTTTCAGCAAACCAGAAACTGATTGGCTCGGTGGTGGCTGCTGCAGAACTCGCCTACTGGGCCCAGAATTCTCTCTTACGGTAGAATCACCAGAAAACCATCTTTCTGCTATACGATGGAGTGGCTGATCAACATAGGATACTCCACCTAAATTCTTTTGCCTGCCTTGTTTTCTTCTTCTCTTTCCACCATGCTCATTCATTTTCTTATCTGAAACCCAAAGTTGTACAAAAAAATCTCTATTCAGGTGCAGTTCTCTCTCCGTACTGTTTCCAACTTGGTGAGACATTGTCTTCAGAGTCCTTCCGGAGAAGAGGAGATTCCCTTCAAAACCGCAGGGTGTCCCAATGTTTCTAGACCTATTTCTCATTAAGAATGACCTCTTCTCATATTCTATCGTTTCAAAGCCCCATCCATCTTGCCACAATGAGGTTGCCTTTTGAATTTGTCGAGAGAAAGGTTGAGGAAAGTTCTCACTACTTATAGAATATTTGGGTCGACTTGCCCTTGCCATCAAAGAAAATAGAGCACCATATTTTGAACTGATTCCACGTGTCTTATAAAGTGTAGCAAAGTGCTGCCAACCCATCATGAGATTATACCAGCACTAATGCCTGCAGAAATGTGTTAAATTTTCCAAGTAAGTTCAATTTGTAAAATAACAAAAAAGAAGGAAAAAAAAAGTAGTAAAAACACATAAAAGAAGAGGAAATTTGTCAAAATCTAACCTAAATAACAACTCGATGTTGACTAAAGTACTTCCTTCTGGTGTAATATGTTCAATCCAATATATTTATGCACTGGCAGTGCAAGGCAGCAAATGAAGCTAAATGGATTACCATTGAAACAGAGCAGCGAAGTGGGAAAAAAAAATCAAGTATTGGTCAGAGGAAAACAAAGCAATCAACCAGGTCAGCCAACTTGATCATAAAGCAAAGATGAACTTGTCAAGTGGGAATTAATGGTAAATTGAATGAGTAAACAGAGTGGCAGTACTCGGCAGGATTTCAAAACAAAGTGCAAATGGAGAAAGAAACAATTTTCATCATACTACCAAGCAATGCATCTTCTTATATACCTTTCCTTTGAGAATCTTTGAGGCTTGATTAGATGATGTAACCACGTGGCAAGCAACAAAGACTCCTTAAAAACATCCTCCCAGATACTCACGAAAAGCTGAGTATTCATTGAGCAAACAAAGGCGAGGAGAATCAACTTTCTGCAAGAAAACCTAACACTACAACCTAACTCAATAATCCTGTGACATCTATTTTTTTAAACCATATATTTAATGACCCCAATTAGAGCTTAAAACCAGCTATTCTTCATAATTTAATCAGAAAACGAGAGCAATTCAAAAGGCTTAACCCGATCAGCTCAAAACTAAACACATTGGACCAACATAGACCTTCCTACAATACAATCTACTCTAACGCCAATTCCCACCCCATACCTTTACAAACATATGGCCTCCTCATACAAATATGAGATCAACTCAAGCCATTCACATCTCGTCATCTAGCACGTATACATGTAACCACATAGACCAGCTTAGGTCTTCCAAAGCAAAGCAGAAGTTCTTAGATCGTATCCAACAGCTAGGTAACATCAGAGATTAAGAAAAAAAAAATCCATTATCGATGCTTTGAACAACATAAGGCATGCAGCTAATATCCTATAAGAAGCTTAAAATACTGAATAATATCAAGCTTATGAACCTGATGAGTATGAACAGTGAAATTAGATCACCAGAGCTGTGCAAAGCCATAATATTAACACTTGAAAAAAAAAGAAAAAAGAAACACCATTAACAAATGAGAAACAGCTTAGATTTCATTTTCAGACAAACGAAGCTACATCTGTCTTCCGAATAGGCCGACAAGAAACACATCATTCTCAGCAACAATCAGCAGGCTCAGCCATTGTTTGAACCTACATTCATTAACTTGCTAACCTTTAAAAAGAAAAATGTGACATCAGCTGAAGCCATTTAGATCAACTCAGGCCATTCTCGTCAACAAGCAGAGACCAGAAATGACTCGGTCATCTGAAACTCGGAGGCTTTACGGCTGAAACAAGTGAGAAACAGAGACAATACCTTCACCGGCTACTGTGGATTTCACTTCCTTCCTTCGACCTAATCTTGCGGGAGCTGCTCGTCAGCAGCTGAAAATGGCCGAAAACCTCCAAAACCAAAGCTTCAATCAGATTTCATCGAGCATCAATCCTGTCTTCAGTGAACTCCTTCGCTCCCTCACCTCTGCAAGTCTTCCCCGGAAGTCACTGACCGCCGCCCCGAAAACTCCGATCACTGGCCTCGGTCGGACTACGAATTAACTATTTCACTCGCTCCCGTGTCCTGTCTGCCAACTGGGTCGGATCGCGGTTACCAGTCTCCACGTCAAGCAAGGATGGCCGGAAAAACATCCATTCTTCTTGATGGATTGCTGCCGGAGAGATTCCCCCGAGCTGAATAATAATAAGGAGAAAAATGGCTTTCCAGCATTAACAAAAAGGATGCATCCTTACTCCGATGGATGTGCCCATTATTTCAATCGATTAAAGATCGTAATTTGAGGGAGGCGGTCGAAAGAGAGATTATGGGAGCAGGTTACATGAGAGACTTAAGATGATACCCGCGCTATGCACGAGTTTCACTAAACCACGTCAATCGGCTACCCGTAAATTCCTTTTATCTTAAGAGAGGTTGTAAGGGTGACAATATGTTGCCGCGTGGTGTCGCAAGTCGTGTCTAAAATAATTCGTGTCAAAAAGCTTTAAATTCGAACACGACACGTTTAATAAATGTATCAAGATTTTCAAACACGAACACGACACGTTTAATTACGGTTTGACACAGATACAATACGTCTAACTCGTTTAACTCAGCATATTGTGTATGTATACTTACCTATACAATATATCACTATTATCTTTAGGTACATACTATACCTACATGATATAATACTATTAACTTTAATTATACGTTATTATACAATTGATATGATAAAAACACCATAAACGAGTGATTTATATAAAGAAATTCAAGTGATTTTAGTGTATTTTCTTCTATAAATTGATACAATATGTGAAACAAATTTATTAACACGATAACACACAATATAAACTGGTCTAACAGTGTCTGAACGGATTACAAGAATTGAATCTATTTAAATACGTTTATTTATCGTGTCTAAACGGATTTGACCCGTTGAGACACAAAACACATTTAGCCTTTACTAAACCCACTTAATCCCGTGTCGTATTCATGTCGTATTATCGTATCGTGTCATATACTGTCGACCCTAATCTACAAGGACACAGTTTCACCATAACCCTCGCATCTCAACCGTGTGTGCCGTGTGGGTCCCGCGTGGGGCATCTCCATCGGATGGCTGAGAATGCGGTTACGGTGACTTAGTATCATCTTAGAATTTCCCCATATCTTATTATATACGCACAATTAAATTTGGGTGACGTCTGTAGTAATTAATGAGAAATATTAGTAAATTACTCTTTTAAAGTAAGTATTGCACGTCGAAATTGAGGTAGGAAGAGGGAGTGACAGAAAGAGGAGAAGCGAGTAGTTATATTAGTAAATTTTATTCTTAATCTAGCGAGTTTTAAAAATTAAAATATTTGTAGTAATAATATTTTGCAAAGATGAAAGAGACCGAAAGTTCATCTTTAGTTTTATAAAAGTGGGAGATATTTTTAAAAAAATTGTTCTAAAAACATGGGGCAATTGTTAGAGGATATTAGGTCTGTTTAAATGATAGTATTATTAAAGGAACGATTACAACTTTCACTTCTTGTTTAAATAATAGTATTATTATAAGTATATATTTCCGAAATCTATCACGTTATTTCAATTTTTAAAATTATTATTATTATTATCATGTGAGTTCAGTTTTGGTCCAAATATATCACATCATATCCAAAACCAACCTTTCATACTCCAAAAGTTTACGTATTATACAGACATTTTGTGATTTGCACACTTCGGTCTATCACCGTTGTTATAAAAGGCGGGGCTACCATCATGTCCGTCTACACGATAAATAAATAGATCTGCTAGTGTTGTCAGACCCCACCTCAATCCGAATCATCAGACATTATAGCTTGGGGCTTCAGTTCCATAACCATCCTTGTTAGACATTCTCCCATTTCTTCCAACTCATCCCTACCAAAACCCCAACCTCTTAGCAACTCGGAACCAGCTGCTCCTCGTTGAATCCCAAACCTCTGGAGATGTGTCAACCTGTTCTCAAGATGTGGCAAGATGGCAATGCTTGACCGCAGCCTTGTTCCTATAGGGATGGAATGCACATCGACGGATCCCCTCGACAAAGAGCCCGCAATGGGTTCACCCAGTAGCTTGCCCTGACCGCCCACGAGACTGCTGAAGATTCGAGGAAATGGCAAGGGTATCGGAAGCGGAGTACGGGCCACCGATAGGTGGCAAAACTTTGGCATCGCATTTGCATGTTCATAAGCAGCATGAATGTAGTCCTTCACTTCAGAAACCGAAGCATAGTGGCCTCCTGTAAAGACGATCACAAAATGGCACATCATCAGCATAAAAAGGCAAAGAATCACCATTAGCTTTTGAAAAATGCAATCAGCAGAATCTGTTCCAATTATATTGGAAGATACGATGTCCAAGATGATTGTTTCAACATGTCTTCAAGGTAATAATTTCATCTACTCAAGGTGCTCTTGTGAGGAGCATATCAACCTCATATCTTTAGTAGCTTTCCACATGAAAAAACATAAAAATATGACGCTGTACCTAGGGAAGTGAAACGCATGAAGTTTGGGGATTATGCCACTGGCAGCAAAGACGAGATGAGAAATGCTGCGCTAGAGTGGATGCAATCAAGAAATGACCAAATCCAAGTAGAGTCTAACCACACGCAATAGTTGGGCAATTTTGACAACCCAATTAGCTAATCAGCTTCACACAACCATAATATCTGAAAATCAAAGAAAACGAAGTAGCAAAGTGCTGCCTATAGTAATATTAATAAAAGAAAATGCTTCTGCCTCTTCCTCCCCACATCACCAATCTCCCTCAGTTCATCTTGTTCTTTGAATTCCCTTCTCTAGTGAGAGGAATCATGAACAATAATTTTGAAGGGTCTCCCATAGTTAGAAAAGTAAAATGGAAAACAACAAAGTTTAGATAGATCTAGTCCAGGTAATGCCACTTTGGTTATTCACTAGGACATTAAGAGACTACATTAGCTGAACCAATTTAAAAGTAATCTACCTTGTGATAACACTTTCAGGGAAAAAATAGATCAAACAACCAGAAATAGCTCTAGATTAGGAATGACCATTTCACTTCAATTTGAAATCAGTAAGGAAAAGATAAGTACTTATTCTGATGTTTTGTACGATTAAATAATAGAAGTTCAAGGATGAAAGGAAAATCTAAATCAAGATATGAATAGACATGGTCATCCAAACCATTGAAATTAAGAAAATTTGCATCATGAAATGATCTTCTAGAAGAAGAAACAGCTAAATTTGGAAAAAGAGCTCGTTTAAAGTGATTATTTGTATCACATTTAACATGACACTATCCACAACTATGCGTGACATTTAAAAATGCTGAACTCATTCTAAGACGTAAAGATCAACATGATTAGTACCTTGGCCAATGACTCCATGAATATTCAAGGTTTCCATTGCCTGCGAGTCTTCCACATCCTCTGCTATTTCATATGTTACTGGGTGTAAATGACCAAGCATAGACTGCCCAACATCTCTCCCTGAAATAATTTATTTAAAATTCAATTATGGTGTAATAACAGAGAGAGCGAGTGAGAGAGAGAGAGGGACAGAGAGTCATACCACTCAAAGAAGGTGCAGGCATTGCCATGTCCAAAATAGCCACCATGTTTTTCCTAGCATTCCCTGATAGTATTTCTACAAGATCGCTTACACTCACTGCACCCGATACATCTTGTGAATCAGCAGCTCGTCCAACAGATTGCATTCTGAATGGCAGACTAGTAGAATGTAGTGCAGCAGCGTAAACTGCACTACAGTGGTAAGGCTTCTCATCTTTAATGCTGAGGTATGCAGATGCTTTACCTTCAAATTGATTAATAGACAAAAAAGGATTAGCTGTGTGATAAAGGAATAACAATGGCTCAGGATGACTAAGGGAAAACAAAATACAGATCCTATGCAAGACAAGCCTGTCAAAGAAGCTGCTTGTTGGCAAACTGAAAGAATGAGAAGTGCTGTGCAAATGTGTTATGCCAATTCAAAGCTTGGTCATGAAATAAATAGAATTGTCAGCTAAAAATAGAAATGCTTCAGAGCAGCAAATTTTCATTATATGGCTCTGCCAATTCAAAGCACTCGATATCAAAAGAAATAAAATTTTCAGCTACAAATGGAAATGCTTCAATGCAGTTCCTACAGTAAGAATTTCTAAAACTAGTTTTTCAAATTCAAGTTCTACATGACAAGCTCAGAAATATCCATCAAGCTGACAAAAATAATTGAATTGTGACTTGTAGCTTACTTCTACTCAAGGAAGGCAGACCTAGGGGTACAATCAATTTACAAAGAGATGATAGCCTTGAAAATGAAACAGCATCATGCAGTCCCCGAACCACCTTATGCTTCTTTTGTCCAAGGTTCATGTAAGACGCAGGACCTCGAGTAGTATAGAGTAAAACCGGGGTGTTTGTGTACTCATCAGCAATGTTCTCAAGAAATTCTGCAGCAACAGCTGAAAAGCCTCCGGAGTCATCGACAATGAACTGGAAACCCTGTCAGAAGTAACAAGTCAATAGTGCTTTTATACGTAGCTGAACTAAAAGATAATAAACAGAAATATGAGGTAAAATTCCGCAGCTTGACGATCAAGATCATATATACATATGAATGTACTTTAGATCTAAGTTTGGTAAGGACAATATCCTAAATACCCCTCTAAAGCAATGGATAAACCGTTCTACCACTTGCACAGTCTGGTAGTCCACCCAAAATGAATATTCAAGAAAACTTAATGCTGGAAATATTATCATGTAGATTAAGTTATATTACTTGCTTCAGGGTATTAGGGACGAGAAGTCATACTCCAGCAGTCAAAAAAAAGAAAAAAAAAAAAAGAAGAAGAAAGATAAGTAGTAAAAGTTACACACAGGGTCTGGCCATAAGTTCTTTACGTCTATCTTTGTTTTCCTTGGGTAATGGAGCAATACAACAATATGATGCAGAATATATTCATATAAGTTACACAAAAACAACTGGAGCTTATACAACAATATGATGCAGAATATATTCATATAAGTTACACAAAAACAACTGGAGCTTATACAACAATATGCTGCAGAATATATTCATATAAGTTACACAAACAACTGTAGCTTAAAGGATCAATCAAAACCCACACCTGAATATGGTCACACTCTTCTACAAAAAATCTAAGCCTCTCGCTTATATCCTCTTGATGACCGGAAGAGAGTGCTTCCCTTCCAATGCCATAGTTGTCAAAGTCCTCAACATCCATCCACAATCCACTCAACTCATATAGACTCTGAGGATGATAGTGAACCTTTGAGTAGTCCGTCCAGAACTTCACGCCATTTTCCAAACATTCAACTATATCCTTCTCCTGATATTCCCTCTGAGAGTCAATCTTTTTTCCCTTCCTTTCAGTAGGGTTCTGCTCCTCTTCCAAACTTTGCAAGAACAAATTCTTCTGGTGGGGTTCAGATGCATGAGTTGAAACAGTACCTCTCCTATGTATCATTCTTCATACATTCAGATCAATTAGAAATAACAAGCAAATCCATTATATAAGTATATATACACCACAAAAGAAACAAGGACAACTGTTACAAACTATATCCTACTAATTACAGCTTTAAAGAGAATGTAAGATAATGAATTAAATCTAAAGGTCCAAATTATTATTATAACATCCACAATAAAATCAGGGCACCAAGAAAATACATCATATAACAATTTTTTCCTCCTAGCTCTTATGCAATTCACTCAGGTGACAGAAGATTACAGTTTACCATGAAATCATGGTACAAACACTCGTTGAAGTTGGTCAACAGGACAAACTCAATAAGCACACGTTTACAACTTAGATGGCATACTCACATGAAGTTGAGCAAATAGAAAGAGCTTATAAATGTTTAAAATCAGTTCAAGGAAGTCAAGTTTTCTTATTCTGAATGTTTACTTCAGGGCAATCTAGATTTAGCAAGCAAAGGATGTAAGATGAAGTAACAAATCCCTCACCACGTATTGACCTCAGATGCGGCCTGTGAATCAACATTATACAATGTACCCCTTGAACTCATAGATCCAAGGGTCCCTACAATACAAAGTTACTGTAAGAGATTTGTCCAAGGAAATAAAAGAAACCTCCTCAGGTATAAATTCATATTGAAAGATTTGAACTAAGAAGTATGTTATTGCTACAGATGTTTAATTATAACTACTGTAGGAAAAAAAAAAAAGTCTACTACTGCTCAGAGAAAGCACGAGGATGTTTTCCATCCTTAATCTGAAAAACAGTAAGAATATTTTTGGTTGTCATGTAAGGACATGATATAAGCAGGATAGAAATCGTGGAACGTGACTTAAAATCCCCCAAATATCCAATATTTCAATCAAGTGTTTGGTAGATGCCAAGGTTTAGACTAGATATGAAAGTAAATTGAGAAAAAGCCCTTAGAAATATTTTTTAACTTCAGAAAGTAAAAATCAATTACAATAAAAAACTGAAATTAAAAAAAATAACTGTACAGAGATGGAGAGAGGGGCAATGGAGGCCACATAGAGATGACCTTGACTGGATAATGTTGACTGGCCTGGGGTCCCCATTGCACCAGATTAGTCCTCTCTCTAATCCTAGTCCTTATCCTATTGCCACCAAACATGGAATAAGGATTTCGAAATCCTAATTCAATTTTCATCCACCCCAACAAACACACCCTAAGTTTCCAAGTTGCAGAACAAAGTTACCAATGATCTTGTAATAATGGACTTCAAAAAAATTATCCAATCAAAAATTGTACGCAACATCAAAAGTGTAGAATCGCTTAAGATCAGCTAACCGAGCAAGACTACAGAACTACACTATAAATGACCAAACTAAAAATGATCACGTTTCTACAATACTTAGTACCTTGGAGATCTACAGAAACAAGTCGAGGAGTATATGTAAGGATGCCCTGCAAGTGCAAATCAGTATCAATTAAAGCGTGTCTTTAGTAAATCACAAAACTGCAGAATCAAATTTGTAAGAACCACATGACGCATTGCGTACATTCTAAGTCATCACTCTCTGAATCTAACCTGTACACAGAGCAATCAAAGCCAAAGTTCTCACCTGATGCGTCTCACCACTACGATAGAGTACGTCCACGTCAAGCAGCGGGTTCTTGAATATCTCATCGGCATTTGGGTCCTCAGCCAGCCCCAGCAACTCATCCTTGAGGAAAAGGATGACAACAGATGTTTTACGACAAACCAGTAGTGTCAAAAGGCACAGAGCAAGCAAAACATATATCTCTACCACTAAGCATATCAATTCCAAATTTCTCCTCCTTTCAAAGAAACTGGGTAGACAGGGTAGACATCAATCAAACAAAGTTATTCAATTCAAAGGGAAATTAATAGCAAATGGGGCTAATGGAAAGAATCAATACGGCCCCACCATCCATGTTGTGACTATATTAATTCAAACAAGAAAAAAAAGAGTAATCATAGTACAGTACCTGAAAGTTCCAGAAGTGAGAGCCAATGAAATTAGCAAAGCCCCCGACTTGTACGGTCACAATTTCCCTCATAGCTCCGGCAGCGGCGGCGGCGGCAGCTGAGTATCCCTGCAAGGAAATGATTTTCTTCTTAGGGAGGCGCCAGCCGAAAGGTTTTCAGTGATGTTAAGGCGGCTCCAAACTGGTGAGAAGGAGGGTACAGCCGCAACTGCGCTGCAGCATTATACTATACTTGCAGGGTTTAAGGAAGGATAGGAGACCGGCGAATTACTTTTCCGTCCGGAGGAAAAGCTTTCGGAGAGAGGGAAGCGGAGTATGTGAATGCCGTTGGCCGGTGGGAGGAGGCGGAGCGAGGCGGCGGAGGCGTCGGTTTTCAGGTTTGAGAGCAACGCTGTCGATAGGACTCCCGGTGGTCGAGTAAACTGGCAATTTTGTCCTGAATTGTACAAGTTGCATCCATTGCATCAATATTAACGCCCCTTTGATTCCGCAATCAAAATTTGAAGTCTAACTTTCAACCGCAAACACTATACAATAAAAATCAATACCACAATTATTACTTTTTCTTTTTTCTTCAATTTTTTATCATTTAATTCAATTTTTAATATAAAATTCTATCAACTATCTATTACTTCTTCTACAATTTAAACAATACAATCAATACTTTTTTTAACTATTCATTATTTTTCTCACTTTTTTCTCATAATTCAACAACACAATCATTACAACCCAATTAAAATCAAAACTCAACTCTATTCAACTCTAAAACCAAACGCACTATAACTATATAAATTTTTTTGATTAATGACTCATAAAACTTTTCTCTCTAAAATACGAGAATAAATTCTTATAAAATCAATATTGATTCAAAAAATTTATATAGATAGATTCTTCATATCGTAAGGAAGCTACACTACTTGACGGACCGTAATTTCGTTGCATGATTTGAGAGATATCGCTCTCTGAAATTTCTGACTTATGAGTGAAAGTCAAATTTCAACCGTTTTTTTTTTTCTAACTTGTTTATTTACTTTTTGGCTCGAAACTTGATCCTAAGTAGTAGTGCTATATATAAGCTTTCTATAGCCAATAAAAACACGAGAATCGGAGATCTGAGCAATGAGAACGAATGCTCCAAAATCGGCTCCGAGGCAAAAGTAGTAAAAAGAACGAAGAGACTAGAGGGACCTTTTTGATGTAAATAATTGATGTTGGCAATGACCAATATGATGCTACCAAGGAATGACTGAATTGATGTGATCAAACAAAATGACTAAGTTGATGTGACGAAAGACCAAATTGATGTGACGAATAACTAAATTGATGTGACCAATGATCAAATTGATGTGTCCAAAGATGAAATTGATGTGCCCAAGCATATTGATATGCTCAATGACTAAATTGATGTGACAATGGACGAAATTGATGTGATCAATGATCTATTTCATGTAACATTTTTCTCAAGGATTTAACTGATGCAACTTGCATAAGTCAGTGACAAAATTGCCAGTTTACTCGACCATCAGAAGAAACAACTCCGAAAAGGGGTCGGGCAAACTTTTAAATTCTTTAAAAAAAATCTGGGGCCATCTTTTCAATTTTCAAATTAAATAATCAAGTGTTCACAAAAAAAAAACTATAATAAAGTATATATTTGATTGTTATTTACCAAAAAAATCTAATTAGTTATTATGCTAATGATGAGCCTCCTTAGGAGGAGATATATAGAGCCCACTCAAAGGCTGGCACGTTGTAATAAGTCAGATAACTGCAAGTCAAAAGTATTATAAAATGAAAGAACCATTAATATTTTGTAAGAAACTTATTATTTTTAAATAAAAGTGCTAATATACTTGTTGAATGGGGGAATTTGTTATTTAACAAGCTTCTCTATTATTTAATATGTACACGTGCAATATTTTAAAATAATAGGATTTCGCATCAAATAATAACATCCTGTTTGATTTTACAATATAATTTTAAGATTTTAACTCTAACTTTAACTCCAATCACAACAACAACAAAAATCAAATCTTCCAATTCAATAAGGTGGGCCTTATATATAAACTCACATACAACTCTATTATACTCAATTCAATTTTTAATACTAAATTCTCTCAACTATTCATTACTTTTTTAACAATTTAACAACACAATCATTATACAATCATCACTTTCTCTTAACTATTCATAACTTTTTCATACTTTTTCTCATAATTCAAAACACAATCATTATAACCCAATTAAAATCAAAATTCAATTTTACTTAACTCTAAAACCAAACACACCATAAGATTCTTTCCAAATGGCAAAATTATATTATTAGCCCTAGTTCAAAGCTAGAATCTTATTATTTTCGAAAAATAGCACCATATAACACGAATTTTACTTGATTTTCACATGCTAGCATGTTTTTCAAAGTTGTTCCGTCCCAACACAAATGACCATTTTCTTTTTAGATTTAGCACACCATTTAATTTTCGTCAAATGCACTAATAGTAAGCTAAGTAGGCTTGACTGTGAGCCCTCCCTGCATACGCGGACATGACATGTGGACCAGATAATAAAAAAAATTAAAAAAATAAAGGAGGAGCCAAGATCAAGGAAGAGGCTCCCCCCGATCCTCCACTCGGGCGAGGTTGCTGAAGTTGAGCCTCCGGTGACCTCACCCGATTGGGGGGTAGCTCCCCCCCGATCTCGGCTCCTCCTTATCTACTTTCAATAGAGATCAGGGAAGGGGCTCCCTCGATCTCTGCTCCCCCTCTGTCTCTGATTGAAAAACAGAGATGGAGGGGAAGCCGAGATCAGGGAAAGGGGTTCCCCTGCCAATCGCCACCTCTCATGATCTCGACTGTCCACTTGTTTTTTTTAAGTTTAAAACTTTTTATTGTTATCTCATCCACATGTCACGTACACATATGCAAGGAGGGCCCACCCTCAAACCAACTTAGCTTACTGCTAGTATTTCTGACCAAATTTAAATGGCACGCTATATTTGAAACGAAAATGGTTATTGTGCTAGGACGTGATAACTTTTAAAAAGGTTGTACGAAGTGAAAATTGGGTAAAATATATGCTTTATGGTGCTATTTTTCCTATTATTTTTTTACAACATCTAAAACCATTGTTTTTTTTAGGATGCCCCGAATGATAGCAATACTTATAAATAAATCCATATAATTCCTTTGACACGCCATTTGTATAAAACATATATACTGGTCGTTTTCATGTGCGGTGCACAGGTTTTAGCTAAAGGGAAGGATTATTTTTTGGGAGATTTTTCAAATTTTATAATCAAGGGTATTTAATTAATTTAATTGTTAATCCTAAGGGTTAGTGCAAGTGGTTAGGACGTGCATACTTTGTGAGTAGTTCACAAGGTCATAGGTTCCAATCCCCTTTGCACGCATAACCCTTGGTGAGGCCACCCACACATGTGTTTGCACATGGACTTATCTAGATCCATGGACTTGTGAGGTGTTCATGAGCCCAGGGAGAATAAACACTTCATTATTAAAAAAATAATAATTTAATTGTTGTGCTATATATAAGCCATATAATTTCCTTTTACACACTGTTATTTATTACAAGGGGCGAAGCCCGCCCTTCGCTACGGGACTTGGTAAGCATACTCGAACAAATATTGAAGAAATTAGACAGTCCTAAATTGCAGGACATGGGGATTCTTCTTGAGATGAACAAATGCCAATATACCCAGCCAAAAATCGGAATCAATATGATAATAATTAAGAAACATTAAAAGCCGGGACAGAACAAAGGCAAGAGGAAGAAGAACAAACATGAAGATGCCTCTACAATAGCTCTATGAAAGCACAAAAAGATTGCAAAAGAACACAAGAAATGAGTGAGTAAACAACAGGCCAATGCGTAATGCCAATAGATATCCTAAACCCAAACCAAGCTTGTAGCATGGATTCAACTCTGAATTGAGGACAAAAAGCCCCACGATGCGCTGTTTGTATGCGCTAGTTCTATTCTAACAACACAAAGCCCTGTTATGACTTTGACGGACCTGCAGTTATAGCCATTAGAGATCAAGTCATTTTCTCCTCACTTTCATATTGAAATTCTTAGCAATAATATCAGTAAACCAACTACTTGTCAAATAAGGTTCATCTCAAACAGTGAGGAATATATATAATCATCAACAAATCTGAAATATAACCCAAGTAGCACTACTAATAGAACGAAGAAAACTTCTGGAAAGTCTATGGAAAAATAAAAGGAAACGATCTTCAGTGTCATGGTAATTGAAAAGTTGATGAACTATTCTTGAATCTTCATGGTCCTTCCCTCCCTCTATTTTAATTTATATTAAAAGAAAATATTGGAATGTCGGCGTTGGAAGTTTTTCTTGAAATTCGCAGTTCTCTTCTCTCATTGCAAATGCAGGCAATTTTTCTAGAATTATGCATTGAGACATGGGCTTACTTGTCCATCCACCTGCTATGTCAGCAGAAATTTGCCGCTAATACGTAAAATTCAAGACTTCTTGCATGCTAAGGAATATGGTCTATCATTGCTTGCTTGATTATCTGCCCGACACTTTGCTTTGAAGATTTACTTATGTATTCTGAAAAATAGAAAGGACAGACTCTATAACATAATTTGGAGCCAAGACTCATTTATATGGACTGATGATAATTCCCCTTACTTTTTTGTGCTGGCATTAACTCTCCTTTTCTTTTTCTCTTTTTCTTTTTTTCTTTTTTTTCAATCATTGACTGACTGTGGCAGAGATCTCTCTTCAAATTTGAAGAAATGCCACGGAATAGACAAAATACAAAGAAGAAGAAGAAAAGACTTAGATGGTTCAATCTAATCAACTCCAGCCGCATGCAAAAGAAAAAAGTTCAGGAAACAAGATATCAAAAATTCTGGCCCAATCGAAGTCCCACAGCCACGCCATGGAACATTCAAGAACAGCCGCATAAGGAAATCCAGCCTAACCTCAAAAAAGTAGTAGGCATGAATCGACCCGATGACCACACGGAAAAATGACGCGCACTACCCCACCAAGAGGAGAAGCCACTTCAATCTTGCTCAACATAATATATTATATCCCATAATAATTCGAAATAAAAAAGGGCAAAATTTTAATTTTGACAGCTGGCAGAATAAATAAAAATTTTAGTTATATTTTATTTTAATAATTTGAAATAAAAAAGAGCAAAATTTAATAGCTTGATAGTTGGCAGAGTAAACAACAGTTTTAGTTTTATTTTATTTTATATTATATGTTGAGTATGCATATGATTTTGTCTGTTCTAAAAAAAATTATAAATATATATTTATTATTTTTATATAATAGATAAAATTATATGCATTCTCTTTTTATATTAAACAAAAAATATGCATATAATTTTTATCTGTTATTAAAAAAAATTATAAATTACACTTAATGATGCATTCCTGCGAGTGCTCATGAATATTTTAAAAAATATAAATACTATATGGAATGATAAGTTTGGCCATGTACATATCGTGCATGTAGCCCTACAAAAAGCATTATTTTTTATAATATAATGAAGTATTCTATACATTTCTTTAATAACTAAAATTCTTTTTTAATTTAAAAATTCTTAATTTAAATTAAAAATATATCTATCTATATCTATATCTATCCATAATATAATAAAGTATTCTATCTATCTATCTATCTATCTATCTATCTTCTATTAAAAAAAAAACTGGTCAATCTTTCCCACATGGCCAGCAGGAAGGATTTTTTTATACTTTCAATTTTTTTTTAATTTTTAAACTTTTTTATTCTTATGCATATTTTTTTATAACGAAGGGTGTTCAAGTTGCAACCAGTTATTTTTCATAACTCTCTTGAATGCCTATAAAGTTCCTGACCGAGGTGTTTGAGTTCCAACCGACAAAAGCTAGTCCATCCTTCCTACATGGCGACTAGGGAGGATTTTTATACTTTCATTTTTTTTTAGATTTTAACATTTTTTATTCTTATGTGTGATTTTTTTTGTATAATGAAGGGTGTTCGAGTTGTGACCGATTATTTTCCATAACTCTCGTGAACATTCTACAAGGTTCATGGAAGGGGTGTTTGAGTTTCAACCTACTATTTTTCATGACTCTCATGAACACCTAACAAAGTTCATGATGGAACAAATTATAGTTTGATTACACACCTTTTTTTTTTTATCCTTATGTGTGATTCTTTTTTTTTTCTCCTAATAATGAAGGGCGTTTGAGTTTCGACTGACTATTTTCCATGACTCTCATGAACATCCTATAAAGTTCATGATAGGGGTGTTCGAGTTTCGATCGACTATTTTGCACGATTCTCATGAACTCTCTACAAAGTTCATTTCAAAGTTCATGATGGGACAAATTATAATTCGAGTACACATCTTTTCTTTTAAAGGGTGTTTGAGTTTCAACCGAATATTCACCACGATTCTCAAAAATACCCTACAAGTTCATGGGACATATTATAATTCGGCCATACATGTCAAACGTGAATTTTATTCTATTTTTAAAAAGAAAACATAGGATATTGCCTAGTTAAATGGATTATGTAACATAGAAGGAGAAAAGCAAGTTGCGGCATTGCCGCGGGCTTTTTACTAGTAACTACTAAGTCTACTATAATACAAATTGAGGGTATTTGAATTTTAAGCTCCCAAGCCTATAGAGCCGAGTATTACCAAAGTCGTCTCCGGGATTCATCGAGCGACTAGCTCATCATGAGTGGCCTCGACTCACAGTGCTCCTACTGAGACTTTAATAACGTTTGATTGATTATGTTTAATTAATTCGTAGTGGAATTTTTGATTAAACAAAGCTTGTATATATGAAACTGTGAACATCTATAAATTTAAGGGTCGATCCAAAATGTGTCTACGAAAATTAGAACGTATAAAATTAAGGGTTGGAAGGTCGCAATTGACGTGTCGATATTTTAATTTTTTTATTGGAAGGATGGATTTAAAATGATAATCCTACAGCAAAAGAGCTTCACCTAAGGGAATTGTTTCTCGACGAACTTAAAAAGGAATACGAACTTAAGCGAGAAGGTGCAATTTCAATAGAGCCAGAAATGTTTAAGCGAGGAGACAATGAACCACTTTTATATGCCATGGATTGAGAAATTCGAACGATTCACCACCGTGGGAGCCAAATATATAGATTTCCTGCGATTTTCCTTAGTTTTCTCGATATAGAAGGAATCCAAACAACTCCGAAAAATTCATTCATAATAGAAAACAAGAAAATTATCACCTCATATTTAAAGCTGCCATTTATACAATGGTAGGCAGCTATTGCAAGGGGATATGGTTCATTTTATTTGTATGTATTTGTATATATTTAATTTATTTATATATATATATATATATATTTACACAAAAGAGCCAAAAGCCTCTCTATTTCATCTAAAAATATTACAAGTTACGTAATATGCTTACACAGTAAAGAGGCTACAGCTTAACCCAGACCACCATATTTGTTCATCAGCAGTTCCTTATACGGTCAGCTTCTCCGATCTACCAGCGGAACTGCAGTCAAAACCGAAGCAAAATTTCACGAATAAGCCAACCAAATCCACGTTATACAGTTAGTAAGGGGCAATTATCGTAGATGGGTGGTATTATTAACTTACCAGCATCTTCTTCTTTTTCTTGTCGATGTAAGCTTGGAGCTCATTCTGTCGAACCATCGCGTCCTCTAAGGCCTGCACCATCCAAACAGTCATCTGGTTGTTAACTTAGCCCCGTAAAGAGTCCCTCATCAGGAAGGAAAAGGAAGTAACAGTTGGAAGTTGAAGCTTACCTTCTTAGTCGTGGTGAGCTCCTCCTCCAAGGCACTAACCCGACTCATAGCAGCATTCAGCATCTCCTCCTTTTCTGCATTCATGGCAGCGTGCCTTGAGGTCAGCATGTCGACTTTGTCCTCCAACTTCGCCATGTGCTTGATAATTGCAAAGCACTCAGGGGCAGAGAGAGGGGCCGGAGCAAACTGTTGGCCCTTAAGCATCGGATCAGCACAGTAGACAGCCGAGGAGTAGAGAGATGCATTGGTGAGCCTCCTGGGCACTGATCGGGAGACCCTGGCAACGGTCACTACACCCATGACGAGTGCCATTATTGCTTTCATAATCTGGGACCCGAATTTGTCAGCTGGGGCCTTGTACGAGTTTTGCACCGAGTAACAGTCCACTCCTGCTGTTTTGGGAAGATGATAGTATCAGAATTGCCAAAGTTTGAAAGAAGACCTGAATTTATAAGCCAAATAACGATGTCTAATAAATCGTGATAGTTTCACGTGATGATAAGGTCATTGCAGACCTAGCTAAGTTGATAAGGATGGGATAAATCCCAAACTGGAATGTACTTCGAACGGTACCAATTTTAAGTGATTATAAAACAGATATTAACAATGGAATATACCTTTTGATTGCACGAATCTTGCATTTTGCAGAAGCTTCTCAAAGGCCGGGTCGACAGTTTTTCCGATCATTGCAGCAAGATCCTCGTACGCAGAAGATTTCTTGCAATTATTATTGCTGAATGAAACCTGCATTTTAATTAACAATATGAAGATGAGCATCAGGGGGCTCTCATTAGATTTAGAAACTAACGGGATAGAAGTAAAATGGAAAATCTTTTCCCTTTTTGGGTAAGACAAGGGAAGTTCATTCTCTTTTACCATTTTCGGGAGGTGATGAGGTTGTGCGTATTCTGCATTGTCTTTCGGCAGTTGAGCGTGTGAGTTTACAACCTTCACATCCACACACATGCTGTTCTCAGACGAGTCGAGTTCCTACAAGATTTTAGGATACAATTTAAGGGATTTGCATGATTGATAAAATCAAAGGGAAGATCGAGTTGAGCCTCAAGATCAAGGATAAACCTTAAGGTGCTCGGCCTCATCCTTTAAGGTTGTCTTCTCATCAACAGCTTCGGACACGGATTTCCGGCATTTGTGATCTCCATTTTGGACCATCTAAAAGAACATCAAGCAAGAGAGATTTTAGGTCCTTGGACTTTACATGAATAGCCATTGTGAATTGGGGATGAAGGAAGATCGGGGTTACCTTCAGAATCTCCGCGTCCTTCCAGGGGCCTTTGTCGGAACCCATGCAGCCACCTTCACAGTTGCAGGTGC
The DNA here is from genome assembly GCF_007655135.1 of Punica granatum. Lineage (NCBI taxonomy): Eukaryota > Viridiplantae > Streptophyta > Magnoliopsida > Myrtales > Lythraceae > Punica > Punica granatum. The sequence goes on from NC_045132.1 coordinate 6,544,949, forward strand.
CTCCGAGAAATTCGGGCAACTCACTGATACAAATCCAACAATGAAAAAATACTATCAGTCAAGCTCCATTCATAGAAGACGAGAAATGAAAAGATCTATGGATGAAAGAATTCTAATTAATTACCTTGCGTCGATTATCTCGAGCAACTTGCTCTGATATTTGGTACCAAGAACCTGGTGGACAAGGATTGTATTAGTGGTATTACATGATTCGATTATAACTATAAAAAAGTCGAAAGATTGAGAATCTGATGTTTACATTAATCTTGGCTGCAGTCTTTGGGTCGAGGAACGACTTAACAGTGTTCCACAACATTCTGAATCCGGAGCCGGCATTGATGATAAACATGCGGTTCAAGGACTAGGATAAATATTGTAAGTCAATACAAAATGAAGCCATAGGAACAATAGAGATCTATCAGGATATAAATAGCTTGTGAAAAGTTGGTACCTCAGGGTAATTGTCACCGTCGATCTTCTGAATACGTGTGAGAAGGTCCCTAGCAGCTTTGCTGAATTGCTTGAATCCCTGCAAAACCAACAGATCTCACATGTTTTAGTTCGCGTTTAGGATAACATAGTCGCTATTATTCCTTCTTCCTTGTGAAGACAAACGTTTGTTAGGGTGAATTCGAGAATGACTACTCTTGGGATCGAACGTACCACGCCGTCCACATCGAGGATCGTGGTGCTCTGATCGATGTGCTTCTTTGCTGCAATCGAACAGGCGGGGAACTTAACGTTTAAGGTCCTCTCAAACTCCTGAACATGGTACTTCACATAGCGATCCATGTTTGTAACTTGCATGAGCTTGTTTGCATCGACTTGTCCGAGCCTCTCAATGTACAAGGGTCGACCTTCCTTGTCCACTCCGTGGTGTCCTTGTGGGTAATACTTCTGGACTTCCTTCAGCTCTGTGAACTCGAAATCCTGTAATTCAAGAAAAGGGACAATGAGTAAGTGATAAGAACTTATAGTAATCCAAGCAAGTTCCGAGATTCCCCGTTAAGGCTTGGCGAGAGGAATTAACAAGCAGGATACCTCCATAATAGTATCAGCAGCAAACTCCTTCCTCCATTGGAGCATGTCAGCCCACATTTGCTTTGTCTTCTCAATGTCAAATTTCCTGGCCTTCAGAAACCTGCACCATCAACAGCAAAATCACATAGTACTTTCAATTACTTCAGAAAATAATCTCCTCTACTGAAATTACGTAGCGATTCTATTACATTGTTCAAAAGAAGATCTCATGCTGAAGTACCTGAGCATCAGATGATAATCATCGTGCTTCGAAGGCAACAGTTCCTCGAGAATAAGTGCCTGCCTGAAGGCATCGACTGCCTTCAACTCCTCAGCATCATGCACGTCCTCGATGTCTACAGCCATGACTTTGCTGCTCCTCCGGCCCTTCCATGTCAGAGAATCTCGGAATTTGTTGGAGGCGCTGATTGCTTTCTTCTTTAGGGATGCAATCTTGTTCTTCCTCTTGTCCTCGCAAAAATCAATCTCGCATCGATCGTGAGCTGCATGTAAATAAGCCAGGCATCAAATACTGACCTTTTTTTCTAATCGGCAAGACCCGGAAACAAATAGACGAACTAGTTAAAGAACATAATGAGCGAAGCCGATCGAGAGAGAGAGAGAAGGAATACCAAATCTGGGAGATAGGAGTCCTGACATGGTGTCCCTCTTCGTCGCCATTTCGATGATATTGGATTTACTATGCCAGAACCAATAGCCCTTGCCAAATGTCTACAGGCATTACACAATGAACAACAAGAACCACAAAACCTTCAAGCTCGGTACGGAAAAACAAAAGCGGATATTACTCCATGAATATCATTGAAAACACATTCCACAAAGTAAATCGACGCAATATCACCCCGAACTAGGATGTGATTTCGTATTGAGAATTCTTGTGGGAATTTTTCTTTTCTTACCTTTTTGAAAATGTAGCAGAAGGGGTTTGGGGGAACGGGAAGAGTGGGAGAAGAGGGAATTTAAAATGAGGGAACTTCTGGAGCAGAGCTTTTCTCGAGATTTGGCTGCCATTAATGGGCAACTGAGCTGAACCGTAAAAACAGAGTACCCGCCATTGTTAAAGCAGAAGTTAGTGACCGTTAGGGGCTGATCTTCTCCGCTAAACTCGAGCCTCCTCCGTTGGAATCTATCTATCTAGAGGATTGCTAAATCCTCCAAAAAATTAGCCTAATTTCTCTCGCTTTAAAATGATATTTTCTTCCTAATTTGTCCCGGACTCCTAACGCATCGGAATCGACATTTTTTTTTCCTCCTGCAAATATGGGGACTGCTATTTTCTTGATTCCACCAATTTTTATTTTGCGTAATTTTCATATCATAGTAGTCGTTCGTTCTTTCTCGGTCGAACTCTTCATTCACTTGCATTACATAAAATAAGATAATTAAACAGACATATAGGAGATTGAAATGATATAGCATCACAACACATAATAAATTCTGTGGTTCATGTAGGATAATTTGCTTAATTAATCGACTGAATTAGTTATATATCATCGGTTTGGGATACTAGTTGTACATGTTAATACTGCTATAACTCTTAATAAAGAAATAAGGACTCGAAAGAAATGCAAATACTCATAAGCCAAAAAGAAACTACGCATGATATCATGCGGTTCACTTACCCTCTATTTAGATTGAGGGAGACAGAGGGGGAATAAAAGTACAGAATTGCATATGAAATTTTCTGAATATCCCATACAGGTACCTTCCCTAGTCTGAGAAAGCTTTATATGTAATGGGTGTACCAGGTGAACAAAACATTAAATAGTTTGGTTCGGTAGCTCAAATCTTAAATGATTTTCTTCACAAAATATGGTTTTGGTCGATAGCTATAAACGCAGGGTGATTTTTATTTTCAAATAACCCTTTGATACTCTGCAGATTACAGTTCTTATTATTATATATGGGATTTTTTAATTAGAAAGATTTTTAAATTGATTATTAGGAGGATATAGTCATTAGAGACTAAAGGGCAAATTAGGAAGGAAAAAACACTCGATTTTCCTTCATATTTCTCAGAATAGCATCTTCTTCTAGAAATAACTATTCTTAGCATGACAATGGAGAATCTCATTGCTATTACTCAAACAAGCATGAAAGGTATATGCCGCGTCGATTAAGTCAAATTGAATTTGTAATTATTGGGCTAATTGTTGGAGACTCAAATGATGGATATGTGAATACAATAACTTAAATGATTTCTATTCCTCCATGAATTTAGGAACTTTTGCTCGAATTGTATGGTTTACATACGGGAACTGATAACATTCGAAATTAGAGAGAAACACTTATTACTTTTAGGATCTAAAAAATTTGCCAAGATAACAGTACGATACTATTAGATTGATATGTTCGGACGATTTGCCATTTTAGCAACTAAAAAAAAAGATATTCAGAAAAAAAAATAATAAAAGGGAAGATTACCCTGCTTCGATTCCCCATTTTCTCAACGGATAAACTTTCCTTCTAATTTTGGGAAATAAATGTTCCAAGGATTTAGCATCCTTTACGAGCCTCCTAAAATGAGTGCTTTTTTCCATATGCCAGCCAAGATTCGCCATGTCATATGATGAGGGAAGGATCAGCCAAGATTTTCTCATAAACTAAACATGTGTTTGTTTGAATTTATTTTCAAGTATTGAATTTTAAGTGGTTACAATCTTACTCTCATGTGGTTTGGTAATCCTAATGTCCTAAATTCAAATTCCTTCTATGTATTTGTCAAAACCATTTGCTAGTTGTGAGCCCTTCCAGCTTGGATTGGGGACATCAGCTTCTGTTAACTATACTAGGCCTTTGACGGTGCTACATTGACGGGACCAGTACTTGCGCTGATTGTTCAATTCGTCTGAGATATCTGTGGTTTAACATAAGAGTCTAAACATTGTGTAACGGAGGCGGTAGAGTTGTTATCACTGCTGTCCACAATTTTATTCATAAAAAAAAGTATTGAATTTTAGGTGTTTTATTTTGAAGTGTTCAGTTGACAAGTGCTCAGCATAATAAGTCAATCTTGTTTGGTAGGAAAAATGGAAATACTTTTTAACTTATTTTACTATTAATATGAAATATTAATTAGTACAAGCTTTTGAAAAATTTAGAGCTCTTTTTTTTTTATCAATCAAGAGTTCATAATTTTACACATAAATAGCTTTATCATTACTTTCAATTATACTATATATATTAGTTTTCACATTAACTACTATGACAAATCAACAAATTCTGGAAAAAAAAATTCTGACCTGTGGCATCGTACATATGCAATATCCTAGTTATTTTCTAAAGCATTATCCTTTGAATATGCTCTGGGTGCTCGCAACACCTTATATTTAAGAGGAAACCATCTTCCTTCTATACCTTTGGGTTGGTTGACTTTTTTCGATTATAAAAGAGGCTCATGGCATGGTACAAGAATAGCAAAAACCTTTTTTTTTTTTTTGCTGTATAAGGAATAGCAAATACTAAATAAAGCGGTATAGAAGTCCGACTTACGGAGATTGAAACCTAAAACTTTATGGTCTTGAGTTGGTGATTTATGCTAATGCACCAAGTCACCTTCCTCATTGATTTCATTCTGCCTCCGATAGTCTGAGAGAAATATCAAAATGCACCTTATATTAAACTTCTTGTTGAAAGATTTGTAGAATGTTTGTTTTAATTAATGACAGTTTTCACAATTAGTGGAGCATTTTGAGACTATTTTTAGACTAAGGGGCAAATTGAAATTAATAGTTTGATTCCATAATCAATGGACTAAAGGCTTGGTATGAGAGTGTTGTTGCTGAAACAAAAATGCTAAAATATAATTGCTGAAAATAAGTATTAATTTGAGGAAAAGAAAAAGTATTTGAGATGTTACATTTGAAACTGTTGAATTAAATATTAATACTTAAAAATATAAAATCTATATATAATATATAAGCGCTTACATATTCACCATTGCATGTCATTTGTCCAAAATTTTAAAATGGAGGCATCTCATTCACCGACTTTTCATATGCCCACAACCTCCATTTTATTAATTGATATTATTATTATTATTATTATTATTATTATTATTGTTATACTAAGCCAATTAAGCTCAAACTATATATAATACATAATTGTTGATATATTAATTATTATTAGAGTAGACTATTACTGTCGCTTTCCACTTATTCATTAGCAACAGTTTTTGCCCGTGATATATTTTTGTCACCAACTAGCCCCAAACGTTGGCATTCCGTCTACTATTTATACCATTCCGTAACGGAAAGTGACGAAAAAGATAATGCCGTCCATGAATTTTCCGTCACGGAGGTTAACGGAATGGCATAAATGGTAGACGGAATGATAATGTTTGGGGTTAATTGGTGGCAAAAATATATCATGGGCAAAAATGGTTGCTAATGAATAAGTGGAGGGCGACAGTGGTATTCTACTATTATTATTATTATTAGGGTAAATTACAAAAAAAAATCCAAGTTTTGTAAAATGTCTCAATTTTGTCATAAATTTTGTTTTGTAACAAAAAAAACCATAAGTTTTCTAAAATGTCTCAAAAATGACCTCCGTTATAACTTCCGTCAATTTTTGCTGCTGATGGTGGGTCCCTTTAACAGTGCACGTAGGTCACACGTAGGCAAAAATTAACGGAAGTTATAACGGAGGTCATTTTTTAGACATTTTAGAAAATTTATGGTTTTTTTTGTTACAAAACAAAATTTAGGACAAAACTGAGACATTTTACAAAATTTGGGTTTTTTTTTGTAATTTGCCCTTATTATTATTATTATTATTATTATTACTAAGCCAATTAAGCCCAATCTTTATATAATAATATATAATTGTTGAGACATTCACCATTGCATACTATTTGTCCAAATTTTCAAAATGGAGGCCTCTCATTTATCGACATTTCGTATGCCCATAACTTTCGCTTTATTAATTAATATTTTTATTTTTCTTAGTATTATTATTATTAGTATTATATATGACTGAGCCAATTCAGCCCAATGGGATAATTGCTATGCCAAATGGGATAATTGCTAGGATGATGATGATGATTATTATTATTGTTGTTGTTGTTCTTATTGTAATATTGCTATTGTTATTATTATTATTGTTATTATTATTATTATTATTATTATTAAGTCAAATGAGATATATTATTATCGTTAAACCAATTAAGCCAAATGAGATATATTGTTATCGTTAAGCCAATTAAGCCAACCAACCTAGTAATGCCTTTAAGAAATTAAAAAAGCTTTAAAACCTTAACTTCAAACCCTAAAATATATGACTTAATACTTTGTAGATTTGATATTTTTTTGTTCACTGTTAACTTGACAGTTGGTAGAGAATTGATCATATATTTATGTACTAATAATTATTTCTAGAAATCTAGTTAAACAATAAAATGTACAAGTTTTTGCAAATAATAATTCAGCACGTGGGTGAAATCGCTTGTTAATACTAAAGCACATATTAACCTATTGACGAAAATCATGCTTCAATCACTAATATCAACCAAACTATGATTTTGAGAAGCACATATTAATCTACTGAAAAAAAAAATCACGCTTCCAATCACTAATATCAATCAAACTATAGTCTTGAAATAGTTTATCAAACACTACTTCTATTTAAAAAATAAAAAAAAATATTAAAAGACTGACGCCACGCTCCAAGATGAAGTCTCAAAGCTTTTTGTTAAACATATGCTCATTTGCTTGTAGGCCTGGACAAATTTGAGATGGTATCAAAACAAAGGTTTGAAATAACATCCCTTCACATGCCCCCTTCAATTTCACCCGATTAATTTCCAAAATTATTTTAACCCACACTTGAGGGATTGTGGTTATCCAATGAATTAATATCATCGTGTAATAAATAAAGTCGATCTTTTTAGATTAGATAATTCGAGGTCATACCTAGTCTCACTTATATCAGTTGAATTGAATGGAAAAAATCTAAGGTTTTATTTGGGAATAGAGTAGAGTTCATTGAAACTATAAATAATTATATTTATTTAGGATTGTGTTGTTAAATTATGAAAAAAAAAGTGAGAAAATGTAATGAAAAGTTGAGAGAAAGTAATGATTGTGTTGTTGAATTATGAAAAAAAATAATAAATAGTTAAGATAATTTAATATTAAAAATAGAATTGGATGGTAGTTAAGATAAAAAAAATTGAAGAAAAACGTAAAAATAATAATTGTATTGTTGAATTAAATATAAGTGGTAAGCCACTTCATACGACATTCTCTATATAATTTTCATGTTCTCACCATCAAGTTCCTCCGTCGATAGCCGGAACAGCTCAGGCGTTCTAAGGAAATACTGCTATCAACAAAGCTCAGAAAACCATCCCACAACTTGTCTTTCTGCCTTAGAAGTAAATAGAAGACGACGACTATGTTGAAATGGAATGTGAGATTTCAGCCAAAATTATACCACCGCACAGCTACGAAAACAATCCAGTCCTTAAAAAGAAGAAAAGATAATTATGCAGGTCCACTAGTCAGAATCAGAGTCGGGGTCCACTGAAGATCTCACCGCTCTACGTCTACTTTCTGGATAGTCACCATCCTCATCATCTTCATCGTCCTTCTTCTCGCTTATCATACCTGTGAGCTCATGGAGCAGTAAAATGAACAATGAGTTTAATGAAGTCAGCATCGGAATAACTAGAAATTCCCAAAGTACCATTACCTTTCTTTATCAAAAGGTTCTCGAGCGTCTTTGTAGCGAAATCGTCTTTTCCTCCTAGATCTTGAAACCCGACCAGTCTATCCACTGCAATTCCGTTTCTGAAAATAGAAGCCACAATCCCGTAAGCTTCCCACGCAATCTTAATTATAGATTATGGAAAAGTGAGCTTGGGTTCTTAAGGAGAAAGGAATACAATGTTCTCCCCATTTTGCAATATCAAGGTTCCCTTGTTTTTCTTTTTGAATGCCTTGTAGAATGCAAACTTCCTCCTCTCTGTCATAAGAACTTTCTGACACTGTTACCACTTGTATTTTGAAAAACTAGGAGAGTTCTCCATTTTCAATTTCTCGATGAATGTCCGGTCGCTATTTAGAAAGTGTGTTTTTCAATAAAAACATGAAAACTTGTACAAAGTGAATAAAAAAGAAACTTATTCTTTCCATGCAAGAAAATAGATATATGGAGAGCAAGTAGAATTCCAACAACTCACCTAAAAAGTACAACGCAAGGCAAGGTTTTGATGCCGAGTTTGGTCACGAAGAAGGGAGCATTCTGCAGTCAAAGTTTCAGATCACGATTTCCAGTCTACTAAGATTAATTATTCAGTGACCTGAAACTGAGATCACAATCCAACAACAGGAAAAGGCGGTCTCCAGTCTCACTAACCTCTGCATCGAGTTTAATAAATTTGGTATTGAGATGCCTGGGCGTGAGGGACTTCAGATGCTTGTCCATTATCCTAGATGTAAAAGAAATTTGTTTTCAGCAACAATGTAATACAAAACGAACCTGCATGAGAGAGAGACGCACACACTTATAGAGACACAGAGACAGAGAGGGAGCATTACTTGCACCGGTAAAACTCCCGATGGTAGAAGTGGCAAATAACCTTTTCGCTCTGTGTCACCTCACCCAAGAAGTCTCCCTCGGTTATCTCTCTGTACTCTCCATGACCGTGCTTCTTCAGTTCTTGTCGCTTCTCCGCTTCTTTCTGGTGACGAAGAAAGCAAAAGGGCTCTTAAACAAACCTCCTCATATCAAAGCAACACCGACATTGCCTGCTTCCTCTCATGCATGTAAAATACGTGAGTAGGAACACCAGAAAAACAAACCTTCAGGGCTGCGATCCTATCAGCGTGCAACTTCTCGAGTTCGGGGTCCTATCACATGACCAGCAGAAACGGAATGAAACATTTAAACCCGACGATGCCGAACCTATTACGTATGTGTTGCTCTGAACAGAAGAGAAAACTTACATCCATTAACTCGTCGAGATCGACCTCCTCATTGATAGAACTCGATGCTGGTGCCTTCTCCTGGGCTAATATCCCCTGTAAGTCAGTGAACGAAGATACGATGAACAGTACGAAACTCTCATCGTAAACAAATGATTGATTAAGATATCAAACTACCGAAGATCACAAACTCCGACCCAATAACAATTAACAGAGGCATGGCTTCACCAATAAGTAAACACCAAGAAGAGAACTTTAACCCGATATCAGCCTAATCTCGAAGCTCAAATGCAAGAAGCTAACATTACTCAATCAGTTGAGCTTCAACTTCAGGTCTCGCAGTAAAATGGCAGCAGCAGAAGGCGAAGAAAGAGATTGAAAATCAAAATGGCCCCCGGGGGGGGGGGGGGGGGGGGGTGGGGGAGGTGGGTGGGGAAGAGCGGACCTTCTGGTAGTCGCGAGCAGCAGCGGCCATTACATTCCCGAAGGCTAAATTCGAGAGGGTCGATTTCACTGAATTGGGATCCATCTCCTGCTAGCTCCGTGGTCTCTTCTCCTTCTGGAAATCAAGAAAATCAGAGCAGGTTCGGAAATGTTGGCAGAATCACAATTCAGGGCATGGGGGAGACGATCAATGCGGATCTGAGAAGGGTTTGATGCTTAATCGGAACTGGGATTTGAAGGAAGCATTACCTTGGGATGAAGAACAAGATCGGTAACGGAGGTTTGAGCTATCGGTCGGAAGTGGCTGGCGAGGGGTGGGGGGTGATACTGATACGGAAAATGGGAGGGTACGTAATCGGGCGTTGAACCGGACCGGATATGGCGATTCGACCGGTTAGATGGATGAAGATGAAAACTTCCGCTAAGTCAAGGGGACTGAAATCAAATTTGTATCAAAATTAGGCCCAGAAGTGGAAAGAAGAAAAAGTTAATGAAAAACCTTAAGCCTGATCTACGCCTATTGTAGGTAATTAAAATGGGCTTTCCCGCGCTTACGATGAGAAACTCCATTCGTATGAAAAGAATATACCACGTCGTTAGCTGCTTGGCAATTTTAAAAGTTTTTGATTGATCGATTTTTTATTTCCCCCCATTTGTGGAAATGCATTTTTCTTTCACAAATCTATCATACAATATAATTTACAAATATCATCGTACAAAAAAAACATAATCCCAAAAATGAAGAAAGCTAACACGGGCTCTTGTACTTGTCAATTTTAAATAATAATTGATTTCCCTAACATGACACTGGTTTCCCCACGTTAAATACGTGTGAACTATGCTACACACTATCTATCCGACTGTGAGAAGACCCCGTATCACTGGCACACGGAGTCATGCTAAAAAGTTCTTGTATTTGAATATTTAATGCATTCAAACACGACTTAACAATCGGAAGAGACGCTGGTGAACAATGAAAGTGTGTGTTGGCTTTCCAAGTAAACCACGTCCCCTAAACTTTTAAATATTTATTATACTCCCCATACTCTATGTCCCTATTCATATTTACAATGGCACTCGCACGGTGAGATCTACATTATTATTAGTAACTGAATTAGAAAATGGAATAATACAGGGACTCGTCATAAATAATAATAATAATAATAATAATAATAACCGTCTTTCACCTCCACAATATTCCGGAATGGAAATTTTAACTTTTGCCAGAAAAGGTCTCAAATACCCATAATAAACCGTAAAAATTTGACGTGCCAATTACACAACAAAGTTCGATCTGCCCATTACACAACTAATTGCTATATAATGCATATATTATTATGACAGTTATCATATATAAATATAATCTCATAACAAACACGGCATCGCTATTCTTCATAACGATAACCTGACGTACCAAAACTACTGCTGCCTCTTTTGTTCAAGAAATTGATGCATTACGAAGAATGATAGAAGCACAGGAGCAAGAAATTGTAACTGCATTGTTTGAGCTATCTCTGCAGAATGCTTTCGTCTACCATACTGTCGTACACGTACTATTGTACGAGGCTTCCCAATCTGAAAAAGAATTTGTTTCAATGCTTAAAACTACACAACTTGATGCATACCTATTCCAGTACTCCTGCGGGATTTATGCTGCATTTGCTCCGAAAACAGTGGGATGGAAGATGGCCTTAATTAGTTCTGCTTCTCACCCTTTGTCCACACACCACCTCTGAAACCGACATCTTCAATTGGGAAGGACTCCAACTCTGGGCACCAACACACACTCACAACCCTCAGGTAAGGCATTGCTGCTTGGAAGTTTGACCACTCCTCCGCCAAGTCCGACAGAGACTCCAACATCAGACCTCTAACTTTCCAGACATTCCTCTCTCTCCCCCAAAATCCTTGGCTCATCTTTGCAAGATTTCCTGACGAGATTGAGAGATATGTAAGCTTAGGAAGTGATTCAGGCCTGAGCCACATTGGGCTCGTGTACCCAGGATAGAATTTCAGTGATAGTTCATGGAGATTCTGCGGAGGAGAGAGCTTCTCAAGCTTTGTTATGAGGTCGCTCTCATGAGCGTCGAAGCAACTAATTGAGAGAAACTCCAACCGTTGAAGATTCAATAGTGTGTCAACCTCATTTTCCCCGATCTCATCGCCCCGGGTGAACTGCAACCCAAGTTTTCTCAGCTGGGTCAGCTTCTTCAGCTCGGAAACACGAGAGCCTCCGAATTGGTCCGGTCTTGCAGGCCTGAAGCCCAGTAAGACCTCAAGGCCCGACAGGTTCCCGATTCCCTGGGGCAAGTATCGGAGGGACCCGCAGTAGGCCACATCAAGAACCTGAAGATTCTTTAGAGTGGCTACTGTAGTTGGAAGAATTCTCAGATTCTGACAGTAACTCAAGTCGAGAATCTGAAGGTTCTGAAGCTTGTTCAAGGACTCTGGTAACTCGATCAAAGGGTGACTGTTGCTTAAGCTCAGATAGGTCAAATGTCGCAGGGATGCGATTTGCCTTAACAAACCAAAGAGAGGTGTCTCGAATATCGACTTGGAGAGGTCTAACACTCGCAAGTATCGACACTCGACAAAACTCTTAGCATCTTTGGAGGCAACTTTATTGACTTCACCTGTTTTTGTTGTAGATAACAATGTCCGAAGCTTTTGATTTGCAACAAAGTTATCTTGCTTGACCGTGTTATTGATCCCCCAGTGGCGGCAGCTAATAGAATCTTTCAGGTCAAAGAATGAGTCCTCCCGTGCGATCTTCATGATCAACTCCTGAACCATATCATGAATCTTACAAGTGATTATCACCCCATTGTAAGTCTTGTCAACTGGTTCTATAAGGCACCGGTTGGATAGTTCAGAGAAACAATCTTCAGCAGAATCAATCATAGATCTCCCAGTCCTCGTCGGAACAAACCCTTCCCCAATCCACCAATACATTAGTTGCTCCTTGTTTATGACACAATCTTCAGGATAGAGAGATAGGCAGAGGAAGGATGACTTTAGGTGACCCGGAAGCTCATCATAGCTCAATTGAAGAGAAGCATTCAGGGCCTTCAGTGAGTCCGAATAATCTCCTGCCAGCTCGTCCCGGAAATGTTCTGCAATCATCTTCCACTCTCTGTGGTTTGGTTCCCTGCAAAGCATCATTCCTCCGATGGCCTTTATTGCCAATGGGAGGCCCTTGCACTTGTCCACAATCTCCTTCCCAATTTCCTCTAGGTGAGGATAGATGCACTCTCCCCCTGTGGCCGCGAACGCGATCTTTCTAAAGAGGAGCCAACTCTCGTAGTCATTTAAGAATTTCGGGCGGTGAATTCTCCAGTCAGGCACTCTCATCTTCTTCGCTACAACCTCGTTCCTCGTTGTGATTATGATGCAACTTCCATTTCCTTTAGGAAGTCCATCATAGATTCTATCCCACCAATCTACCTCCAGGCTCCACACATCATCCATCACGAGCAAGAAGCGTTTGCTCAATAAAAACTGGTTTATCTTCTTCAACAATTCCCCATGATTATCACCCAGGCCCACATCCCCCAAGCTTCGAAGCATGTGTCTCAGGATCTTCTCCTCTGTGAATGTCTGAGACACTGAAACCCACATCCTCCTCTCAAAATACAGATCAATTTCCTTTTCGTTAAAGACTTTTTGGGCAACTGTGGTCTTGCCCAATCCTCCCATCCCAACAACCCCGATAGAGAGTATCTCAGGACCTCCCTGAAACAGCCAATCTTTGATCTTAACTGTGTCATTCTCCAACCCAACGACTTGGGTATGATTGTAGATCTCTGAGCTCCAGCGCAAGGGCTTATCTCCTGCCTCAGGAGTACTCTGAAGTGGCACTCTGAGGTATGTGAATATCTTTTGCCTTATCTCAATTATTTTTTCGTTAATTTCATTCAATCGCTTTGCCAGCTGATATTGGAATGGAAGCTTCGAAGGGCCGACACAAACTTTCCACGAACTGCTTCTTGAGAAGTCTCCAATTCCATCGCAGTTTTGAAGTTGGCAGTCTGCCAATATGCCTTCTGCTTCGTATATCAATTCCCGCAGTTCCACCATGACCAGTTTAAGGGTGAGGTTCCTTCTCTTCAATCTCTCTGCATCTTTTAGGAAGCTCTCCATCATCTTAAGCTCGCTCCGCATTTTCCCGAACTGTTCCCTGAGATTGGCCACGAGGTTGCATTGCTCAGAGAGAACGTTTAACAGCTTTTCGAGAAGAACGCACACTACAGCATCCAACATCTTCTTTCCTGCCGGGGCAAAAAGAAGAGTCTCCAATCCACAAGCAAAAGGAGAGCAACTATTATCGCCCTGCAACAGAAATAGGATTGCAACATCATAATACATAAACCATTGCATTCCATTTCAATGCCATTTCAGTAATGCAACTCAGACAATTTATCGAACACTTGACGGGCTAGCACAGGAATTCCGAAGCATATTACTATCGGATTTTTATCAATCCCTCGCTTAGGTTCCTCGCATTAGGGAAGCATAGGGAAGTTCTGCTTCGAACCACGGCTTCACATGGGCATAACTATCGACATGGGTCAAGTGAAAAATCTACCCGTGAAGAAACCTCTGATTGAAACATGGGGTGGGAAGACATCAAGGATCAAAGGGAACTCACAAGTGAATACTGGAAACGAAGATCGGGAGGAAGAATAGCAGGAGCAATTAAGGCCCTTTTGCTGAATGGTTGATGTTATCTCTTCCTCGCCGTCGTCTTGTTCTGAGAAGAAACTGAAGAGAGCAGAGCTTCTTCTCCGGTGACGGCGAAAACTTTTGACTTGGACTTGGAGCAGAGAGATGAGGGGATAGAAAGAAAGAAAGAACGAACTTCATTGCGCACAGGATTTACATCAAATGGATAAAATATTTCTCTACTTTTAATCAAAATACTTTCGAGGAATTTCAATATGTAGAGTACATGTTTTCTTTTTTCTTTTTCTTTTTTTGTTCTCAATTAAATTCTTAAAATATTTTATAATAAAAAGTAAATATACTATGTGCAAATTTTATTATAATAATAATAATAATAATAATAAATATTTTTTTTTTTGGGAAGGGAAGAGTGTGCACGTGCACTGCGTAATCAATTGGAAGGAAGAAGGAGAAGGAGGGAGAAGGAGAGAGAGGGCGGTGAAGAAAAGGGAGAAGTGGGTGATTATTATCATAAATTTATGATCATGTTCTTGATTTAGGGACTCCTATAAATCTAATTATGTAGAGTATGAGCATTTTGGGTATTTGGAAGTGAGACAACAACTTTTTTGGGCCTTTATAATAGTACAGAATATTTATATCTATATATATATATATATATGTTTTATCTTATACTATTATTTGAACAAGAACAAGAGTTCGATTTATAGAATGACAAAAAAGTCAAAAGTACCAATTATTTTTAATTTAAATATTATATAATTTAAAATATATTAGAGAAGTTTAAGAACATTAGTGACAATTTAATATTATTTTCCCCCATCATTCCTCCCATTTGTCAATCAATCTCTCCTTATTTTACTTTTTCCTATCAACCTCCTAATCCATATTCTCACATTATTTTTGATATTTTGCATTTCATTGATGAAATACAATTTAGTAATTTTGTGCTTTAGACAAATATAATTTGATATCATGTATAGTGAGATTCACCTTTAATATTTTCAATGTGAATATTGATATTCGGAAGCTTAAATGAGTCCTGACTGATCCAGTCAAATTGAGTCGACCTACTAAAAAGTAAAGCTCTTCCAGCATGCATTTTCTTCATTCACAAGACTCGTACCTAAAATCTTACTTTAAGGAAACAAGTGTCGAATTGCTCGAATCAATTCACTTTGGTTTTTTTGAAGGGTCACCTCTATAATTACAAGTTGGATTATGGGGTAACTTTTATTTCCAAAATTATTCTTAGTAAAATTCTTACAAAAACTAACAGCCAATAAACGTAACGGTTATTTTATAATTTTGACTCCCCATATCTGACTTTACTCATTTTTTTCTCCTATAATTTCTCTCTACTCTCTTCTCTCTTTCCCTCTCTTCAACGCACATTCAACCTCTATTCTTTTATTTAAATAATTGTTGCTATAAATTAAATTTCGTAAAATTTCATATAAAACAAAGGAAGATTTTATAAACAATGCATAACGCGATTCCATTTTATTATTCAGACGAAATTAACGTATATTGATTACATAATAATATCTCGAAATTTAATCCAAAATTATACTTTGTATTTGTGAAATAATTACGAGTCAAAATATTTCACAAGTTCAATTATATAATTTGAGTTTGATTTTGCGCATAACACGGGTCGCACACTTGTATTACTTTATTGGAGAATCACAGAGGCGTCCACAATGGGAATCATCCATTCACTGGGGGACTCTAGGGAATGGAGAAGAAGAATCAAAATTAAATTAAATTAGTTCTTTTTTTAATATGATTTTGAATTGAAAATTCAACTAAATATTAAAACTTAAAAGGAAATCTCGTTAATAGTGAATGAACAAGAAGTTGATGGAAAGATTAGATGTTCCCAAGATCAGCAAACACAATAGCATGTTATTAAATAAATTTGATACATTTTTCTTAATTTTTTTCGATAAAAGAATATCTTGAATTATTTATATATGCTATATGAATAGTTATCTAGCAGTATAGATACGATGATTTCTTGAATTCTTTATATATGTTATATGATTAATTACTAGCCATATGGATACTTGTTAGTTTCACTTGAAAGGCGATGAACCAAACATAACCAAATGTAATTGAATTTCGATTCCTTATCGAACCAAATGTCAATCCGTTTCCAATTCTGCCCAATTTCACCTTATTTTGATTTTGTCTACATTTCCATTTCTGGATCTCAAACCAAACAGGCCCTTTGTGGTGTAAGTTTTAGTTTTTAAAAATACCGTTTTTTCATATATATATATATATATATATAAGTAAAATTGACTCTTAAAAGCAATTAATATGGTTAGAATCATCAATCTGCTTCATCGATAAATGATAAAGTTTCTCATATTATCATAAAATTAAAATGCAAAAAATATATATATTTCTATTACTTTAGCCACTATATTTGATATAATAAAAGTTTGAGGTACAATATAATTTCAAATTACTTATATAATTACGAATGTATATTTTAATTATAGTATTCATATATCCACACTTAGTATATAGGCAAAGAAACTATTTAATATATATAAGGGCAAACTCGTTCGAAATAATACAATTTCGAAAATTGTTAAAATATGATAATATATGTAGAAATCGGTTTCTAGATAGAATCTAATCTATATATCTATATTTGTGGTCACCATATTTCGGAATTTCTGAAATTAAAGCCCAATTGATGAGATTGTACTAGACAGCCCATTGCGATCTCAACCCGGATGGATTCGTTTTGTCACGTTTGGAGCATGTGGGAGCCCGTTCAGACCCCAACTCGATTTGAAGTCCGAATGAAGAGATAATCATGGAAATAAAGCACATGTGATGATTATCAAGAAATCTAAACGTGTTCTTATTCCTCAAGAATAGGGAGAGCAGTAACCATCCACCACCCATCAAGAAAGTGGGAAGTTCAAACCATCTGATAATGGGAGTTGTGGGACTTAAAAGAGCAAGCGAGACACCTCTATCAGTAGAGGTCCATGGAGTTCAAGGAGGACAGGCAGCAATCAACACGCTCAACAAAAACACAATCAGCCCAAATTCTGTAGCAGCATTCTGTCATTCTTGCATTTTGTTTTTCAATTGTTTAGCTTCAAATAGGCGTTCTGACAGACAGTTTACTTCATTCTTCTGTGTTCAGACATGTGCAGATTGTCTATGTTTCCCCTGTTCCGACAAGCACTACTCTTTTTAAGTACTCGTTGCAAGTTAATAAAGTTTGTTTCATCCCATTCGTTACTAGTTTACTTTCTCGCACCCACTTAATTTCTGGTGCTTCGTTTAAATTTTTGCTAGATTTCTAAGTCCTTTTACATAAGACTTATCGTCTCTGGCATGTGCGCACACTGTTGACTAAAAAAACCGCAGCATAGGGTCACATGTTGCGGGCGTGCTAGAGACGATAAGTCTCGAAAGTGTTTGAGTGCGTGGAATCTAACTTCTAATCAAAACGATTGGCTCAAGCCTTGCTATGCAAAATGACTTAAAATCTTGCAAAAATTTAAACGAAGCACGGGAAATTAAGTGGGTGCGAGAAAGTAAACTGGTAAGAAATGGGATGAAACGAAGTTTATTAACTAGCAACAAGTATTTATAAAGAGTTGTGCTTGTCGGAACATGGGAAACATAGACAATCTGCTTGTCCGAACACAAAAGAACGAAGTAAACTGTCTGTCAGTACGCCTAATTGAAGCTAAACAATTGAAAAACGAAATGCCGGATCGATATAATGCTGCTACAGAATTTGGGCTGATTGTGTCGAGTGTTGAGCATGATGATTGTTGCGTGTCCCCTTGAACTCCATGGACCTCTATTTATAGAGGTGTCTCGCTTGCTTTTCAAGTCCCACAATTCCTAGTATCAGATGGTTGGTCCTTCCCACTTCTTGGTAGGTGGTGGATGGTTACGGCTCTCCGATTGTTGAGGATCAAGAACGCGTTCAAATTCATGCTCATCTCTTCCATCGGGCTTCAAATCAGGTTGGGCTTTCAATGGGTTCCCACATGCTCCAAATAGGATCAAACGAACCGATCCGGGTTGAGATCGCAATGGGTCATCTAGCACAATCTCATCAATTGTGTTTTCATTTCGGAAAATACAAAATATGGTGTCAAGAATATTATATAAGTAAATTGACTCCAAAAAATAGTTAATAGGATTATATTTAATAGGATTAGAATCGTCAATCTGCTTTGCCAATAAATGATTAAAATTTCTCATGTTATTATAAAATTAATAAAATAAAAAATAAGTATATTTTTATTATTACTTTAGCCACTATATTTGATATAATAAAGTGCGAGATACAATGTAATTTGAAATTACTTATATAAGTGCGAATATATATTTTAATTAAAGTATTTATATATCCACACTCAGTATATAGTTAAAGACGCTATTTAATGTATGTAAAGCAAACTCCTTCGAAATAATATAATTTAGAAAATTATTAGAAAGTCATAATATAGAATTCTAGATAGAATCTGATATTTAGACATACATTTAAATATATAATAATTCAGCCAAAATTTGGTTTATCTAAGTATTAATTTAATAGATATATAATTCATATTGAATAAGACAATTTGTTGCGATATTATTATTGGATTATTTATACTTAGTATAATGTTATTGAAAATTATTATTTTAATTTCAAATTAATCATTTATTTTTATTAATAATTTTTTTCGAAATATATTAATTGAGTGTATACCAGATATTGATTAGGCATATTAAATCAACGCTCAATCGAGATTAGTCTCAACCAGTTGCTCATAAATATTCGTGATGAAAAAAACGAGCACCCGCATGAGAGAGGGGGTACCGCACTCATCTTAGTCATAAACCAACAGACTAAGATTTTTTTTTTTGGGTAAAAAAAGAAAAAAATATAAGAAAAAAGAAAAACAAAATAGACCAGAAGTTGAAGCAGTTAGCAGAAAGGCAGAGTAGGGGCTTGTTTGCTGGAGGGGCTCCGGCCACTATCCCTCCGCTGACTCCCTCTCTGACGGCCAGCACCCCTCGGTCCTCTCTCGGCCGCCGGTCCATTTCCGTGTCTGACATTGTTCGTCCCAGTCCACTGCTGCCGTTCCGTTCGACCCAAGCATCTCGACGGCGTCCCCCGCCGTGAATCGTCACCGCAGCGTCCTTCTCCGGCGTCTCGGCTTCAGCTGCTGTCTCTTCTGGTCCTTTCATCCGCTCAACTTTTGTCTCATTCCGCTGCGCTCCTCAGCCTTTCCCTCACTCTCTGCCAGGTGAAGCACAGGCCGGGACCCATCCTCTCTGTCTTTGCCTCGAGCGTTTGATCAGCGCTTCGATCAGTATAACCGCCTCGTCCTTTTACTTCAAAGTCTGATTCCGGTCGTCGTAACTCGTCATTGATGTTTTCACTTGCTGGAGAGCATGCCTAGAGTAGATTGCGGGATTGCATTATTGCTGCCGATGCTGATGCTGCTTTGCTTTGTCAATATGATTATGGTTTTGAATAATGTTTAGGATCATGTTTCGAGTCCATTTTGCTGCCATGGAAGATTTGCATTAAACGTTGAGTTCATCATTCCACTTGTTAGGGAAGTAAATCCCTGATTTGCTGGCAATTTTATCCCGACTTTCTTGTTTTCTTCCTTATTTATTGTAATTAGCCAGCTGTACATTATTCGTTCCTTTGAAGTTACCGTAGGCAGGCCGATGTACATATGACACAGCTTTGTATACAAGCAATCAAGAGAATGAGAATACGTTAACTCTCCAAATTTATTATGGTATCAGAGCAAAAGCGTTTCTGAGACCTAAAAGAGGGCGAGACAATGAGCAACAACAAAGGAAGATGATTGATGTCACTTTCTCCTTATCTTCTGAGCACGTCTGATGGCACAGGAGCTGTCCTGGTGACTTGCAAGCTCACAAACATGAGTTATTCAACCTGGCCTAGGGCCATGTTGAATGCTTTACAGGCCAAGAACAAAATTGGCTTTATTGATGGGAGTCTGCATAAGCCTGAAGAGACAGCAGAGGACTTGGGAGCATGCAAGATCTGTAATGCTACTGTGGTCACCTAGATCTTTAACTCATTAAATACAAGTCTGCCAGCCAGTGTTGCCTATGTAGAGGAGGCCAAGGCACTCTGGGATGACCTAAAGCAGCGTTTTTCACAAGGGAATGCGATGACGTTCAGCAAATCAAGGCTGAACTCAGTGTTTTGGCAAGAAGGGCTCACAGGTGGGAAATATTACACGGCATTGAAGGGCTTATCAGATAAATTAGCTGATTACTCGCCAATTCCAAAGTGCACAAGTGCTGTAACGACTGAGTTTGTGAAGCGGAGAGAAGAGGAGAGGATGCATCAATTCCTAATGGGATTGAATATGGAGACGTTTGGGACAATGCATTCTCAGATCCTGACCTATGATCCCTTACCATCGACGGGAAAGGTCTACAACAATGTGATTCTAGAAGAAAGCAGAAGATGGTTGCGAAGGGTCAGGATAAATGTCAACATGGATGGTGCTGTCCTTGTAGCAATGGGCAGTGATCGAACGAGAAAGAAGACTTGCAGCTATTGTGGGAACGCTGGTCATGAACGAGCTGAATGCTATCGCCTGATGACCTGCAGCTATTGTGAAAAGACTGGACACAAGAGAGCTGACTGTTATCACTTCAATGGGTATCCAGTAGATTGGGAAGCAAGAAGGAATGGCTCTGGGAGAAAGGACACGGCTCAACAATCCACTGGCAGGAATAGAGGGTGGATCAAAGGCGAGTCAAGCAGGATTGGGAAGGGACAGTCTTAGCCTGGAGGTTCGAACTGGGGAGCATAGCCAGGACCTCAGAAGGATGGACAGTAGAAAATAGGTTATCTGGTCAATGATAATCCCTTTGAAGGATCGTGGAAAAGGGGAGCAACAACTGCTCTTACAAATGATCAAGTTCAGCAGGTTCAACAGTTGTTAACTCTGTTACTGTTGACTCACAAAACTAATTCCGAGCAATTGGCTGGTACGTATTCTAACTTGATAGCAGGAGGATCGAACTGGAAACTCGATATTGGGGCTACAGAGCATATAACAGGAAATATAAATTACTTGATGGATTCTGTGCCAATAAAATGGCCCTATCCCATTTGGATACCTGATGGAAGATCCGTTCTTGCTAAGAGGGTTGGTCAGGCTCTATTAAGACCTGATTTCATCTTGAACAATGTCCTTTATATACCTAAATTTAATTGCAACCTTGTTTCCATGAGGCGCTTGGCTAAGGATATGAATTGCGTGTTCTCATTTTGCTCAGATTTTTGTGGGATGCAGGACCGAACCGAGAGGAAGGTGATTGGAGTGGCTAGGCTGCACGTGGGTCTATATCGATTCGGGTGTGTGGCATCTCATTTGGCATTGGCAACTTTCGAGAAGTGGGATTTCGAGAGATGGCTGATTTAAGCATTTGATATCTCATAATTTATGACTCGCTATTTTGTGGTGCCCACTGCTCAAACCAAACTGGAAACATGTGATTAGAGTACTACAGTTGAAATTAACCAGCTAATCTAGAGAAAGTAAATTTTAATCCAAGCGTTTAGCCTAAGATTTCTATTTCAAAAGTAAATACTCAGTCCTATAAGGAAAAATACACATTTAAACTTCATAGCTGTTTGCAGGCATATAATCCCTCTAATTTTCCCTCTAAGCAAGTCAACAAGGTAGTGAAAGCATATGGTAGCTGCTTCGTCCCTAGGTTTTCTTCCTTTTTATTACAAGTCTTAATTCATTTTTTTGTTTTTGCATTCAATTTTTCCTTTCTGTTTCAGAAGCAAATTTTTTTTTTCAAGTCCAATTTTTGTTTGAACTTGTGCCTTTCCGCTCTTCTCGTTATAGTGAGTTCATTGAGTCGGCACATCCCGGGCTCATCACCCAAGTGACCGGGTTTTAAAGGGACCCCTACGAACTCTTCCTCACTCTAACATTCAAGTTAGAATACTCATAACTCAATTCTTGACTCATTGGAGTAAAGGCTATGCTTGCTTTTTCTTTTTTTTTTTTGAATGCTCACTAACACTTTTCAGACTTCTTTTATAGGAATCACTACGTACAAAGCTTCTTCTACCTCTTTCACTAAATGTTAAAGTGCTATTAGAATAATTAAAAAGAGGATATACTAATTAACTTTGCTTCGAAGTAGACTTGTTTATTTTTCACTTAAGGACTTGACCGACTCTTAAACTTCAAACTCTAGGGCTAAAAACTAGGTAAATTTGATTTCTAAAGATTTGACTAATTAATTTTAACTAAGTACAAAAATCACAACAGTGGTGAGTAGGGCGCCTAAGTGAGTCAATTTTTTTCAAACAATTCCTAAACAAATGCTATCAACAGTATTCTTCGTACAATCTCTAGATTTCAATAATTAAAAAAAAATTAAAAAAAGAATTTGGCCTAACAATTGCCAGATAACTTAAGGACAATTATAATTCAAGGTGACAGGGAAGTATAACTATTTATCAACAAAGACAGGCATCAGATGTCATGAGTAACAAATTAAATCACAGAATTTAGACATCAACACTATACTCAATTTTATACTCCATCTGTTTAGTATCTCCCTTCCCCACACTTAGATTAAACAGTGTCCTCACTGTTCCTAATGTAGCTCTAGTAAAACGAAAATAAAAATAAAGAACATAAGAGAAAAAGATATACTAGTACTTCCCCGGTTTCGAAAAATTAAGTCGAAGCAATTGGAGTTCCAACTGGTATAGCAATAGAGAAAGTCAGCAGTTGTTATCCACCCTGGCTTCAAAAACAAAAAGAAAACAACAAAAAGAACAAAAATAGCAGATAATCCATCTTAACTAAAACAATCAAATAGCAAATATCCCAAGTCTACCCAATAAATGGGTGCTTGATAAAGTACAAACCAACAGCAAATCAAAATAAAACAAATGAAGCAAAAGAATTGAGAGCTAACAGGGACTTTAGCTCTATGACATGGGCTGCCTCCCATGAAGCACTTAGTTTATAGTCGCTAGTTCGACTTTTCCAGTTCTTCAACCGAATTTGCTAGATCCACTGTAGTGGCATCACCATCAATGTTTTCCCCTTCAAAGTAATGCTTGAGAAGATGACCGTTTACTTTAAAAGTGCGGTCATCTTCTGACTTCAGCTCAACTGCACCATAGGGAAAAACATTAGAAATAACAAATGGTCCAGACCATCGAGATTTTAACTTACCTGGAAACAACTTCAAGCGAGAGTTGTATAATAGGACTTTCTGACCAGGCAAAAACTCTCGCTTTAGGATGTTCCTATCATGCCATCGCTTGGCTCGCTCCTTGTATATCCTAGCATTTTCATATGCTTCATCTCTCATCTCAGCCATCTGATTCAACTGGAGCAATCTCTTTTCACCTGCAGCTTGTAAATCAAAGTTAAGGTATTTTATGGCCCAATATGCTTTGTGCTCAAGCTCTACTGGTAGGTGACATGATTTACTATAAACAATCTTGTATGGGGACATTCCTATGGGGGTTTTGAAAGCTGTCTTGTAAGCCCACAATGCATCATCAAGTTTTAAAGACCAATCTTTCCTAGATGCATTGACTGTTTTCTCTAAGATACGCTTTATTTCCCTATTGGACACCTCAACCTGTCCACAAGTCTGTGGATGATAAGGGGTGACAATTTTATGAGTAACTCCATATTTTGATAATAATTTTTCAAATTGCCGATTGCAAAAATGTGACCCCCCATCACTTATAATGGCTCTAGGTACCCCATATCTTGAAAAGATGTTCTTTTTCAAAAATCTGATTACAACTCTGGCATCATTACTTTGTAGAGCAACTGCTTCTACCCATTTTGAAACATAATCAACAGACACAAGAATATATTTATTTGAAAAAAAAGAGGGAAAAGGACCCATAAAGTCTATTCCCCACACATCAAAAAGCTCAATTACAAGAATGTTATTTTGTGGTAATTCATGTCTCCTAGAAATATTGCCAGTTCTTTGGCATGGAGCACAAGACATAATGTAATTCCTGCAATCATGCAATACTCTAGGCCAATAAAATCCACAAGATAAGATCTTAGTTGCAGTTTTTTCCACACCAAAGTGGCCTCCTGCTTCCTTAGAATGACAGTGTTGTATTATGCTAAGCTGTTCAGTTTCAGGCACACAGCGTCTAATTACTTGGTCAGCACAATATTTAAACCATCCCAAAAATAGTATTTCACATCATGCAAAAATTTCTTTTTCTGTTGAGATGACAAACCATATGGTGTGATGTTTCTAACCATGTAATTGACTATATCAGCATACCAAGGTAATCCTTGGATTTCTGCTACATGCAATTGTTCATCAGGGAACTTTTCATTAATGGGTGAATCTAAACAATCAGATTCCAAACGGGATAAGTGATCAGCCACTACATTTTCAGTTCCCTTTGTGTCTCTAATTTCCAGGTCAAATTCTTGTAGCAGTAGAATCCAACGAATTAGCCTAGGTTTAGCATCAGCTTTGGCAAACAAATATTTCAGGGCAGCATGGTCTGTGTATACTATGATCTTAGAACCTATCAGATAAGGTCGAAACTTGTCACATGCAAATATGACTGCTAAAAGCTCCTTTTCAGTTGTGGCATAGTTCTTTTGGGTCTCATTTAAAGTTCTACTAGCATAGTATATTGCATGAAATACCTTACCTCTCCTTTGCCCAAGTACTGCTCCTACAACATAGTCGCTGGCATCACACATCATCTCAAACGGAAGCTCCCAATTAGGTGCAACGATCACTGGTGCAGAAGTGAGTTTCTCTTTCAATAAATTGAATGCCTGCAAACAATTGTCATTAAAAACAAAAGCAGAATCTTTTTCAAGTAAATTACGAAGAGGTCTAGAGATTTTAGAAAAGTCCTTGATAAATCTCCTGTAGAAGCCAGCATGTCCTAAGAAGCTCCTTACCCCTTTTGTTGAAGTGGGTGGTGGCAATTTCTCTATTATCTCCACTTTTGCTTGATCAACTTCAATCCCTTTCTTTGACACCTTGTGATCTAAGACTATTCCCTCTCTTACCATAAAATGACATTTCTCCCAGTTCAGAAGCATATTAGTCTCCTTACATCTTTTAAGCACACAACCTAAATTTGTTAGACAAGATTCAAATGACTTCCCAAAAACAGAGAAATCATCCATAAATATTTCAATAAAATTCTCTAACATGTCAGAAAATATAGACATCATGCACCTCTGGAAAGTGGCAGGTGCATTACAGAGACCGAAGGGCATTCTCCTAAAGGCAAAAGTCCCATAGGGACAAGTGAATGTGGTTTTCTCCTGGTCCTCGGGTGCTATATGAATCTGATTGTAACCAGAATAACTATTTAGAAAACAATAATAGTCATGCCCTGCAAGTTTTTCTAGCATCTGATCAATGAAGGGGAGGGGGAAATGGTCTTTACGGGTAGCATCATTTAGTTTCCTGTAATCTATACAAACTCTCCACCCAATCACAGTACGAGTCGGGATTAATTCATTGACCTCATTTTTAACCACAGTCATACCACCCTTTTTAGGCACTACTTGAACAAGACTAACCCATTTACTATCTGAGATAGGATAGATAATACCTGCATCCAACAGTTTAAGCACTTCTTTCTTCACTACCTCTTTGAGAGTTGGGTTAAGTTGCCTCTGTGGTTGCACTATGGGTTTGCATTCAGCTTCCAACATTATCCTATGAGTGCAAATCAGAGGGCTGATCCCTTTGATATCTGCAATAGTCCATCCTATTGCCTCCTCGTGCTCTCTCAGCACGCTTAGGAGCTGCTGCTCCTGATCACCTGTCAAGGAAGAAGAGATAATTATTGGCAAAGTATCATCTATTCCAAGATAGACATATTTTAAATGGCTAGGCAATGGTTTAAGTTCTAGCACCGGGGATTGTGTCAAAGATGACATTGGTTTTGTCGCACTAGTGCCCAGCTCCTCATAGTAGCGAGCCTTGATTTCTGACACCTTCTCCACAGATTCTTCCTCATGCTCATCATCATCACTCCAATCGTCCAGATCCCTAAGGACTGATTCCATTGTATCTACACCTGCTTTCTCCTCCACAGACTCAGAGATAAGCTCATCAATAATATCAATGGTGTAACAAGATTTGCCATCATCAAATTTCTTTATGGCATCATAAACATTAAAAGTTATTTGTTCATTCATAACTCTTAAAGTGAGCTTACCTTGTTCCACATCTATTAATGCTTTACCTGTCGCAAGGAACGGTCTGCCAAGGATCATGGGCACCTCTCTGTCCTCCTCCATCTCCAAGACTATGAAGTCGACTAGAAATATGAATTTGTCTACCTTCACCAGGACATTCTCGACAATACCCTTTGGATATTAGATACTCCTGTCAGCAAGTTGCAAGGTAATATGAGTTTTCTTGCATTCTCCAAGTCCAAGTTTCCTGAAAATAGACAGAGGCATTAAATTTATACTTGCACCTGAATCGATAAGAACGTTCTCAAAATGAAAATTCCCTATAGTACAAGGAACAGTGAAACTCCCCTGATATCTTTGTTTGCGTGGTAAGTTAGGCAAGTCCTTTTGGAGAATCATAGAACACTCACCTGTAAGCATCACAGGCTCACTCCCATCAAACTTCCTCTTTTTAGTGAGCAGATCCTTCATGAATCTAGCATATGAAGGCATCTGCTGAAGTGCTTCTGCAAATGGAATGTTGATTTGCAGCTTTTTAAAGACATCTAGGAATTTAGCAAATTGGGCATCCAGCTGCTGTTGCTTCAATCTTCTTGGAAAAGGGACAAGAGGAACATACGGTTTCACCCCTAGTGACTTCTGCCTTGGTTCCTTCACCTTTTGCTTACCTTTGTCTTTTTCTAGACTCTCCTCCTGAGTTTGAGCTTTTCTATTGACTGTTTCCAATTTCTTGCCACTCCTCAGCATTATAGCATTGACACCCTTGGGGTTCTCTTCAGTGTTGCTGGGTAAAGACCCTGATGGTCTATTACTCAATTGTTGAGAAATCTGACTAATTTGACCCTCTAGGTTTCGAATAGTGGCTTGTTGATTTTGTAGCATGGTGTTAGTCTTTTGCATATAGCTCAACATGAGCTTTTCCATTCTCGACTGACTTTGCTGAGGTGGAGCATTCTGAGCAGGGCCTTGCTTTTAGAATCTAGGTAGCGGTTTAAGTGCATTATTCTCATTCCTCCATGAGAAATTAGGATGATTACGCCACCCGGGATTGTAATTGTTCGAATAAGGCCCTTGATTACTCCGTTGGAAGTTGTTGACAAAGTTCACTTGCTCTCCATTGGGTGAAGCCGAGGGATTTCCAGACATGCATTCAAGAGTCGAATGTGGTCCTGAACACAACTCACAAAAAGCAACCTGATTAGTATTAAAAGAATGTGCTGAGGTGAGTTTACTTACATGGGTAGTGAGAGCTGAAATCTAGGTTGTTAAATTAGCAATAGTGTCCATGTCATTGACTGATGCCACTCTTGATTTACTTCTCTCATTCTGCCAATTATGTGCACTGGAGGCCATCTCTTCTATCAAAGCACTTGCTTTATCATAATTCTTACCCATCAGTGCGCCTCCTGCTGCAGCATCTACTAGAGACCTCAATGTATCATCCAGGCTAAGATAGAAGACCTCAATTAGGAGATTATCTGGCAATCCGTGATGTGGGCACTTTCTGATTGCCTCCTTGAATCTCTCCCATGCCTCATAAAGTGATTCACCATTGAACTTGGTGAAGTTAGTGATTTCGTTCCTCAATCTTGCAGTCCTAGCTGGTGGGAAAAATCTCCTGAGAAACTTAGATGAAAGGTCGGCCCAGGTGGTGATGGACTCTTGTGGCAGTGAATTGAACCAGGCTCTCGCTTTATCCCTAAGTGAGAAAGGAAAAAGCTGTAATCTAATAACATCATCAGTGACATTATTCATCTTTACCGTGTTACAGTATTGGAGGAATCCTGCAATATGCTCATCAGGACTCTCGTTGGGATATCCTCCAAACTGATTTGATTGAACCATCTGGATGAGTGCTGGCTTCAGTTCAAAGTTATTAGCTGGAATAGTAGGCCTTCTGATCACAGAACCCATAATAGTAGGTACTGCATAGTCTCGAAGTGCTCTAGCAGCACCCTGTATTTGGCGGTTGATGTCATCATCTGCCATCTCAACTACCTGCAATTCTTCCCTTCTTCTGTTCTCTCTTCTCAACCGATGCAAGGTGCGCTCTATCTCAGGATCTAATGGTAGAAGTCCAGCACTTCTACTCCTGCGCATAGAATACCTGCAAAGAGAACAAGAAATAAACACACAGTAAAGTGCGCCTAAATTAACAATAGAACTAAAGGTGGTCTAATATTAAGTTAATCCCCGGCAACGACGCCAAAAACTTGATCCATTGCAAATATATATAAAAATAAACTCGAATTCTACTAGCAAGTGTACTGGGTCAGATCAAGTAATATAGTGATGAATAGAGTGTCGATCCCACGAGGATTAATTAAGTACTAAACCTATATTAGATTCTATTATTATCTAAGCAATCAAATTAAGAGAATTAACTAATTAACTACTAATCAACCTAAATCGTCACAAAGAGCAGAAAGAGAATTGTATGAAAATATATCAATTGAAAGTGGGAAAAACAGAATCCACCCTAGTTTCACTAATCAGATTGCCATCATGTTATATAGATTGATAGCTATGTGGTTATTCAAGTGAGTTTATCAAGCCTTTAAAATTAAAGTCTTAAACCTCTAATTAATCAATCAGCTCCCGCATCTCTAATTAATAGTGGACTCTAAATTATAATCATACACCTTCCAGTGCTATGATTGTCTAATGCCCTAAATTAATTATCCCTAATGTCTTAGCGAATAACTAACTAGAAACATTGCATTAATCCCTGGATAATCTCTAATTAAACTAATTAACGCAGCTTTCGCATTTAACTAATTAGTCTAATCAAGAATTCCTAACAAACACTATATCAACTCCCGTATCAATAGTGTTTCTAACAATTATAACCAATTAAGAATTAAAATTGAAATTATAGGAATTGCAATCATGAATCATCAACACATCTATTAATCCTATAACATGGCGACAATCATCATATTAGCTACCTAGGGTTTCATCATATTCTCACAACAGAAGCTTAGAACATCATGGAATTGAAAACACAATTATAATTCCAAGGAGTCATTGCAATAGAATTCATATTCAGCAGTAAACTCAAGATATTGAATCCTAAAACAAAAACCCAACAATTCCTTTAAGGAATTGTCTCTTCCACAATTCTTCGCTTCAAATCAATTGATCCAGGTGACGGCTCCAGACAAGACTTTCTCCAAAAACTCTCTAGGTTAAAAGAATGGTGAAAGATGGCTCCCCCCCAGGGTTTCCTAATCTTGTTATGAGGAGTATTTATATCCAAAACAAAAAAAAAATTCCGAAAGATATAGGCTGGCTCCAAATTGCGCAAAACTCCTCAATATTGCTCGTAATTCCATCTAAGTCCTCAAAGACCTACAATATCAAATTACACATAATTAAGCACCACCTTCTTATAATTTCTATAAAATTAATAATAATTTAACATGAATTGCACAATAAAATATGAGTATAATATGCCCTTATCAATGGCATATCAGACTGCAGCACCCATCACGAAAAGCTATGTCTATGTTTTCTGAAATTGAGCTGCTTGTCAGTGAGAGTAAGGCTTGTAAAGTTTGTTTTAGAGCCAAACAGAAGCGTGCGTGCTGTATTTCCATCAAGTTCGAATAAAGTCAAGCATATTTTTTTATCTCATTCATTGCGATGTCTGTATCATACCTCTTCGTTGTCAGGTGCACATTACTTTATAACAACAGTGGATGACTATAGTCGTGCTACATGGGTGTAGTTGATGTGAGAGAAGTCTGAAACATCAAAGAAGCTGTTTGAATTTTATCGTATGGTGCAAATGCAATTTGATAAGTCAATCAAGGCCATAAGGACAGACAATGGAACCGAGTTTCTCTCAAGAACAATGCTGAAATTTTATGCAAATCATGGGATATTTCATTAGACAAGCTGTGTTGAAACACTGCAGCAGAACGACAAAGTAGAGCGGAAACATCGACACGTGCTAAAAGTAGCGAAAGCATTACGGTTTCAAGCACAACTTCCTCTAAAGTTCTGGGGAGAGTGCGTGTTAAGTGCCACTTATTTAATTAACTACATGCAGACTCTAGTGCTGTCCAGGCTAATGCTTTCAAGCACAACTTCCTCTAAAGTTCTGGGGAGAGTGCGTGTTAAGTGCCACTTATTTAATTAACTACACGCAGACTCTAGTGTTGTCCAGGAAAAGCCCGTACGAAGTCTTGTTTAGTCACTGCCCCAACATCGATCACTTGCGAGTATTTGGCTCACCGTGTTATACATTGTATAAGCCGAAGAGTAAAGACGGGTTTGTAGACCGATCGAGGAAAATGCATGTTCCTCGAATATCCTTATGAGAAAAAAGGATGGAAGGTGTATGATCTCGAGACCGAAAAAGTACTTGTTTCACGGGGTGAGATTTTCTATGAAGTTGTGTTTCCCTTTGCAAAAAAGGAATCAGAGATTATAGAGCAGCAAGTTGCTAGCACTGTAGTACATATCCATACACAAGATGATAGTGTGCAGCATGAGAGCTCGATTGATCAGTCTGACTGGGAGTCTACAGAAAGGGGGAGTAGCATAAGCTCACCTGAGGAGTTCAGTGGGTCAGGAGACTGGGAAACTGATGAGAACAATTCAGTTGAACAATATGATGAACATTTGAATGCGGAGGAGACTTAGCCCGAAGGGGAGATGAATGATTCAACTGAACATGGAGGCGCATAACAGGTGCTCAGGCGATCTGAGAGGATTACTTGAGTTCCAGCCCGCTTGAATGATTGTGTATGCCGTGCTCGAATACCACTCACACCTCCCGCGGCCACTCTGTCTCCTTACTATGGTATGGTCATTGATATTAAGCATAATCTTAAAATCATTTTTCAAACTCACACAAGGCCTTTGTAGCATTGCTAAACTCAGAAATTGAGCCCAGCACGTACAAGCAGGCGGTACGTGACCCGCGGTGGAGAACAACAATGCATGAGGAGATTCGTGCCTTGGAGGCCAATCAAACGTGGATGATTGAGCCACTTCCACTAGGAAAGAAACTGATAGGATGCAAATGGATGTTTAGGATAAATCGCAAGGCGGATGAGAGCATTGAACGATTCAAAGCAAGGCTGGTAGCTAAAGGCTTTACGCAAATTGAAGGGATAGATTATAACGAGACATTTGCCCCGGTAGCCAAATGGGTCACCATGCGGTTTTATTGACATTGGCCTTATTCTGTGGATGGGATCTTCGCCAGCTCGACGTGAACAGCCTGTTCCTTCATGGGGATCTCACGGAGGAAGTATATATGCAAATGCCCTCGGGGTTCAATTCGACCGATCGTAGCAAAGTGTGTCGGCTTCAAAAGTCATTGTATGGCCTATGTCAAGCCTCACGCAACTGGTTTTGCAAATTTGCTACAACACTATGGCAATATGGCTTTGAGCAATCCTCAGCCGATCACTCCCTCTTTACACGGATGGTGATTTTCTTGTCATTTTGGTCTATGTCGACGACCTAATTCTGACAGGAATAGTTCGTCTAGATGTGTAGCTTTAAAGGAGTATCTTGATCAATGTTTTCATATCAAAGATCTTGGCTGCCTAAAGTTTTTTCTTGGTATAGAGGTTGCAAGTAGGGGATGCGAAATGTTTCTTTGTCAACGTAAATACAAGTTAGACATATTAACCGAAGCTGGCATGCTAGGAGCTATGCCCGTGATATTCCCAATGAAACAACAGCTTCGGCTCTCCTTTGATTTGGGTTCCAAAATTGCAGACCTAGGACAATATCGATGTCTAGTAGGGAGACTTGCCTATTTGACAATCACGCGACCGGAATTGTGTTATCCGGTGCATGTTTTATCTCAATTCATGCAGGATCCTCGACAACAACATTGGAATGCGACTGTGCGGTTACTTAGATACCTCAAGGGCACGCCCGATCAAGAAATAATTCTAAAGCCAACGTCTTTCCAACTGCAAGTGTACTATGACTCGAATTGGGTAGTTGCCTAATGACTCGACGATCTTTAACAGGTTACACTTGGAAAATGTCCCATTTGTTGGAAAACCAAGAAGACCACAATGTCGAGATCATCACAGAGGCCAAATACCGTTCGATGGCTGCTACAACCAATGAGATATTACGATTAAAGAGCTTACTTCGGTCTCTCAAGGTCGATCATCCTGAGCCAGTTCGGTTACATTGTGATAGCCAAGTCACGCTCCATATTGCAATGAATCCGGTTTTTCATGAGAGGACAAAACACATAGAAATCGACTGCCATTTTGTTCGAGAACATTTACAGTCACATGTCATCGTCGCATCTCATGTGCTTACACGATTGCAATTGGCCGATATCTTCACTAAGTCACTTGGGAAAGATCGTTTCAGTTCTCGCTAGGCAAGTTGGGCGTAGGGGGAGTGTTAGGGAAGTAATCCCTCATTTGCTGGTAATTATATCCCGACTTTCTTATATTCTTTTTATTCATTGTAATTGGCTAGTTGTAAATTATTCTTTCCTTTGATGTTGCCGTAGGCAGGCTGATGTATATATGATACAATTTTGTATACCAGCAATCAAGAGAATGCGAGTACGTTAACTCTCCATAATTGTTACCTTTTTTGAGTTAGTGTGTGTTTGACGAGATAAAGGTTGAGTTGTTGATATCAAATCGCAATTTTGTGGTTGTGGCATCTTCAGTTTACTGGATTCATTCCATCACATCTTAGGGGTAGGATCATCACTCTAGCTTTAATCATTCACTTGTTTTATCGCAATTTATCATATGTTGGACTAAGTTTAGATGCATGCTCTTATCTACGGAAGACAGCCATTCTTGGCCCATTCTGAGGCATACTCATTCTCCATCTTAATTAAAATTTGATAACATCTATCACATTTGTAGGAAATTTATAGTTGGAGTGTTGTGCAAAAAACTAATATCTCTACTGCATGTAAAATATTTGGATGGGATGTCAAACTGAACATAGTATAAGTCCGTGGAAGATTTTCTTAGTATACCATAAGTCTGAAAGATAACTTCCCTTTTGATCCTTACTCTTTTTTATTCCATTTCCTTATTTGTTTAACTAATTATATAACCCTGCTCATTGTATTACATGTTCCACTGACCTCGAACTACATATCTAGTCTGCAGTTCAAAACCTTATTCAAACTAAACACCGTTTGGAGAGAGACGATGGAGAACTTTTCTTGTGGGTCTGAGATGTCTTGGGCAAAGGCTATCTTTATGGTAGGTTCCTTTGTTGCTGCTATAGTGGTGTTTTGCTCTATGGCCTAACCTCTTCCCCGACGAGGTTTGGGAGTACTTACATGCATCCATCAGCCATTGGCTTGCCCGATTGACCTTTCGAGTGACACTCGTGATTGAGGAATATGAAGGCCTTGTGAAGAACGAAGTGTATGAGGCGGCTCAGGAGGTTTTTTCTGCTAGGATCTCGAAGTTAACGAGGCTGAGAGTCTTAAAACCCAAGAACCAGAAAGAGCTCAGCATATTGAGTGAGACCGGCACAAAGTTTGTGGATAAGTTCAATGGGACCAAGCTTAGGTGGGTCCACTCATTGAGGAAGGTCTATGGGGGTTTCAAGGTCAAACGTGATGAGGAGTTGGATTACCAGTATGATAATTGATACTTCGAGCTAAGCCTTCATAAGAAGCACAGGGATATGGTCCGTAATGTCTATATCCTATTGTGGAAACGTCTTTTGCAACTTAAAAGTCTTTGTGTGATTCATTTCAAGAAATCTATATGTTGATGATATTTTGAACAGGTAGTCAATTCCTATTCGTCTCACATAATCGAGGTGGCTACGTCCCTGAAACGAGAGAAGAAGACCCTCAAACTCCTCACCCTCGGTATAAGACGTTATAGTTATGACTATGACAGAAAAACCAAAGTAGTGGAACTCAGTGACTCTTGATCACCCAGCCACATTTGAAACCATTGCCATGGAATCGGGGATTAAACATACACATTTAGATGATCTCGATCGGTTTATGAAGAGGAGGAACTACTATCGGAGAGCAGGGAAGGCTTGGAAGAGAGGTTACCTTCTCTATGGCCTCCCACCCCAGGGACAGGGAAGTTGAGCCTGGTCACAGCTATGGCCAATTACCGTGAAGTTATACATCTATGATTTGGAGTTGACAGATGTGAATAGCAACTCAGAACTCAGGAAGCTGCTAGTTGCAACGGCAAACAGGTCGATCCTGGTGGTGGAGGACATCGACTGCTCAATTGAGTTCCACCAATGCCCGACCAAGGCAAACTAAGGGTTAACTAATAAGAGAAAAGAGAAGGTTAGATTAGATGTTACGTCTTTTACTCATAGATTTATATGTTGCTTCTTTTAGTGGGTATATATATAGATATCGATTTCTATGCCCTATAATATTTCTCCTAAAATTTGTACCGTATGTACCTTCAAGTCTGCCATACAAATCACTTGTTAAAAAGTTCTGATGTTTTCCAACCCATCTAATAATGTTTGACGGGATTTTCTTTGATATGCAGCGTCAGGAGGTGACATTGTCTGGAATGCTCAATTTCATCGATGGGTTATTGTCGAGTTGCGGAGATGAGAGGATCATCGTGTCCACCACAAACCATAAGGAGAAGCTTATCCTAGCCCTACTGTGCCCGGGACGAAAGGATGCCCATGTTATGATGTCTTACTGCAGCCCATGTGGGTTCGGGCAGCTCGCATCTAGCTACCTCTACCTTAGTGACCATTTCTTGTTCAGAGACATTAAGGATCTGCTCAAAACTGCAGAGGTCACACCTGCAGACGTTGCAGAGCAGTTGCTGAGGGGTGGGGGCGAGCCTGATGACATGCTATGGGACTTTGTTGAGTTCCTTATGGAGAATAAGAACGGAAATAACGAATTTAAGGCCAAGAAACTGAATCAGACAAAGAAAGTGAAGGCCAAGAAGAAGATTGAAGAAAATCCAGATAAAAAGGAGACAAGCAAATGCGTCTTGTTGAAGGAGATCGAGGATCTGATCGGAAGCCTGAAATTTACGACGGCTGAAATAGCGGAGCAGCTGCTTAAGGGTCCGACAGGCCTATTGATGCTTTTAAGGGCATGATCGAGTTCTTAAAGGAGAAGAAGAGGCAAATTGAAGACCGCACGGCTGCCGCATCGATTTGAAGATGGTTCAAATTGAAATGAAGGAAAATGGGGTGAAAGAAGAGATTTGACTCTGATGGATGGACGACATTTCAAGGTCAGTGGAACATGTTAATGAGCATTGTTACCATATCATTAGACTGTGATGGATAACTACCGACTACTAGAAACATAAACTAAACATACTTAGTTCTTTCGGCTTTTGTAGCCAAATTTAACATCGAAATCTGTCCATAAAAGTGAGACGCTCACATTTGGTTTCTTTATATTTCAACACCGAAATTTTTACCTGATATGTTTGTTATGATATCTAAGATGTCTGCCTGCATCTCAACAATGAATGGCTGTTCGAGATAGCACCTTTAATTAGTTCTTGGAGGAGCATTAGGTAAGATAATTGTTCTCACGGCGCTCCTAAATGCACTTCGACACCAATTTAATGGACAAAACATAGTTGTTTAGTGCCCCAAAAATTACTCAATATATACACCATAATAGGAAATATTGAACATATTGATATGTTTGAACCCAATAGGATTGGCTTGCTAGTTAAAGGATGTGATTACCAAGAAGAAGTTTCAGGTTCAAATCAGGTTTCGGCGGCCATGTAGAAGAATACTCCTTATTAGAGCTGAATTTATCTGTCCCGTGGACTTGCAGGGTGTCCACGTAGACCGTGGAATTAATCGGACGAAACTCAAACACTTTCGTTATATAAAAAAGAACATATTGATATTTTTGAATATATTTATGAAGCTTACTTATGTACTATAATTAAAAAAAAAGTTGGGAATATCATGCTACAAATTGACATAATTATAAAAAGAAGGAAAAAGTCTTTATATACTAATTAAATGGGATTAATAGTTCAAGGCTAGAATCATGAGTATTAAACATCATACATGCTAAAGAACAGTAGCATCAGACGATGCCGATAATCTCAATTGGGCTGTGGTGGTCGACGTTAGGCCATACCACTGCCCCCTCTCCCTCTTACCCTATCTTTCGTCGAAGAGAGGGATGGGAGGGCGAATCCGGTTCTTAGGGCTGCACGCCAACATCCACGTACTAGGCGAGTTTGCCAGTGATCTCATGGGGTGCGTGCGACCTCACCTGGGTAAGTGATGCCTGGCGCGGCCGCCGCTCCTCCCTTCGTCTTTTCAGGTGCATGCTTCTTGTTTCCATTTTTCTTATTGTTTTTAGTCAAATTTTAATTTCAAAGTTTATTTTTTGTTTTCAAAGTTACATATTTATTTTTAGGAAAAATTATAGTTTTAGTCCTTTAACTTTAAATGCTTTTCTATTTTCGTCCTTCTTTATTTTTTTTTCTATTTTCATTCTTTACCTTTAAAAGCTTTTCTGATTCAATTTTTCCGTTACAAAAAACCGTTCGATCCTACTAATGGAGCAATATTAGCAGTTACGTGTTGATAACTGTTCCACATCAATATTAAAAAAATAGTAAATAGATGAAAAATTGATTGTCTTCAACTTCCCCATCCCCCTCCCAAAAAAAAAAAACACGAAAACTCTCAGAATCCATACAACATCAGAAGAGTAATCTTCTTCTTCTTTGGTTGACATCCCACGGTCCAGAAATTCATTATTTTCTATCAATGCCATGTTTATTCCCACTTTTTTCTCCATCCACTTCAATTGAAGACAGAAAACAACAAAACAACAATTTTAACAATAAAAGAACAAACTTTAATTTAACAAGAGCTAGACTATAAGCAAAGCTCATCACCAGTGAAATGAAATCTAAAAAAGAAAAACAAGTATTAATAAAGAACTAAGAGAGGAAAACAAGATAACAAACACACCCAAAGATCCTTCTTGTTGAGCTGGCCGATGAGAGCGCGTTGTCAATATAGAGGACCAAATAGTCGCTGGTAACAACAGGGGAGATGGGCAGGAATGGAGGGATATATGATGAGGATCGTGGGCATGACAATGAGTCTGATGCACACGAGCTTGGAGGTCAGACTCGTGAAGAGGGAGCTGATGCACAAGATCTCGGAGGCTTGCATGTTCTGAGTGGGCCAATCACACATGCGAAGGCCAGACAAATCCAACAACCTATGGAGAGCTTGCTGATGGGCTTTTTGGGCCAAGAGGAGTCTAATTCAATTGGGTCTCCAAAGGCCTTTATTCAACTGACTTGCCATGAGATGCCGAAGATGGAATAAAAGACTACCAACCATTCTAGATAGCCTTCGTCAGCATCCCATTTTGGTCCACCGGCTCTAGGATATGACATCAACAAGGCTCCTGACTAGGGTTCCACAACTCTAACAAAAAAAATGGTGAGGGCAACATATGGAATTTTGTAACACATACAATTGATCTCAAAGAGTAAGGCACGAATTATCAATATTCGAACCGAAGGCAATGGATAAAGGGAAAATCACATCTCTGTATCATTTTCTTCGATGAGAACGACTATCTTCGTGGATCCTAGAACTAAGTTCGATATTTTTAGATCAAGGTTTGGTGAGTTAGGGACATTTCAATGCAAAAATCACGTCGAGAGCCCTTTCGAGCAAAAAGATAAAATTCGTGGGAGCTGGGGTGCCCAAACAATGAATACAACAGCTCGAGCATGGGATTCGACACATCATATCACGGTCAATCCTGTACCTAAAAGGGTGAATTCCATATGCTTGACCTAGGAAATCGAGTTAGGTTCAATTTGACGGGTCGTTCATTCCAAGATTCAATACGGAGAGAGAGTTATGAATTTTTTAGCGCACCATGCCCGAAACTGTTAAACCGGGACAGACTCTATCAGTCGAGGGAGAAAATCCATAAAAAATTCAATTCTTCGTATTTTCAAGTATGGCCAACGTCATTGGATTCATAATTCACCGAAGATTCAGAAAATAAAAAGAAATAGGAGATATTTTTGGCTAGATTAGTACATAATCGAATATATTCTCATAGATCATAATCAAATCTCCCGGTTCGGGCCAGCTGTCAAAGAAAAATTGTTTCGGGAACTTCCCGAAGTCGAACGATCTTCAAATTTTACGAGGATGTGCCAACTCATGTAGAGATCAAGGAAAAATATCAGATAGACCGAAAGGTTCATGAGAAATTCAGGAAAATTCGGAATATTCAGATCAGCTCAAGGACTGTTGGTGATAGCTAGCACAACACCCTGACTTCTCTCCTCCAGCTGTCTCCTCTCTTCTCGGGGTCCAGCTGGCTCGCACTCCAAAAAAAAAACCCTAAGGCAGCCTCTGAAAGACCTCAACCGGAACTCCCTTTGGCTGGCAATTGATCTCCCTTACCTCGATTAAAAAAAACACACCGCAACCCCGATTGCCCAGTGGACACCGGATTCTCCCTCAGCTCAGGCCTTGTTTATGTCTTCCTGCTCTTTTCCTCTTTTTTTTAGGTTGCTTATTGTTTGCTATCGTCCACCTCCTCGAGCTACCGGTGGCTGTTTGTTGTCTGGCTTTTGAGTTGGGATCCTCTCCATCTCGGTTGCCATGGTGTCGGTGCCATTGGCTACTGCTCGTCTCCCCCTTCGTAGTCGCTGCTGTTGTGAAGATCGTCTCCAATCAATAGCTGCAACTAGCTAATTAGCGTCCCTTCATAATTTCATTTTCTTGCATGTCTCATGGGAGGAGAAGAAAGATGGAGAGACAACAAGATAGTAGGCCGATGTCAGTGTGGGGGCTCTAAGATGACGGGGAGACTTACCTAGGCTTAGGTTGAGTCTCGACTTGAAGGCCACCTAGGTCCGTGGTAGTCAAAGATCTTCCGAGTTAGCTCATCCTGAGAATCTCTTGGGATCAGGTATAAATCTCCATCTTAGTAACATGCGATAGGTCTTTCGATGTTCGACGAGTGAATTCGATGAGCTTGACATGATTGTGTGCCCGTGATTCGTGTGTCTGGATGTTTCCTTGATAGTTTAATTAAAATCTCATATGAATTTGGATTAATCATATAAACTCAGTTTAAAAATTGAATTTAAATTCAGGACAGTCGGGAATTAGAGCTTTTGTCGGACGGTCCACCAATGACTGGCTCGATGGCTCGAAACTCGCAAACTAAAGCATTCGGCATATTTTAATTGAACTCAATAATTCCACGTACGAGGAAAGGGACGTGTAATTGGGCTAAATAAATCACTCGGCTTTAAGCAAAATGCATAAATTGATAAATTATCGATAACCACGCCGATAATTTAAGAACGAGTTCTTCTGTCATAAAATGCAGAATTTGACTAACTGTGCATTCGGCATAATCAAACACGGGTAAATAGGCAAAATGAGATAGATTTTGGGTTTTTAGGCGAAAACATTTTTGTCATAATCTGTAAAAGCCACATCGTCACGGTACAGAATAATTTAAAAATTACCTACACATTCGAGACTTGATTACATACATCGTGTTTGTCAGGTCCACTAAAATAATGTCGAATGCTACATGCCCTCTCCATCCCCCTGTTTGCCTATTTAGGGTAGGAATTCGCTTGCCAAGTAACCCCGGTGCATAACCTGATAAATCACGTAAACACGGCATTTAAAACACAACTTGTCTGTATTCATATGTTTTATCTGTTTTTGTCTGTTTTCATATGCTTTTGTCTGTTTTTGTTGCGGGTCGAGCTTGATCCTTTATGATACGATTCACACGGGGTCCAACGCCCCTAACCGTCGATCACGGGATTTAATTCCCCAATCACTGAGCGCGCATATTAATTTCAATTTCAGTCTTTTCAAACCACACGGTGAGCACGAGTGGTATAATGACCAAATGCGAGTCGATCGGGATTCAGTCATTGTAATTTGTATTTTTATTTGAGAGAGCAATGTGAAGGTTTAATGTTGTACATTTATTTATGTAAGAATCCTGGTCGGAGAGTGGACGGTCGGAGTGTTTCCTCGAATTTACGGTGTCAAAACGGGCGAGTCAAGTGCAACCCTAAATCATGCAGTAAATAAATAAAATGGCAAGCCTAGCAAGCTAGAGTACCGAAAGGGCATGTGGGATATAGGCCCACACGTAATAGAACCCCCGAATTCTGAATTTTAAGTTCCGTACAGACCATTGCCTTAGCATACTAGGTGTATCCTATACCCCTAGACCCGGGTGACTCACCGGCCCTTGACTTTCGGGTAGTAAACAGGTAGTGCGCGACTTCTTCTCACGTGCGTCCGTCGCGCGTCCCCGGGAAGGTGGACACTCCTAAGCCGCGTTGCATAGGCGCGCGCATGCGTGCCCTGACGAGACAAAATTCAGATGCGCACAGCTTGGCGACTCCACTGGGGACACTTAGAGGGTTCGGGCTCGTTCC
Source organism: Punica granatum (assembly GCF_007655135.1). Classification (NCBI taxonomy): domain Eukaryota; kingdom Viridiplantae; phylum Streptophyta; class Magnoliopsida; order Myrtales; family Lythraceae; genus Punica; species Punica granatum. The sequence goes on from NC_045132.1 coordinate 6,585,713, forward strand.
CGCTTGCTTTGCTTGCTTGTTTATTTACCGCTTTCTGTAATTTCTCGCTTATCTAATTTACGCACTTTTATTTCCCGCACACACATTGCATATCATACTAGCTTCAGGTACCTACGAGTCGTGTCCCACGACCAATATTAGGAAACACAAGTTAGATAGGGGTTCCGAGTAAGGGTACGTCGCACGGTTGGACCGTCGATTAGGCCCCCAAAGATCCCCGTCCGATTTCAAGGAATTGACACCCTTGAGTCGGGAGCCCCCATCCTTACATAACACGGTCCCTGTAGCACTAAAACCATGCATTATGCAGGAGCTTCATGCCAGCCTCCAACCCGGCTTCAACAATAGTCCTTGGGGTCGACTGTGCGCCATTTGAATCTTTTTTTATTTCTATTTTTGAGAGAGATGTATATGTATCATGTACCTTTGTATATTAAGCTGTGGGCATTTATTTTCCTATAAGCATGCATCACACGATTTTTCAAAAAAAGATAGGGGTCATTCATATCGACGAGCTCTAGGTCGATTTCCCGTCATCTTGGTAAGGGATGTTGCGCCCGATCTCTTGCCCGTGCATCGACCATGTCTTGCCACCGCTAAACGACATCAACTGCATCTGGACTAGTCTTGCACACAGTCAAGCACGACCACATCACCTCCTTCATCGGAGACATCCCTTTACTAGTCACTCGTCGAATATACTGGAACCTCCTTGAAGACGTTTCATTCTGGGATCTTATCAACGAGGTCTTCGACATCCAAGGCATCGGAATCCACACCAATCATTGAGGGATATTAAACCCTCATCCAGCCGCACTCAAGGATCTCACCGAGTCTTCATAGAGCGAGGCCGGCACACCTATCAGGGCAGCTTTCTCTTTAGATGTAGCTGCCTTGGTCGGCTCACCAGCATCAGAATCGAGACAATTCGTCTTCACCGGATATAGCCAAGAAGGATGAGGAACTCATTGACCAGCGTCAACTCTGAGGAAACTCGTAGACGCCTACACCGAGCTTTCGAGACGTGATCAAGAATTGGCCCAAGCGAACATTGCCTTGGAGAGGTCTCGGCTCAGAACCGGTGCTTTCCAGAGTGGCGTAGGCTCACGCCCCGAGCGCAGTGGAAAATCGACTTAGGACTTCAATTTCAAAACTTACATTGTACTTTGAACCGTCTTAGTCAATGTGAATGACCGCATTAGTATTTTCAAAACTCATGCATCGCATATATTCTGTTTATTTATTATTTTGCAGCTACCACGCATTCTCACATGACAGGTAAGTCGTGCCAAATTTCGCTGGTAGACAACCTGCAGTCTTCACCATTCCTCTACGCCTCCATGTGTCCCAACGCGTTTCTTGGCCTGTCCTGTGCACCTCTCTCAGTGCAACAGAACGCGTCACTAGGCGTCGTGCGAGCACATCTCTCCCTGCTCGTGTCGAATCCTCAGCATACGTCCCTCGGTGCGCTCGCACGACGCCAACCAGGTTAGTCCGCTCCCCTTCACCCTTGCATTAAAACTGCAGACAGTTCTCCTTGCTCCTTCACTGTTTTTCCATTTTTCTCATTGCAGGAAATAACTGACAAGAAGGTAACCTGAATCCCAAACGACCATAATCGAGACAGGAAACACTTCTCTGCTACCTCCTTGGACTCCAAACATTGAAGACCGACCCTCCTTCCACGAAAGATCACAGGCGACAGCTCCAACGAACATAGCATGACCCAGCCCACCCGCCACGGGGCTTCCAGCACGATCACACTGCTGATCGAAGAATGGGTCCGACCCACCCTCCGCTATGGCCACCGACCTGCTACCGGGCAACACACATTCTCCTTCAAATGCTCTTTTACATTTATTCGCATTTCCAAACAAGCTCTCGGCATGAACGAACCATTCAAGGGGCACTTGAACAGTCTCGAAGACGCCCTATTGGTTCTGTCGGACTTGTTCGACTCGCATGTCCCAATGGGACTTGGCTCCTCGAGCTTTCCCTAGGATGACTGCGCAGACCAACCCGCATCCAGGGAAAGTACAACTACGTGGTTCCTAGTCACAGTCTAACCGCTCCAGTGTGGCGATGATCGAACTCCCGAAATTGAGTGCCCCCACGCGCGGCACCCCATGGGTCGCGCGCTGGATGAGGGAATTTCCCATGGGTCCACCTTACATTTCTTACCACATATTTCACCGTATAATCACCTAATACATCATCTTCTTTGTCATCCTTCACAAGGGCACACTGGCTACAAGCAAAGAGCGATACACGAGTTCACACCTCCACGAGAACTCCTTTCGGGTCTCTCTCCTTATACTTCGACATAAAAGAGGCTTGATGGGGAAGTACCCCTCTTTTAAGGAAGCCGAAGACAAAAACGACTGAGTGAGCCACATGCTGTCGACCCAACCATCTCAGTCGATAGCAAGCATGGCCCCCGAAGCAAAGCACGTACGCCGACTTCAAGAGCACCTATCCTCCTAGGGGCACCCTCCATGGGAGCGACAAGACATGGTCAGGAACGGCGTCCGACGCAGACCACGAAGACCGAGGCATCTGCGTTCAACACTCATGCCAGGGCAACCTCGATCACCTGCACCCCAGGGCAAATCTTGTTCTTCTTCATAGACTATAGGGGAAATCATTTGTAAAGTTTGCAAGGACGAGCAACACGAAGTTTAGCTTCTGAATATCCAGGAGCCAAACCTCCATGAAAGGCCAGCCCTCAAAAAATAGGGCAAGGCACACCAAAGCGACCACGCAATGTAAAGTCGAGGAGTTTCCAACAAATACACGGGGCACAAAACAAACCCCAGCTGCAAGAAAAAAAACAGAGCGAAAAGAAGCGGGAAAAATCCGCCAATGAAGAGAGAGAGAAAAGACGCGGGAAAAACCCGCCAATGAACAAAACAAAGCACCGCCGAAATATAAAACTCTGGCACCGCCAATTCGAAGAAGAAATCAACAAACCCTAACAAAAAGGGGAGCAGCAGACGCAACTCCTCGACGGAGACGGAACACAACGCACTCGGAGGTCGAATCCTTCGAATCTTTCGCCCTTGCAAACTCGAGAGACAAAATAATCGAGCCCGTTAGGTCGAAAACCCCTCGGGGCAACCTAGGCAAAAGCTAGGGCAATGAGAGGCACAACTGAAAATCCCGAGGCGGACAGTCGTGGCAAAAGGAGAGCTAATCCCCTTTAGGTTGAGAGGTACGGCCCCGAGGTGGGTAACCGTAGCAAAAGGAGAGTAAAACGAGAGATAAACAAAACAGTCACCCTAGGTTCTCGTACACTGCGCAGACCAGGGATCCCCAAGGAAAATGACCAGGTTATCTACTCCAACATTATCCCCGATGGGCTCTCTTGCACGACTCAAGTGTCCAAGGCGGATTCTTCCTCAAGTACAGTGGGCGACTAAGCACACAATCCAAGCAGTTTAAGACAGCCAACACCAACCAAAGGACGGAAGAGAAAGGGGGGTACATCTCACTGAAGGCGTGAATCCGTGTATCCTTTTAGCTTGGGGCAACGTGCTCCCCATGCTTTCTCTTTTCTCTCGGCCCATAAATGACTCTAAATGGGTCATAGCCACCCTACAATCGGCTACCACAAAGCCAAAATCCTAGACACTCTTCTCCGGGAGTCAAGTCATAACACTTTGGAAATGAATAGACTGAGGTCTAACCAAATTTGCACAGAAATCCCCATGCAGGTCACAAGCACAGCCGCCCTACGGTACCCTGACGAGAAGGGTCCTGCGCTGACGGGCGTATCGAATAATCGACAGAGCCGCTAGGGCATCATTGAGAATGTCTCGATATGCTCGTGTATGGCCAACAGGAGCCTTAGAGGCCTTGCATTGAGGCCTTCGAAAATGGGATCTCATTCGCATCGCCAAAGCAAAAACTCTCTACGGGTCGCCCAGGTGACCCGAAATTGAAGAACATGCGTCGCGAACACATCCTTTTACCTGTGCTTACAAATCGCTAGTAATCCCATGACTTACTAATGATGTCAGGATCACAGGCACAACGAACGCGGGAACTACGACGGACTCTGATTTCCCATCCCTCGGGGTACGTGGGCACTTCATCTAGAACTCGAGTCCTTCATCGCAAGACCGGGGCATCCCTAGCAAAATACAATCGCCCCTACGACAAAGCCAGCATCCGGCAGAGCAACGAGCAACCGTCCTAGTAGCGAGGCCGGCCTCCAGCAGATCAGCACATTTGGGGTAGCATCAGCCCTGCACATTCATCGTACGCCACTGTTCACACGACTAATGGAAAGTGGCGCCCATCTCTACGGGAGAGCCACGTGCAATCCTCACTCTCCACCGAGACAAGATGCGTCTTGGCCCCAAAAGTTAGTCCAACCCACAGCCCCGCTTCACTATGGCAACATTCACAAGCAACAGCATCCTCGGTGAACACAGTGATCAGACCATCCCCACCAAGCGCGCGACACAAGTCATCCAGCATGCGCCCAATCACGCGACAAACTGCAGGCCACGCCTACTGCTGCACCATACCAGCTTGCCCCGACCCAATGCCAAGCTCCCCTTTTCAGCGCCCTGCGCCATTCCTTAGCAATTATCTTTACTTCAGCATTTCCTACATTTTCCTATCAACTTACATTTACTGCTTTCCGGACTTCGCGTCCACGTTTACAGCTTTCTGAACTTCGCGTCCACGGACTTCGTGTTTACATTTACTGCTTTCTGGACTTCGCGTCCACGTTTACAGCTTTCTGGACTTCGCGTCCACGGACTTCGTGTCCACGGACTTCGTGTCCACATTTATTGCTTTTCGGACTTCGCGTCCACATTTACAGCTTTTTGGACTTCGTATCCACATTTACAGCTTTCTGGACTTCGTGTCCGCATTCACTGCATTTCGGACTTCGTGTCTGCATCTACTGCTTTCCGGACTTCGCGTCCACGGATTTCGTGTCCACATTTACTGCTTTCCGGACTTCGCGTCCACGGACTTCGTGTCCACATTTACAGCTTTCCGGACTTCGCGTTCACATTTACTGCTTTTCGAACTCCGTGTCCAGGACTTCGAGTCCACATTTACTGCTTTTCGGATTCCGTGTCCAGGACTTCGTGTCCATCTTTACTGCTTTTTAGAATCCGTGTCCATCTTTACAGCTTTTCGGACTCTGTGTCCAAGACTCCGTGTCCATCTTTACAGCTTTTCAGACCCCGTGTCCATTTTTACTGCTTTTCGGACTCTGTGTCCATCTTTACAGTTTTTCGGACTCCGTGTCCATCTTTATTGCTTTTTGGACACCGCGTCCACATTTATAGCTTTCTGGACTCCGCGTCCACGGACTTCGTGTCCACATTTACTGCTTTCCGGACTTTGCGTCCACGGATTTCGTGTCCACATTTACTGCTTTTCGGACTCCGTGTCCAGGACTTCACGTCCACATTTACTGCTTTTTCGGACTTCGTGTCCATCTTTACTACTTTTCGAACTCCGTGTCCATCTTTACAGCTTTTCGGACTCCGTGTCCAGGACTTCGTGTCCATCTTTACTACTTTTCGGACTTCGTGTCCAGGACTCCGTGTCCGTCTTTACAGCTTTTCGGACTCCATGTCCATCCTTAATGTTTTTCGGACTTCGTATCCATCTTTACAGCTTTTCGGACTTCGTGTCCAGGACTCGGTGTCCATCTTTACTGCTTTTTGGACTCCGTGTCCATCTTTACAGCTTTTCGGACTTCGTGTCCAAGACTCCTTGTCCATCTTTAATGCTTTTCGGACTTCTTGTCCATCTTTACTGCATTCCGGACCTCGTGACCACATTTACTGTATTTCGGACCTCGTGTCCACATCTACTGCTTTCCGGATTTCGTGTCCGCCTTTACTACTTTTCGGACTTCGTGTTCTCATCTACTACTTTCGGACTTCGTGTCCTCGTTTACTGCTTTCCGGACTTCGTGTCCGCATTTACTCCGTTTCGGACTTCGTGTCCTTCATATACTACATTTCGAACTTCGTGTCCTTATTTACTTCTTTCCGGACTTCGTGTCCGTATCTACTGCATTTCGGACTTCGTGTCCTCATTTACTGCTTTCCAAACTTCGTGTCTGTATTTACTGCATTCCGGACTTCGTGTCCGCATCTACTGCATTTTGGACCTCGTGTCCGCACTTACTACATTTCGGACTTCGTGTCTGCATTCACTGTTTCTCGGACTTCTGTCCGCATTTACTGCATTACGGACCTCGTGTCCACATTTACTACATTTCGGACCTCGTGTCCGCATTTACTACTTTTCGGACTTCGTGTCCTCACTTACTACATTCCGGACTTTGTGTCCGCGTCTACCACATTTCGGACTTCGTGTCCTCATCTACCACTTTCGGACTTCGTGGCAAGCACCTGGTTTGGTCCCGGCGATCGTCTGGCCATTCTCCTCGTTTGTGCTAACATGTAAGCCTGTTGTAAAATGGTAAAAAAACATAAATTAGTAAATGTAGACGCATACTTGAAAGACATTAAGTGATGACACGAAGTCCAAAAAGTAGTAAATGCGGACACGAAGTCCAGAATGCAATGAATGTGGACACAAAGTCAAAATGCAATAGATGCGGACGCGAAGTCCAAAATGCAGTGAATGCGGATACGAAGTCCGGAAAGCAGTAAATGATGACACGAAGTCCGGAATGCAATGAATGTGGACACGAAGTCCAAAATGCAATAGACACGGACACGAAGTTCAGAAAGCAGAAAATAAAGACACAAAGTCCGGAATGCAGTAGATATAGACACGAAGTCCGGAATGCAATGAATGTGGACACGAAATCCAAAATGCAATAGATGCAGACGCGAAGTCCAAAATGCAATGAATGCGGACACGAAGTCCGAAAAGCAATAAATGAGGACCCGAAGTCCGGAATGCAGTAGACACGGACACGAAGTTCGAAATGCAATGAATGTGGATACGAAGTCCAAAATGCAGTAAAGATGCGGACGCGAAGTCCCAAAATGCAATAAATATGGACACGGGATCTTGGACACGAAGTCCGAAAAGCAGTAAAGATGGGCACGAAGTCCTGGAGGCGAAGTCTGAAAAGCAGTAAATGTGGACACGAAGTCCTGGACGCGAAGTCCAAAAAGTAGTAAATGTGGACGCGAAGTCCTGGACGCGAAGTCCGAAAAGTGATAAAGATGGACACGAAGTCCTGGACGCGAAGTCCGAAAAGCAGTAAAGGTGGACACGAAGTCATGGACGCGAAGTCCGAAAAGCGATAAAGATGGACACGAAGTCCTGGACGCGAAGTCCGAAAAGCGATAAAGATGGACACGAAGTCCTGGACGCGAAGTCCGAAAAGCAGTAAAGGTGGACACGAAGTCCTGGACGCGAAGTCCGAAAAGCAGTAAAGGTGGACACGAAGTCCTGGACGCGAAGTCCGAAAAGCAGTAAATGTGGACACGAAGTCCTGGACGCGAAGTCCGAAAAGCAGTAAATGTGGACACGAAGTCCTGGACGCGAAGTCCGAAAAGTAGTAAATGTGGACACGAAGTCCAGAATGCAGTAGATGCGGACACAAAGTCCGGAAAACAATAAATAAGGACACGAAGTCCAAAGAACGGTGAATGCAAGAGTAAGAATCACTGTTATGAGGTAACGTAGGGCTATCTGTTCGGTGTTAAGCCGGTATTGTGCTGAAATAACGCAGTGATAACTGCGCCCTGTCGCTGGTCGTACGCCCATGGGTTTGTCTGGCGGAGTTGACGTGTGCTCCTTTTTGGGTCCTTCACCCGAATAGGGACCGCGGCTTGTCGAACGAGACAGACATACGCCCGCTCGGGGGACACCTCCCAGGATCTGTACACTCAGACCTGTATGCAGGAAAACGATAACCAACGATCGTTGTCAGTCGGGCAAAACTTGCTGAAATTGCGATATGTAAAGAAATCTATGTAATGATATTCCGGGAATTTAGATTCAGTGGCCGTTTGAGGGGTGACCGTGTCCCCGAGTATGACATGTATTTGACTTGAAAGAATGGTCTTTGCAAGACGGGCATGACCCGCAGAGTTTTTGCATGAAGGTAAAAGGAAGGATTTTTAGGAATCCTCTAAGTCAAGGATACGACGACTCGAACTCATTTCGAGGCATGTCTTGAACCCGTAAAGTCGAAGAGAGTTTGCTTGCGCTGAAAACCGCTAAACCACTACTGTCATAGCTCCACACGAGGTGTCACAGCTCTTTCGTGGTTGAACCGACAATTTCCCCTAATTTTTGCCCAGGCCGCAAAACGCGCAACGACCTGACGGGGTATTTTATTTTGACTTTTCTCTCATGAATGCTCTCCTTTTGCTACGACTGCCCAAGATAGGGTCCGATCGCACCTCTCGGTTCCTTTAACTTTTGCCTAGACCGCCCTTTATGGGTTTTCAGCCTAGCAAGGATATAACTCATGCTCTCCTTTTGCCACGGCTCCCCTTTGCGGGATTTTAAGTCGTGCCCCTCATTCCCTAATTTTTGCCTAGGCCGCCTCGAGGAGGTTTTCAACCTAGCGGGAAAATTATTCTTTTTCTCTCAGAGATATTCTTATATGGAAGGATTGGATGGACATGGCATAAATGCTGATAATAGAAAAATGCGCTGAAGTAAAACGGGCGCGAAGCCTGAAGAATACGGAAGAAGGCAAGTGTTGGAAGTGTGAGTTGTAGCTGCGGGGACATGCAACGGCTGTAGAACGACGAAGCACCCAATCAGGGATAGTACTTCTTGAGGGCATCGGCGTTGACTGGGAGCGCATTTTCGGTTCCGTCCATGTCGCTTAAAATGATTGCCCCTCCGGAGAAGACTTCCTTGACGACAAAAGGCCCGTCGTACTTGTATGCGAACTTGCCCCGAGAATCAGGTGTAATATGTAAGACTTTCCGCAGAACGAGGTCACCGGGTTTGAACTCGCGGTGGCGGACTCTCGCATTGAAAGCTCGGGCCATTCTCTGTTGGTAGCATTGGCCGTGACAGAGTGCTGTTAGCCGCCTCTCATCAATGAGATTGAGCTGCTCACAACGTTGCTTCGCCCATTCTGCTTCTTCAAGTTCGGTTTCGGCGAGGACCCTCATGGAAGGAATCTCCACTTCGATCGGGAGGACGGCCTCCATCCCGTAGACCAAAGAATACGGGGTTGCCCCGGTTGAAGAGCGGATAGATGTTCGGTACGCCAAGAGCGCGAAAGGAAGCATCTCGTGCCAATCTTTGTAAGTCACCGTCATTTTCTCGATGATCTTCTTAATATTTTTGTTTGCAGCCTCCACTGCACCGTTCATTTGGGGACGGTATGGAGTGGAGTTGCGGTGATGCACTTTGAATCGCTTACAAAGCTCGTCAATGACCCTGTTGTTCAGGTTCTTGGCATTGTCGGTGATGATCGTCTCGGGAACACCGTATCGGGCGATGATGTCACGCTTGAGAAAACGTGCCACGGCATTTGCTGTAACTGAAGCAAGCGTTACGGCCTCGATCCACTTGGTAAAATAGTCTATCGCCACCAAAATGAATTGGTGTCCGTTGGATGCCTTGGGGTTGATGGGACCGATCACGTCGATACCCCACATTGAAAAGGGCCATGGGGCAGCCATCGGGCGCAACTCGTTAGGCGGTGCTTTGATCTGGTCGGCATACACTTGGCACAAGTGGCAGTGCTTGACGTGCTTGACGCAATCGGCTTCCATGGTGGACCAAAAGTAACCTAAACGCATGAGTTTCTTGGCAAGCATAAGCCCGCTCATGTGGGGTCCGCAGCTCCCTTCGTGTATTTCTCCCATGAGACGTTGTGCCTCGACTTCGTCAACACACCGGAGTAGTGTGGCGTCGAAAGAACGGCGATAGAGAGTTTCTCCACTCAGGAAATAATGTGCTGCGAGTCGCCGAAGTGTTTTTCGATCGCGACGGTTAGCGAATGTAGGATATTGACCGGTTTGCAAGAAATGCTTAATGTCTTCGTACCATGGCTGCTCATCGGTCGCCTCGATTGTGTCGCAGTGAGCAGGGCCTTTGGCGATCTCAATCTCGAGAGGTTCAATGAGGTTTTCTTTCGTGATGCTCACCATGGATGCGAGCGTCGCGAGTGCATCTGCAAATTGATTCTTGTGGCGCGGCGTGTATGTGAATGAGACTTTCTCGAAGTTCTCCGCTAACTCCTCGAGATACTCGTGATATGGCACTAATTTCTCGTCCTTCGTCTTCCATTGCCCCAGAGTCTGGAAGATTGTAAGCATAGAATCTCCGAATACTTCCAATTCCTTCACCTTGAAGTCGATCGCCGCTTGCAGGCCAAGGATGCATGCCTCGTATTCGGCCACGTTGTTGGTGCAAGGAAAATCGACTCTTGCTGCAATCGGATAATAACGTCCGTCAGGGGATATCAGCACTGCGCCGATACCAGAACCGGTGGAATTCACTGCGCCGTCGAAATACATCTTCCATGCGAATTTGTTCTCCTCCCTATCCACCTGGAGAATCCCTTCGTCCGGAAAATTAGAGTTGATTGGCGTATCGTCTTCGATTGGGAACTCCGCTAAGTGATCTGCAATTGCCTGCCCCTTAACCGATGTACGGGGCACATATTCAATGTCGTATTCTGTCAGTTGACATCGCCACTTTGAAATGTTCTTCATGGAAGATGGACTATCGAGCAAGTACTTCAGGGGATCCGCCTTTGACAATAAGCGGATAGTGTGGTAGAGCGTGTATTGTCGAAGTCTCTGCATGACCCACACTAGCGCGCAACATATCTTCTCAATCTCCGGGTAGTTAGACTCCCCTTCGGTAAACTTCTTGCTCAAATAATAAATGGCGTGTTCTGTGCGCGTGGACTCGTCTTCTTGCCCTAACATGCATCCTAGGGATTGCCGGCGCACTGTCAAGTAAAGGATCAGCGGACGATCTGGTGTCGGCGGAACTAGCACTGGTGGCTGAGCCAAATATGCCTTGATAGTATCGAAGGCTTTCTGACATTCCTCATCCCACTCAATTGCCGCATTTTTACGAAGCAGACGAAAGAGCGGTTGACATTTGTCTGTCAGGTTTGCGATAAATCTTGCAATGTAATTCAGCCGTCCCAAGAAACCTCGTACTTCGCGGGCCGTCGATGGCGGACGTAGCTCCCTGATTGCCTTTACCTTGTCCGGATCAACCTCAATGCCTCGCTCACTGACCACAAATCCTAACAGTTTCCCTGACTTAGCGCCGAATGTGCACTTCGCCGGGTTGAGTCTGAGCTTGTACCTCTTGAGGCGGTCAAAAAGGCGTTTTAAATTAACCAGGTGGTCCTCTCCTTCTTTGGATTTGGCAATCATGTCGTCAACGTAGACCTCGATTTCTTTGTGCATCATGTCGTGGAATAGCGTGACCATCGCCCTTTGATATGTTGCCCCGGCGTTTTTGAGGCCGAAGGGCATGACTCGGTAACAGAAAGTGCCCCACATTGTGATGAACGTCGTCTTGATCTTGTCCTCTTCGGCCATCCGAATCTGGTTATACCCGGAGAAGCCATCCATGAAGGAAAACAACGTGTGGCGAGCTGTGTTGTCGACTAAGACGTCAATGTGAGGTAGGGGAAAGTTATCTTTGGGGCTGGCTTTGTTGAGATCTCGGTAGTCGACGCAGACTCTAACTCTTCCATCCTTCTTCTCCACGGGCACGATGTTCGCTACCCACTCAGAATAATTGCAAACTTCCAGAAACCCTGCATTGATCTGTTTAATGATCTCCTCTTTGATGCGGAGGAGAAGGCCGGCACGTTGCCGCCGTAAGTGCTGTCGCTTGGGTGGAAACCTCTCTGTATCAAGTGGTAGGAAGTGCTTGACTATCGACGGATCTAAGCCCGGCATGTCGGCGTAGGACCAAGCAAAGACCTCTTGGTAGTCGGTTAAAAATTCTATCATCTTGGCTCGTTGTGTAGGGTCGAGACCCGTCCCGATCTTTAAGATGCGAGGTTCTTCTTCGGTACCCACATTGATCTCCTCTGTCGGCTCTACGGAAGTGAGTTGGCGGTTCTCAAGGCGGCGCAAACTCTCTTCTATCTCGGGCACTCGACCATCCTCGTCGAGTCCTTCCCCGAAGTATATGGGTCGGGACTCTTCAAGGAGTTCCTCGGATGGGTTCGAATCGACGCGTCGAAGACTCAGATTCGAGTGGAGCCTGGCGATTTAAATAAATTGTCTTAGAAAATTTAAAGTGCTGCGAATAAGTGAGAGAGAAAGAAAGAAGACAAGAGAATTCTGAAAAATGCATGTAGGGATTTTATTAATGATGAGGGCGGAATGCCATAACAAGAATCCCTCTTCCGTCGTGTGACTTATGGCTATGCCGACACGCGGGGAATATCAAAACATAGATGGCCTTACACATCGGCGATTACAGCCGAGTAACGCGGGACTGAGGTCCAGTTGTTGAGTTCCTCATTTTCCTGCGCGAGGCGGATGTAAGCCCCTGGAGTTGTCTCCTCGGTGACGGCGCATATGTTTGGCAGGTCAACAGGCTCGCTGTCTGAATCCGAGTGGGGACCGTCAAGAGTACCTCCGACGATGTGTGGAGGCCCAGGAAAGAAGTAGGAGAGTGGCTGAACCGGGATGCCCCTGTTGATCTTCCCATAGCGTGCAGCGAGGCGGTGAAGGTGCTTGCCCCTGCGAGCCTCAATAATCTCGTGACAAGAAGGGCGAAAACCGAGTCCCCTCCTGTTCTTGTACTCTTCGATCTCGATGGGGCGGTTGATCCCCTGCCCATGTGCTCCGAGTCCGGTGCCGGGGATGTAATTGTGGCGCAGCAAAACCTTCCCCACCATGCGGTCAGCGCGGGTTGGACCGATCTCTCCGTAGTCTCGAATGACGGAGATTGTTTCAAATGAATGGAAGGGGAGGTTTTGATCGTCCCCGATACTGATGTAGGGGACAGCTGTCTCCTTGTAAATGGCGTAGTCCTCCTCACCCTTGACCGTGATAAGTCGATCTTCTGCGATGAATTTGATCCTTTGGTGTAGGGACGAAGGAACGGCGCCAGCTGCATGGATCCACGGTCTCCCGAGCAACAAGCTGAAAGCATTCGGAATGTCTAGGACTTGGAACGTAACAGCGAATGAGCAGGGACCCACCTCGATCACCAGGTCGATCTCTCCATTTACTTCCCTTCGAGAGCCATCGAAGGCTCGAACTGCAGTCTTGCTCGGACGGATGCGGTTAAAGTCCACGTTCATCTGCTTCAGCGTGGAAACCGGGCAAACATTGAGTGCCGAGCCATTATCGATCATGACCCGACCGATGATAAAGTTATTGCACTTGCAGACAATGTGTAGTGCCCGCGAATGTGCCCACCCTTCTGAGGGAAGTTCATCATCCGAGAATGAAATGTTGTTGGAGAAGATCGAACTGATAGTCTCCTCAATCCGCTCCGGAGCCGTCTCTTTGGGGATCTGCGCTGCTGTCAGGACCCTTAGAAGCGCTTCACGATGTGGCTCTGAACCCAAGAGGAGGGCGAGTAGCGAAATATGGGCCGGAGACTTGGCCATTTGCTCTACCACCTTATACTCACTCGCCTTAATTATCTTCATGAAGGCCTCAGCTTCTTCTTCGGTCACCTTCTTCTGGGGAATGGACGAGGCTTCCGGGGTGACTTCGGGCATTGCCAGGGCTTTCTCTTTGTTTGCGACCTTCGGATTCTCATAGACTCGACCCGAGCGCGTCACGCCCATGACGCTAAATTGACTCTCGAGGTTCCCAACACTTCCTTCGTAGGTCCACGGGACCCTGCTGTCTTGATATGGCTCACGTGCCGGGACTTCTATCACGAATGGGGCGGGCGTGGCATCAAACCCTGCATACCCTACACCAGCTTCTGCAGGAACATATTCGATCACAAACGGGGCCGGTGCCTCCTGTCCGGTCTCGTACTCTCCCGTAGCGCAAACACCGATCATGTTAATGCTGGGTCCCGAGCTCGACCCGTGATCGGGAAGAGGATTTGATTGCACGTTTGGGGGTTTGACGGCGTTGAACGTGAGTTGCTTGTCATCAATCAACTGTTGGATCCTCTCCCGTAGTTTCCAACAATTGTCAGTGGTGTGACCGGGTGCGCCCTGGTGGTACTCGCAGCGCCGACTCTGATCTTGGATGGTTGGGTCAAAATCAGGGTTAGGTGCTATCGATCGGATCTTGTTACCCGCGAGGAGTTGCCGGTATATGTAGGAGAGCGGAGCCGGCAGAGGCGTGAACTGTTTACGCTGCCGATTTTGCGTTGCGCCACCTTGCGCACCTTGTGGGGCTGGGGCCTGTTGTGTCGGCTGAGGAGTTCTCGAAGCCGGAGGCCTGTATTGCGGGGCCTGAGGAGGAGCAGAAGCATGATTATGGGCGTATTGCTGCGGGACTGGCAATGGAAAGGAAGCCGGTGGGGCGGAATAGTAAACTTGCTGAGCTGGGGGTTGTGGTTGATAATGTATCGAAGGCGGAGCATATGCTTGAGCGGCTGGTGGTGCGGGCGTGTAGCTTATAGAATATTGCTGGGGGGCTTGGCGCCCTGAGTTGACAGCATTGACGGACGTGTCTTTCCCTCTCCTGTTTCCCGCTGTCCCAGTGGCGGCCCTCTTCGAGGACTCTCCTTCCTTTTTCTCGACCGGACCTTCTATCTTGCCGAGCTTGATGCCGATGTCGAGCTTATTTCCGGCGTCGATAAGGTTAGAGAATGAAGACGTGTGGGCCAACAAGTGCAAGTAGTATGCCCCTTTAAGAGTGGAGTGGAATAATTGGATCTGCTGTGCCTCACTGATCGGAGGGACGTGCTTCGCCGCTCTAGCTCGCCACTTCACTGCATAAGCCTCGAAGCCCTGGTCCTCGGCCATCTCCATCGTGCTGAGCTCCAGCAGAGTCGGGGGCGTCTCCGCACAGTACCTGTACTGGTCGATGAATTTGTTTGAGAGGTCTGCCCACGTGGGGATATCTGCAGCTTTCAGTGACATGTACCAATCCAGAGCCGCTCCTGCCAAACTATCCTGGAATGTATGGATGACAAACTCTTCGTAGTCCCAGTACTGCAGCATTTTTCCCCGGTAGTGACGGAGATGGTGACGAGGGTCGGTCGTGCCGTAGTACCTCTGGAATTCAGGCACCTTAATCTTTGGGGGTAGCTGCATGCTTGGGAAAAGACTCCAATCGCCGTCGCCGGCATCAAGGCGGGAGCCGCCTGATTGTAGGGCTCGGATATTCTCTTCCAACTTCTTCAATCTCTGCTCCTGTTCAGTCTCCGTTTCCGGGAGAAAATTTGTGGGTGGAGCTCTAGGGGCCGTGTGGTTCGGCGTGCCCGGTTCAGAGTAGGCTATATTTAGGGGAGGTGGAGCTTGGTAAGAAAGGCCGATATGGGGTTGTGGAGCTTGGTACGGGGGAGGTTCGGCAGTGTGAGCAGGAACCTGGGCAGTTGTAGGCAGGAATATGATCGGCGGTGGGACAGCGGAAGTCGGAGCTGGGACCGACGCAGAGACCGGAACTGGGACTGATGTGGAGATCGGTGGAGGTACTAGCATAGGCGGTTCCAACACTGTCGCTGAAGCCGGTGGTGCTGGAAGATTGTTAACCGGATGGGCTGCCGGCACATTCACTATCGTTGGGGCAGACGTATCTCCATTATCGGGGATCAAGGTCGGCTGGGCCCATGGGCTTGGATCGACCGCTGGCCCGTACCCAGGAGGTGGGGTGAAGCTCGAAGAAGCACGATTTGGGCCTTTGAGTAGGGCCATGAGCTCGGCCATATTGGTGGCCATGGTGGCAGCCAGTTGATTGACCGTGCTCTCAAGTACTGCAATACGTGCACGATCATCAGCTGCGGAAGATGGTTGTCCTCCAGAATATGCCGGGTGTGGGCCCGAAGATACAGGTGGCGGAAGATGAGTCGGGGAAGCTCCCCGATGTGCTGGTGGCACGCCTATAGGAGACACGTGTGGTGGTGGCGCATGCATAGTCGGCGCTTGAGAATGAATTGGAGTGATAGGCGTATCTTCCTCAAAGACAGCTAATTGATTTTCTTCTGCCATTCTTTGCTGGAAACGAGTAGGATATCGATGAGGTGCCGCCAGTTGTTAACACCTAAATTCCATAAGTGTGTGAGTTTAATGTAAGAAATTATCTCTAAAATAACATGCAAAGCAATGAATAAGAGTAGAAATGCATGAGATGCATGAATTTTCAAAACTAATGCTGTCATTCATATTAACTTTGAATGGTTCAAAGTGCAATACAAATTTTGAAAAGATAGTCCTAAATCGGTCTTCCAACGTGCCCGAGGTGCAAGCGACCATCACCATGGAAAGCACCGGTGAGGGCCTGGTTGAGGTGTCTATCCTAGGATGTGCATGGACCTACACGGGCCCTCTTCCCGACCCCTTCCAAGGCAGCGTTCGCTTGCGCCAACTCCTGGTCACGCTTCTGGAGTTGGGCGCGGGTCTGTGCAAGTTCCTTCTGTAGTTGGTGCCGATCACTCAGCTGCTCGTTTTTCTCGGCGATCTCTCGGCGGAGGCGATCCCTTTCAGCCCTGAGATTGGCGAGCTCGGCTTGGATGGCCATGTCCGGTACCGGTGCCCCGGATGATGCGCTACTTTCTACCGGAGGGGAATCTGTGAAATCATCATTCTCTGATGCATCCCATCGATAAAAGCGGAGGATATATTCCTCCGTGGCTTGAAAGTCTCGTTCGTCTTGGGTCGGGTGCTCGGGGAAGTAAAGATGTTCAATGACCGTAGTCCGCCACGCGGTCATAACCCGTTCGATTTCACTTTGGCGATCTATGGACGTCTGGTCCTCCCGCCAAGTATGTTCAAATTCGGTTCGCGCCGTACCTTTGGGAACCGTCTGTAAGCCACCTAACTGCCTCACTACTCGCGCCGGAAAATAGGTGGTGGACCCCGCATGGCTCACGAGTGGCACTCCGTTAAAATCAGGACATTTAATGGTCATGGGTCCGGGTGGCATCCACGCGGCGCGCCATTTAAAGCCCTTTGGTGCTATTTCGCGAAAAATTTTGATCCACTCGGAGACCTTGCGTTCTTCCACACGCAACAGAGGTAGTAACCGCGAAATGATAGACTCCGGACGTGTGAAAAACATAACCGGACGAACAAGGCCAAAGGGGTTTGCATGGCTTTGGAGCCAAACTTGCAAAAGGATTGGGGACCCTCTCAACCTTCGATCGGTCTTTCTTGTAACGCGATCAAGGGACCGTATGGTCTCGGCCAACAAGGCCACCTCGTATTCGCGGCCTCCCACCACTTGGAGGACAACGCTAGCTAAGGCTGCGTCAATGTGACCGGCCGAGCGAGGGAATAATAGAGTCCCGAAAATTAAAAATAAGATTGCATGACAAAAATTCTTTTGTAAAAGATCCCCTTGAACCTCGCGCGTTCGTATCTTAATAAAATGGAGTAGTTTCGCGGTGGCTATCTCTGTGCCACCGGAATATGCAAGTTCGGCTTGTAGCTGAGACCTATGCACCCCGAGTAGACGCGATACCAAAACAAGTCGGGTGGTGTGGAAGTTAGGTTCCACAATGTCGCGGGTGGCTGCAACTCTTCCGACGAGAATGCGATATTCCTCGATGGTAGGTGTGAGCTCAGTACCTTGGATGTTGAAAACGGCGTGGACTGGGTCCCAAAATGTTACCGCTGCTCCCAAGAAGTTCCAATCCACTCGGCACATAGCTAGCATTGGTATATCCCCAACAAAGGTACTGATGTAGTCGCGGTTGACCTGATGTAGATGAGCCCAGATGTGACTGATTTCCTCAAGTGGTGGCGTGACCCTGTCGAGGTGTGGAAAGGAGACCGAGCGCGCCATCTCTTACCAAGATGAAAGGAAAACCGATTTAGGACTAGTTAATATAAATGACGCCTAATTTTGAAATTAGATGATGCATGGGTACAGAAAATAAATGCCCACGGCTTAATGTATACAACGTACATCTCTCTCAAAAACAGAAAAGGACTCAAATGGCGCGCAGGCCGACTCGATGGACTATTACTGAAGTCGGGTTGGAATATGGCGTGGAGCTCCTGCAGTATGCATGGTTTTGGCACTACAAGGACCGTGCTACCTAAGGATGGGGGCCCCCGACTCAAGGGTGTCAATTCCTTGAAATCGAGCGGGATTCTTTTCAAGGCCTAAGCGACAGTCGAACTGCGCGCCGTACCCCTACTTCGAACCCCTATCTAACCTATGCTCCTATTACCGGTCGTGGGACGCGACCCATAGGTACCTAGAAGCTAGTATGTTATGCAATGCGTGTGCGGGAAATAAAAATGCATAAAGTAGATAAGCGAAAAAAATTGCGGAGAGCGATAAATAAACAAGCAAACAAAGCAAGCGGAAACGAGCCCGAACCCTCTTGATCCCCAGTGGAGTCGCCAAGCTGTGCGCACCCGAATTTCGTCTCGTCGGGGCACGCATGCGCGCGCCTAAATGCAACGCGGCTTGAGAGTATCCACCTTCCCGGGGACGCGCAACGGACGCACGTGAGAAGGAGTCGCCACTTGCCATTTTACGACCCGAAGGTCGAGGGCTGGCAAGTTACCCGGGTCTAGGGGTACGGGGTACACCTAATTGCTAAGGCATATGGTCTGCGAAACCCGAGGTTCCGAATTCGGGGGTTCTGTTACATGCGAGCCTATATCTCGCATGCCCTATCGGTACTCTAACTTGTCTAGGCTTGCCATTTTATTTAATTACCGCTTAATTAAGTTCCGCTCATCTCACGCGTTTTGACACCGTAAATTCGAAGAAACACTCCGACCGTCTGCTCTCCGACCGGGATTTTTACATTAATAAACATACAACATAAATCCTCACATTGTTCTCTCAAATAAATAAAATACAAATTATAACAATTGGATCCCGGTCGGTTCGCATTTCGGTTATTATCCCACTCATGCTCACCGTGTAGTTTGAAAAGACTGAAATTGAAATTAAAGTGCGCTCTCGGTGTATAAGGGCATTGGGCCCCATGATCGTCGGTTATGGGCGTTGGACCCGATGTGAATCGAGTCCTAAAGGATCGGGCTCGATCCGCAATACAATCAAGTGCAAAAGATGTAACAAGCAAGTTCAAATAAACAATCAATGGGGTTTTATTATCACCAAATTTACGTGGATTAATTGATTATTAACCGAGGAATCTTGGCATACAAATCCCACCCTAAAACAAGTAAAAGGCAAGACGGGAATGGCATGTAGCATTCAGCATCATTTACCGGACCTGACAGACTGTGTGTGTCCGTGATCAAGTCTCGAATGTGTGGGTTGATTTTAAAATGTTATGTATCGTGACACTTTGATTATGATAGGTTATTATAGAATGTGGATTTTGACACGAGAATCCTACAGCCTAGTGCCTAGCCCGCTATCCCCATTCTGTTTTCTATTAGGCCGAATATGCGATTAAGTCAAATGTTGGTATCTTAAACCGTTATTCCCGATCTAACTACCCAAGATCATGCATAGATAACAATAAATTGTAAATACGCCTTTTTGCCTTTGTATAGAAAATTTATTTTTGAAAGAGAGAATACGCAATGCGGGCCACCTCGGCCTGTGACAGGCGCTGACTGATTCCCTGATTCTTCTAGGGTTATACGAGAACCCCAAAAAGTCAAAGAAACGGTCAATCTATCCGGAAGTGATCTAAAAAGAACTTCCACACCCCGACTTGAGTTACCTAAAATTAGGAGGCCTCGAGTCAAAACATGCAAGTTCTTCCCAGACGTCCATGTCACATCGGATCACGAGTCTCAGATTTTAGTATGAAATTTGCGAATTTTGAAAAGAAGGCGTCAACACGTATTTGCAATTTATCGACGCGTATTTCCGATTAATTACCAATTCATGCAAAATTATTAAGGTCGAGTGAATTAATTAGTCAAATGAACGTCCCGTTTACCCGATTGGTGAAATCATTAAGTTTAATTAAAATCTGCTGAATGCTTTATTTTATTTTTTTGGATTTCGAGCCGTCGAAACGATAAATAATAGATCGCCTGATAAACTCTAATTTCCAGTTATCTCGAAAAATTTGCAATAAGATCGAACAACATAACGTAGAATAATAAGGACTAATAAAACAACGAAAAAAATTTGGAGAATGATTTTTTTCTAAATTCTATAAAATTTGGAGAATGTCCGGGAAAGTATAAAATGGGCTAGGGTTATTTGAAATTAATTCTTTTGAAATTCAGGGCTTTTTTTTAAAAAAAAAAATGAATAAATGTTGCAGGGACTAAATTGAAACAAATTGAAAAGTTTATCGGAGCGATTTTAAATTCTAAAAAATTCGGAAGATGTGCTAGAAATAATGAAATAGCCCAGAGTATGTTTGAAATGAATTTTTAAATTTAGGGCTGATTTTAAAAAATAATAAATACTCCAGGGAATGAATTGAAACAAATGTAAAAGTTTTCTGGAGCAGTATTTGATTCTGAAAAAAAAATTAGGGATGTGATGGAAATATCGAAAATGCCATGGAACTGGTTTAAAATTGATTTGGGAATTTGGGCAGGATTGAAAAAAATGAAAATTCGTTGCAGGACTAGAATGGAACAAATCAGAAAATTAGAATAATCGGATTCGGTATAATTTTGATAATCTATGCAAACAACAAGCAATTATTTCATGTCATCATCATTCAAGTAAGCATGATATTTAATATAAAGCCCTAAACATGCCGCTAAGTTGAGATTTTTACCTAACCCAAAAGTTTGGGGGCGTTTCTGTAATATACGAAAATTGTCGGACGGACGGGTCGGGTCGGATCGGATCGGTCAGCCTATCCGAAGGAGGAAACCGCCCGGAGAGATCTTGGGCTGGACTGGATTTAGGATCGGGCTGGGCTGGATTTAGGATCGGGTTGGGCTTGGGCCGCGGAAAGCTTTAGGCCGCGGCTGACGGGCTGACGGGCTGGACCTGCAACAAGGAAATAGTGGGCCAAAGCCCGTCAGTGAGGAGCTCCGAAGGAAGGTGGTGCTGGCGGCGCCGATCGGCCGCGAGCGGCGGTTCCGGCTGTTGGACGCCGCGACGACGACGCGAAAAGGATCGGGTGAGGGGTCTGAGCACCGCCTGGGTCGCGCCGGCTCCGATCTGGGCTTCGCTGATGGCTGGGATGGTCGGAATCAAGGCAATTTCACCGTTCTCCGGCGTTATTCCGATCGGGCAACCATTTGCAAAATTTCCCCAATCCGAGAGAGAATTTTACGATTTCTTTCTGTGGGTTCCTTTTTGTGTCCGCGCCGAATTAGGTTTTCCCCCCTTTAATTGCAATTTTCGGTCGAGATTTCAGCCGATTTGGGGAGGAAATCGCGAAATCCGCGATTTCCTATTCTGGGCGGCCGGCCAGATCGCGGGCAGCCGGTTGCCGCTGCCCGGCCTGCCCGGACTGCCCAGAACAAATTTTTTTTTTTTTTTTTTGAATTAGGGCCGGCGGGTCACGGGCAGCCGGTCAATGCTGCCCGGCCTTGCCCGGCCCTGCCCGAGACTTTTCTTTCCTTTCCCTTTTTTTTTTTTTTTTTTAAATTATATATATATATATATTATTAATTAATTAATTAATTAATTAATTAATTTTTTATTTTTTATTTTTTTTTAAAAAAAGAGTGATAAATAGAAAAATGACAATTTTACCCCCTTGGAGCCGATGGACCGAAATTGGGTGCTGACATCCTCGTTTACTGCTTTCCGGACTTCATGTCCGCATCTACTCCGTTTCGCACTTCGTGTCCGCATATACTACATTTCGAACTTCGTGTCCTCATTTATTTCTTTTCGGACTTCGTGTTCGTATCTACTGCATTTCGGACTTCGTGTCCTCAATTAATGCTTTTCGGACTTCGTATCCGCATCTACTGCATTTTGGACCTCGTGTCCGTACTTACTGCATTTCGGACTTCGTGTCCGAATTCACTGTTTTTTGGACTTCATGTCCCCATTTACTGCATTACGGACCTCGTGTCTACATTTACTACATTCCGGACCTCGTGTCCACATCTACTGCTTTCCGAACTTCGTGTCCGCATTTATTACTTTTCGGACTTCGTGTCCTCACTTACTACATTCCGGACTTTGTGTCCGCGTCTATTACATTTCGGACTTCGTGTCCTCATCTACCACTTTCGGACTTCGTGTCCTCGTTTATTGCTTTCCGGACTTTGTGTCCGCATCTACTCTGTTTCGGACTTCGTATCCTCATTTACTACATTTCGGATTTCGTGTCCGCAGTTACTGCATTTCGGACTTCGTGTCCTCATTTACTGCATTTCGGACTTCATGTCCGCACCTACTACATTTCGAACTTCGTGTCCACTTTTACTGCTTTTCGGACTTCGTGTCCATATCGCTTTCTGGACTTCGTGTCCACATTTAATGTCTTTCGAGTATGCGTCCACATTTACTAATTTATGGTTTTTTTTCTCGCATTTACTATTTTGCAACAGGCCTACTTATTAGCACAAATGAGGAGAAAGGCCAGACGGTCGCCATGACCAAACGAGGTGCTTCTTATAGTCTTTGGCTGTATCCTCTATCCGAGCATGCAACCAAAGACGGGCAAGCCGTCAGCACCTCATTTTGGTCCACCGGCTCTAGGATATGGCCAACGACATTGGATTCATAATTCACTGAAGATTCAGAAAATAAAAAGAAATAGGAGATATTTTTGGCTAGATTATTACAGAATCGAATATATTCTCACAGATCATAACCAAATCTCACGGTTCGGGCCAGCTGTCAAAAAAAATTGTTTCGGGAGCTTCCCGAGGTCGAACGATCTTCAAATTTTACGAGGATGTGCCCAACTCATGTAGATCAGATAGACCGAAAGGTTCATGAGAAATTCAGGAAAATTCGAAATATTCAGATCAACTCAGGGATTGTTGGTGATAGCTAGCACAACACCCTGACTTCGCTCCTCCAACTGTCTCCTCTCTTCTCGGGGTCCAGCTGGCTCGCACTCCAAAAAAACAAAAACCCTAAGGCAGCCTCTAAAAGACCTCAGCCGGAACTCCCTTTGGCTTGCAACTGATCTCCCTCACCTCGATTAAAAAAAAACACACAGCAGCCCCGATTCCCCAATGGACACTGGATTCTCCCTCAGCTCAGGCCTTGTTTATGTCTTCCTGCTCTTTTCCTCTTTTTTCTTAGGTTGCTTATTGTTTGCTATCGTCCACCTCCTCGAGCTACCGGTGGCTATTTGTTGTCTGGCTTTTGAGTTGGGATCCTCTCCATCTCAGTTGCCGTGGTGTCTGTGTCATTGGCTACTGCTCATCTCCCCTCTTCGTAGTCGCTGCTGTTGTGAAGATCGTCTCTAATCAATAGCTGCAACTAGCTAATTGGCGTCCCTTCGTAATTTCATTTTCTTGCATGTCTCATGGGAGGAGAAGAAAGATGGAGAGACAACAAGATAGTAGGCCGATGTCAGTGTGGGGGCTCTAAGATGACGGGGAGACTTACTTAGGCTTAGGTTGAGTCTCGACTTGAAGGCCACCTAGGTCCGTGGTAGTCAAAGATCTTCCGAGCTAGCTCATCCTGAGAATCTCTTGGGATCAGGTATAAATCTCCATCTTAGTAACATGCGATAGGTCTTTCGATGTTCGACGAGTGAATTCGATGAGCTTGACATGATTGTGTGCCCATGATTCGTGTGTCTGGATGTTTCCTTGATAGTTTAATTAAAATCTCATACGAATTTGGATTAATCATATAAACTCAGTTTAAAATTTGAATTTAAATTCAATTTTTCGGGAATTAGAGCTTTTGTCGGAGGGTCCACCAATGACTGGCTCGATGGCTCGAAACTCGCAAACTAAAGCATTTGGCATATTTTAATTGAACTCAATAATTCCATGTACGGGGAAGGGACGTGTAATTGGGCTAAATAAATCACTCGGCTTTAAGCAAAATGCATAAATTGATAAATTATCGATAACCACGCCGATAATTTAAGAACGAGTTCTTCTGTCATAAAATGCAGAATTTGACTAACTGTGCATTTGGCATAATCAAACACGGGTAAATAGGCAAAATGAGATAGATTTTGGGTTTTTAGGCGAAAACATTTTTGTCATAATGTGTAAAAGCCACATCGTCACGGTACAGAATAATTTAAAAATTACCCACACATTGGAGACTTAATTACAGACATCGTGTTTGTCAGGTCCACTAAAATAATGTCGAATGCTACATGCCCTCTCCATCACCCTGTTTGCCTGTTTAAGGTAGGAATTCGCTTGCCAAGTAACCCCGGTGCATAACTTGATAAATCACGTAAACACGGCATTTAAAACACAACTTGTTTGTATTCATATGTTTTTATCTGTTTTTGTCTGTTTTCATATGCTTTTGTCTGTTTTTGTTGCGGGTCGAGCTTGATCCTTTAGGATACGATTCACACGGGGTCCAACGCCCCTAACCGTCGATCACGGGATTTAATTCCCCAATCACTGAGCGCACATATTAATTTCAATTTCAGTCTTTTCAAACCACACGGTGAGCACGAGTGGAATAATGACCAAATGCGAGCCGATCGGGATTCAGTCATTGTAATTTGTATTTTTATTTGAGAGAGCAATGTGAAGGTTTAATGTTGTACATTTATTTATGTAAGAATCCCGGTCGGAAAGTGGACGGTCGGAGTGTTTCCTCGAATTTACGGTGTCAAAACGGGCGAGTCAAGTGCAACCCTAAATCATGCGGTAATTAAATAAAATGGCAAGCCTAGCAAGCTAAAGTACCGAAAGGGCGTGTGGGATATAGGCCCACACGTAATAGAACCCCCGAATTCGGAATTTCAAGTTCCGTACAGACCATTGCCTTAGCATACTAGGTGTATCCTATACCCCTAGACCCGGGCGACTCACTGGCCCTCGACTTTCGGGTCGTAAACAGGTAGTGGCGACTCTTTCTCACGTGCGTCCGTCGCGCGTCCCCGGGAAGGTGGACACTCCCAAGACGCGTTGCATAGGCGCGCGCATGCGTGCTCTGACGAGACAAAATTCGGGTGCGCACAGCCTTTATTTAGTTTCCTTTGTTATTTCTGGCTTTAGGAAACTAAGTTTATTCCAGTTGCCTAGTTTATTAGTTTCCAGTTTCTCCTAAGCTTATATAAAGGAGGCTGAGTAGCTAATCATAGGCAAACTATTATGGTATTTTGGTACGATTTTCTCCTTTATTCTTCATTGAACTCCTTCGAAAGAACAAGTGTGACAGCTTGTGATTGTTCGGCACAATTTGATATTATTGGTTCTTGTTTCTTCATAAACAACGGGTCAATAATCCTTGTCTTGATATTGTTGGTTCTTGTTTCTCTATAAACAACGGGTCAATAATCCTCTTTATCTAAATTTGTGTTTGGCGATCTGGGAATCGATTCAAGTTGGTCGTCGGGTTTCACAATCCTTCATGAGGTTCGCATCATTTTGGTATCAAAGCATCAGGCTCCAAATCAGGTTTATCCTATCCTTTGCGTTTCAATTCATTGAATTTCATTCCATCTAGCTTGTCTGTTCTGGATTGTTAGTAGCAATAAAAAGAAAAGAAAAGAAAAGCAAAGTTCCAGCTTTTAAAAAAAAAGAGAGAAAAAAAATTAAGCAAAGAAAAATAGAGCTGAAAAAAAAAAGATAGAAAGAAAAGAAAGAAGCCGTCGGTGTCAATTTGATCCGGATTCTTTGCATCTGATCATTCTAAAGTTGTTATTTACTTTTGTTGTTGATCCTCGTTGATTTTGCTCCCATAATTACCTAATACCCGATCTTCCATATTCCCTTCCCTACATCATCCTCCAAATCTTTCCATCCATATATTACTATGATATATTCCTTTCTTCATTCCTAAAATCTTTCCTTTCTTAACTTTCCTTTGACCAGTTATTTCCCTGTTAGTTTGTGTCCAAGTTAGGGCCAAAATATTAATTGTTGTTTTGAATTATTACGAGCTAGTTGCCTTTGATTTGTAAGCTGCTGAGTTCTTTAAAGAACTTGGGAAGGAAATTAGAGTGGAAAGAGACAGGAGTGGTGAGCGTATCAGAGGGAAAAAGCCATTGAACTGAGCGAAACAAGAGTGTTGAGTGACGATAATTTGAGGGCAAACACGTGAGCGAGTGGTTGTGAGGTCCTAACACCAATTTTCTTTTCGTAGTGCAAACATGAGCTTCGCAGGAAAAGGTAATGAATCTACAACCGAGGATGGAAGTAATGCCGGCCAGCAAGATGTTGCTTTTACTTTGAAAGCCATGCAGCAACAATTCGAGAGATTGGAAGTTATTTTTGGAGATATTCGTGATAGAATGGATCGGCAAGATCAACGAATTGATCAAATGCAGAGGGAGCAACCCAGGCAGCATGTGCAAGTTCCCAATGCAATGAGACTAATCCGCCAACCGCCGAATCCTCACGATGAAGAAGATGAAGATTATGAGGAAGATGATGAAATTGCATCTGTCGGAAGTGTGAGGAGAGCCTGAGGAGTTAGGAATGAGGGGCGAAGACATGGTAGGCGAGATCAAGCAATTAGAGATGGAGTAGATAGGAATATTTGGAGTATTAAAATGATGATACCACCTTTTCAAGGGAGGAATGACCCTGACACTTTTATCGAATGGGAGAGGAAGGTGGAGCTTGTATTTGATTGCCATAATTACTCGGAAGAGAAGAAAGTGAAGCTTGCAGTGGTGGAATTCACTGATTATGCCATCGTTTGGTGGGATAAATTGGTTAAGGAAAGAAGAAGGAACCATGAAAGGCCTATTGAGACCTGGGAAGAGATGAAAACTGTCATGCGGATGCGATTTATTCCCTCGTATTACTATTGAGACTTGCATTTAAAATTGCAGAGTCTAAGGCAGGGGACGAGGAGCGTGGAAGACTACCACAAGGAGATGGAGATAGCTTTGATTCCGGCAAACATTGAAGAAGATGAGGAGGCAATTATGGCCGGGTTTTTATGTGGTTTGAACCGAGAAATTGCTAATGTGGTGGAGTTGCAACATTATGTGGAGATAGAAGAGATGGTTAGCATGGCCATGAAAGTAGAATGGCAACTTAAGAGAGGGAGATCAGCAAGGCAAGAGGGTGGTTCGAATTCGGGGTCTTCATCAAATTGGAAGTCGAAATGGGGTGCCAGCTCAAGACCAGTAGAGAAACCCAAATCGAATGCTGAAAGGAGCATGAGCAAGAGCTAAGGGGACAACAAGGAGAGAGGTAACTCTACATCCCAACCTCAACAGAATAGGGATATCAAATGTTCGGTGTTTGGGGTCTGGGCATATTGCTTCTCAATGTCAAAATAAAAGGGCAATGATCATGCTAGATAGTAGGGAAATTAAAACTGAAGAAGATGAAAGTGATTCAATGCCAACACAAGATGATTCGAATAGTGATTATGAATATGCTGTTGAGGGGAATGCCTTAGTAATCATGCGAGCACTTAATACACAAAATAAGGAAGAAGAGAGAGATGATGTGCAAATGGAAAATATATTCCACACTAGATGCCAAGTGAAGGATCGGGTATGTAGTTTGATCATTGATGGGGGTAGCTGTGTGAATGTGGCTAGTAAGTTACTTGTTGACAAGTTGGGATTGCGTACATTGAAGCATCCTAGGCCATATAAGCTGCAATGGTTGAATGAAAGTGGAGAAGTGAAGGTGAACAAGCAAGTTCTAGTTTCCTTTATAATTGGGAGATACAAGGATGAAGTTCTTTGTGATGTAGTGCCCATGCATGCTAGTCATATGTTGCTTGCGAGGCCATGGCAGTTCGATAGACAGGCAATATATGATGTAGCCGAGCTATAAGTGTTGAGCATATATCACGAGATATTATTTGGTGTCTAGAATATCTCATGAACCAAAAATCTAGTATTCAACCTCCCTTATAACATAAAAAATCTAGTATTCTTTAAATTTAAAAAATATATAAATTGGCAATTTACAATTCAAACTTTATTTGGTTTTAGAATTTATTTTTAACTCTACTCCACTTAACTCAATTTATCTTCAATTCAATAACACAATTATTATTTCTTCTTTTTTCTTCGACTTTTTAACCATTCAATTCAATTTTTAATATTACATTCTCTCAACTATTCATTATTTTTCATATTTTTTATCATAATTGAACAACACAATCATTACAATCTAATTATATATATATATATATATATATAGTTAAAATAGAGTTGAGCTTAACTCATCTCTAATCCCAGATATATTTCTACTTAACATAAAATAAGTCCGGAGAAGATTCTTTTAATATTTCATAAGCCCATGAAAGATAAAATTCCTTTTTCAATCATGTCCTCACTCGTTATATATATATATATATATATATATATATTGGGTAATTACTGCTCATGATTTTATATATCCTTATTATTGGTCGTTATATGTTTCACCGACATTGAACACATGATTTATGTGTGTGTATGTATGTATGTATATATATATAATTCAATCAAGGTAAACATGATTGGTGAAAAAAAAAATGAATAATTGAGAAAATTTATAATTGAAAATTGAATTGAATGTCAATTAAGATAAAAAAAATTTTAAAATAGTAATTGTGTTATTAATTTAACGATAAGTGGAATTAAGTGAAATAAAATAAAATAAATGTTAATTTCAAAATCCAACAGAGCCGTATGGGCAACTTTTCTTTCATGGATTGGGGGTCCAATGGTTAAATTCAACTTGTACTCTTCGGATTGAGTCTTTTACTTTTCCAAGAAGAAAAGCGCCCCAAATGCCTCTTTCGATACGGTACACACTTCATGATTTAAAAGGCCACTGCAAAAGTGCAAGACGAAAGTCCACATCTTCTTCCACTAGCAATACGCATGCATTTGAGAAAACGAAGGCAAAAAGATCAAAAATAAAAAGAACATAAAGCAGCCTTATGGTCTTGGTCTTTTTCGTGCCCCGTTCCCCCCAAAAAAATAATATATATATATATATATATATATTTTTTGCCTGGTCTGTGCAATAAACGAAAATATTAAAAATATTTGTACCACTTATGCTTTCGTCATCGTCATCTGCGTCACCAAAACATGTACCTAACTGATTCTTTGTTTTGCGTTTAACTATTCCCGCAGCTTAAACTATTTTCAAAGGTCATGTTATGTAAACTAGTAGATGATGACTGGCCACTGACACGGCTGTCTTCCTTAGCCAAAATTGTGTCAGAAAAGATG
Organism: Punica granatum; assembly: GCF_007655135.1. Taxonomy (NCBI): domain Eukaryota; kingdom Viridiplantae; phylum Streptophyta; class Magnoliopsida; order Myrtales; family Lythraceae; genus Punica; species Punica granatum. Next base: position 6,614,948 of record NC_045132.1, read on the forward strand.
CTTTGTATTTTGGAAGTACTTTAGAGTCGGACTTCAACTTTGCAAGCTATGTCTCCAATGAACTTTATCAGGGAAAAAAAAAGGGAAGAAAAAAGACATGTAGCCATTGATATTGCCCTACAGCAACAGTGTCTTGTACGGACGAAATTTTGAGATGGAATGATTGGTGGTCTCTATTTTGAGACAAAAATTTTAAAAATTAAGATGTTAAATTTTTTCTATCGTGGTAAATGGAAAAAAAATGCGGAAATATGCATCTCATTATTAGAAACGGATTAGGGGACGGAAAATATTATCTCTTAATATGGAGACGACACTTTCCATCTCAAAATTCATCTCTCCTACAAAGACGGAATTTTGAAACGAAATGAGTATGTCTCAATTTTGACAAAAAAATGTTGAACTGAGACGAAAGATTATGCCCATCATCAAAGAGACAAAAAATAAGACTTAGAAATCTATCTCTTTTTTTAAAGCCAATTATGAGACAGAAATTTCGTCTCTTAATAATAATAGAAGCCTCAGCGATAAGCCAACATGGAGCCGGATGGGCTATTAGCTTAGCTCAATGGCGAAGACGAATTTGGTATTTGGATATTCATTGTATTAATTTAATAATGATTGATTTATAAGATCAGGTAAGTAAGACGAAAATTAAAAAGGAAACTGGTTTAATAGGTATAAATTCTAATTGAAGAATGAATTTTGGACCTTTTATTCATATTATTTTGTTCACCATTATTCTGGAGACCCTTTTTGGCCCAAGTGGGTACAAAAATCACATGAAGTATACCTGTACGGACTAGAATGTGGACTCTCGTTGGGGCTCGCATCGCGCGACTTGGGGGTGTCCACCTCCCATGAGGACGTGTGACGAACACGCGTGAGAATGAGTCCCTACTTATCATTTTACGACCCGAAAGTCGATGGCGGATAAGTTACCCGGGTCTAGGGGTATGAAACACCTAGTTTGCTAAGGCATTGATCTGTGCGGAACAGGAAAGTCCAAGTTCGAGGGATCATGTTACGTGCCGGCCGATATCCCGCACGCCCTTTCGGTACTCTGGCTTGCTAGGCTTGCATGTTTTATTATTTACCGCATGAATTAAGTTGCACTCGGCTCGCACGTTTTGACACCGAAAATTCGATGAATTAAACGACGTCGGTTAAGAAACCGAGAGAGAAGTAAACCCGTGTGTCAAGGAAGTGGTTCACAATCTTGCGTTACAGTTCATCAGACCATGGAGGTTGAATCCCTGCGTGAACCAAAACCGCGAGATCTTGAATTTACTCGTGTCTGGGCAAGCATTAGACCGATTCGATTAATTCGACTTTCGGACCGTTCGCACACCGACTGAAATTCTTAAAGAATAAATGTACAAAATAAAATCCTTACAATGCTCTTGAAAACAATAAATACAAATTAAAAATGATCGAATTCCAGTTGATTCGTGTTCGGTTATTATTCCGCTCAAACTCACCGTGAGTTTAGGGAAAAACCGAAGAATTGAAACTCGACATGCGCTCTCAATGAATAGGGCGTTGGACCTTGTGAGTGAAGATTAGGGCGTTGGACCATGTGCTCGATGATTAAAGCGTTGAACCCTAATATTATTCGGCCTATGGATCAGGCTCGACCTGCATGGCAAACAAGTGTAGAAAGATAACACGCAACATGTTAATAACATACAAGGTGTTTTTATTGTCAAGTGTACGTGTTTTAACAAATTATTGATCCGGGGTATTTTGGCATGCAAATCCTACCCTAGACAAACAAACGCGTGCCAATGTTTTAGCATTCGGCTTTGGTTGAAATACCTGATATATCGGGTGTCCGTAACCAGGTTTCGTGTGTGTGGATTGCTTTTACAGTGATTTGGTGTTATGACACTGAATTAATCCAAAACTTTGACTCTAGATTTGGAACCTAGAGTTCCACCTAACCATTTTCTAGTGTTTGGTTAGGTCGTGTGAAATGATTAGTCAGGTAATTGCATTTTGATACATAATACCCAACTAGCACCCTAAACTATGCTAGGATGACAGAAACTCATCAGTGGGAATAAGAAAGGCTATGCAGATGAACCTGCGCCTGAACAAGTAGCCCGTTCCTATTTCGATACCGTCGTGTTTCTGTCAAACTAACCCTAGGATGTCGCCAAATCACAAAATGACGTTCTTGCCCTTGATTTGAAAATCTGTTTTTAGAAAAGGGAAACAATGCAATACGGGCCACCTCGGCAAGTAACCGGCGTCGACCAATCCCTTGGATCTTTCAGGGTTATGCAAGAACCCCATAAAAGCCAAAGATTTGGTCAATCTATCCGGATGTGATCTAAAAGGAATTTCTGTATTACGATTTGAATTACCTGAAACTAGGTGGAATTCGAGTCGAGATACACAAGTTTCTCCTAGACGTCCATGTTACATCGCATTGCATATTGTGAATTTGAAAGTATGCGTATTTTGAAAAGGGCATTAACATCGTTTTGTAATTCGTCGACGCAAGTTACAGATTAATGTCCAATTCATGCAAAGTTTTTTAAAGTCGAATGAATTAACCGTGTGAGCGTCCTGATAAACCCATTCGTGGAATTAATGCTTAAGGTTATCGCCGAATGCGTTAATTGTGAAAAAGATTCGTGATTCAATGACCAAGATGGTTCCGTAAGGATCGAGGATATTTGGTCCAATGATCGAAACTACCCTCTTAATCGAATGGACCCGAATGAGACATCGATACTCGAATCCATGCATGTTTCGTTTGGAAAAGACATTTTCATGCGATATTGCGACGATAATGTAAATTGCAAATTACACGAAATTCGAGAACGGACTCAAAACTGGGATAGGAAGCCTCGTGCAACCCGTACAGGTCTAAAAGACTCTTGGCCATTTCTCCTTGGAGAAAACCGAGAGGTCTCATGGCCCACATCGGGTTCCACGAGTTTTTCCTGTCTCGTTTCGATTCATTTCTCGCATGCTCAAGCAACAAACACGATAAATGACACGACTAAACGAAAGTCGGTATTGCCATGATTTGAATAACACATTCAAACATGCAAACATGTGCAAACATATTATTTAAGGAATCGATAAAATAATACCGACTTCATGCATGTGGGAAAACACGAGAAAACTCGGGAATCGAATTTGAATCGGGCTAAGAAGACCATTCTTAACCCGAAGGAAGCAAGCCAAGCCTCGGCTACCTCTTTTAGAGGCAAACCCGAGAGATTGTTTGCTTATTTTGAGTCGAGATAGTCTTCTGAGATGCGATCCAAGTGTTTCCCGACATGCTGACATGTTAATCAAGGATAAACATGCATGATATAATGTAAAAGTGCATAAAAATGAAGTCTTGCAAGTGAAAACGCTTTGTGCACCATATAACTCCATGAACATGCAATAAATATAAAAAGCCCTAACTCCTCTAAGTTAAGAGTGATTTACCAAGCCTCGGGATACGAGGAAAGAGTCGGGGAAGTGTTCGAGAGTCGGGTGACTCGGTGGAATCCTCGGAAGGATGTTCGAGTAGACGTTTGGGAAAGTTAGGCACGCGGCTGGGCGTGCACGGGCCTGCGGAGCGCGCAGGCAGGCACGCGGGGCGCAGGCGAGGGCGCGGGGCCCAGGCGAGGGCGCGAGGTGCAGGCGAGCGCGCGGTAGCGGTGTGCACGGCAGTGGGCGTGCGCGGCTGGGCACGTAGGCGTCACTATTCACCCGAGAGCACGATCTTCACCCGAAATGAAGAAATCAACCTGAAATGATGAGCAAATGACTTCAAACCAAAAATCTAAGTTAAAAAATGAACTCCTTGGGTCCAAGACATGTGGTCTATGGAGTTTGAGAAATTTTGGATCTAAGCCGGAATAGTAACCGCCTTGGATTCTGACTTAAACTCGAAAGGTTTTGGCTTGATTTTTGCTTGGATGAGCTACGGTTTTGCTGCTGGAGCTATGGTGGAATTAAGAGCATTCCTAGAGTGAGAAAGTTAGAGAGAGTATGCAAAAGGAGAAGTGATTAACTTAATGACATAGGAAGTATATATAGGCAAAGCTTAAGTGTAATTAAGGAAAGCAAAGTGTAATTAGCCTCTTGGATTAGGCTTGGGCGGTTAGCTTAGGAAAATATCAAGCTTTATCCTCTTTCATTGCATTAATGAAGAAGATATAAGAGCATTGATGAGCATTGATGAAGAGTTGAGTGTTGTCTTCAGACACTTAGATATTTTAAAGTGGAAAACAAATGCAAGTTGCCTTGGAGGAAGAAGCCAAGGGAAAGGGGCGATTTGGACAATGTCACGGTTGGTCATGGACGACCGTGGACCGCACGGTTCCGAGGAAAAGTCAAGAGAAAGCTCGGGTCTCAATTGGTCGTGTATTTGAAACTCGTGGTTCGAATTAAACGTCGAATTATCGATATACGCGAGAAAACAGATTTAATGAGCCCAAGATTGACACTTTTCATGGAAAAATGCCTCGGGTCCGTATGAGGTTCGGAAGCCGGTTTTTGCTAATTCCAGGTGACTAGAGCGAAGTTATTCGCTTCTGACAGCATATCTTGTGTCTGCATCTCACGTTGATCATTTTGATATGAATTGTCAAACAACGTGAACAATTGACCCTTAAGCCGGTAATGCAAAAGTGGAGCCGGAGACGTCCTAGGAGGCCGAAATTGAATGTCTCATATTGTTTTTTGAGTTACTCGGGCGTTCCGAAAATCATTGTGATCTCCGTTTGCCGAGATTGGACCTCTAAGGACTTGAAAAGTGTATTTGAGACCTTTAAAGCAATTCTTGGGAGGTCTAGATGAGTTGTATGATTCATTCTGAAGATTTCACATTGAGCCTTGGGAAGGCTAGCACTGTGTAAGGTAGGCATCCGACGTCAAGTTTCCCTAAAGAGGACCTCCGGATAAGGATTTCCACTGAAAATGGCCTTTTATACCCCTCAGAGGTTATTCGAGAAACTGAAAAAGGTTTTGCTGTCTGTTTTGCCTAATTGCGTCTTTCCGCTGGAGTTTTCAGGGCAATGCAGGGTCAACTTCGCTTGCTATTATTCCGTCAGACCGGTCTCCGGTTATGCATTTTTGAAGAAGGGTATGCTTGTTATGTCGCTTGGAAATCATTCGAAGTGTCTGTATGGCTTCCAAGAGACAATCTAAAGCACTGTTCATACTCTGTATGCTTGTGGGGTATGGCCGCATCTGACATTTGGAATTAACTTTTTTCTGAGAAACCGACATTTTTGGACTTCCACTGAAAAGTTGTCTGTATATAAAAAATTGTTATGTATAGAGCAGATGATTTGCAAAATGAATTTGAAGACACTTTTCATCTGTTTAGCACTGATATAGATTTTTGAAGTCTAATATTGGCTATTTTCCGATGGTCGAGCAAACCATCGAAAAATAGGACCGTCCACGTGGTATATTGAAAATGCCAATTTTAGACATTGTTGAGCTCTCTGGTCACTCTGTTGGCTTTTGATGACCAAGACTGTTCTTATGTCGTGTGCACATGTCATCTACTTGATTTTGCTGATTTGAGGGTAAATAGTGATTTCTTGATCTGTCGAGCCTTTTTCTGTATTCCTGTTCAAGTCATGGTATGAATCATTGCCGATATCGTTGTTTGGAATGGTGAGCCAAAATGGGGTGCTAACAATATCTTTTTTTATTTTTTGTAATCAAACAGTACAAATAGTCAATAGTGGGAATTAAATAAATATAAATCCCTCAAAAAGAAAAGATCTAGTCTAGACCTAAAAAGAATAGTCTGACCGAACCTAATACGATTTAAATAAAAGTACATTTTGGATGGATTCCTAGAAGAATCCCCTGTACCTTCACTAGCTAGAGCAGGGTTATTGGTATTTTACTACCAAGGTAATCCTAAAATATCATGAGAAAGGTAGAAAAGTGCAGTGACATATATTTTTGGCTAAAAACTTATATGTTTCTTGTTCGATTTTCATGGTTTGATTACCTATGCTTCTGTGTTAGTTTTTCTATTTTCTTATATTGAACAAATTGATCTCACTAGCTACTAGAAAAGAAAAAAAAATCATGAGATGTTGTCATGGTCATGCTTAAATAGAAGCTTGTTAAATTAGTATGAATTAGTTGGAGCTTGCATACGTTTGTCAATATTGTTATTAGATCTTTCACACAAACAAAGTCCATTCTCCTATCGAGAGATTTTGCGTGATGTCAAATAAACAATTTCTTGAATTTCCTCTCAATTTTCCTTGGTGTTAATTAGTTTATTTCCTCCTCCTTTCTCTTAGGTTTAAGTTAATCGATCTATATTCTCAAATAGGTAGGACGAGGTTGAATTTCATCTCCTCCTTATTCTTTCATATTCAATCCACGTAGTCTCCTCCAACAGAATTAGACCAAGGAGGAAGTATGAAAAAAAGAAAAAAAGAAACCGAGGTTTGGCTTTATTGCGACTCTGATCCTCATACTTTAATTCTTTGATTTTAAATCTTTTTCTGCGTTTAGAATTTTAAGTGCAAATCTTCGAGGAGGCTTACCAAAAACTTGTGTTATGATTGATGATGTAATTTCATGGCAACTAATATTACGAGCATATAAACAGATGATCGATGACTTAGTTTCATTGGAAATTTTCGGATGTCTCTTTTAACTTACATATGAAAGTCTCCTTTTGCTATGCTATCTATCCACTGTATAGAACTCTAATAAGAAGGATTGTGATCTCAATGAGATTAATTCTCGAGTTCCTTGTTTGTATGTTCTGTCAATGTTAACTTTAAGCAGGACGTGACTTGATGACTCTCTTACTTATCCCTTCTGAATGCTAATATATTTGATCTGCCATATATCAGTGTTACGGTGATAGATGGCCGATTAGATATGTTAGTTTTGAGAAGGAATTAGTAAGAGAACTATCAAGTCACATCCTACTTTATTTAGAATTATAATCTCTATTCAATAAAATGATAGGGGAGGAATTGAAAGACTTGGTCTCGTGGAAAGAAAAAAAACGGAGGAGGAAATTTACCATAGAATAATCCCGAGATCCGAAGTTCGTGTTCTTCAAAAATTAATCGCATTAGTTCTTTTTCTAATTTCTGATTGTTCCTTCTAAGTCACATAAATTCTTTTGCAAATGCAACTGATTGTTTTGGTTAAAAAATTATGATAGTCTTCAGTCGGAACTCGGAAGTTGGAAGCTTATTAAATTGTGATTTGTTTTTGCTGAATAAGATATTTCATTAATGAGAAGTAGCATCTACATTATTCAATGGATTTAGGTTCGGGTACCCTTCAAAAATACATATTGACTGAAAATTTGACATTGAACCGAAATAGCCCAAGTCATGAACAAGGGTATTATCTGTCCTAGGGATCCATGAGCATAACCATTCTGAAAAAAAAAATTGAGAGTAGAGTTTATATCCGCAATTATGTTCCTAATCTCCCACGGTGTGTTTTGTGAGTGCAAAATGGCATTTACAAGTAGCAAGGCGTCGCTGCTTAGCCAAATCTTTCTCATTACTCTCTCTGTATCTATTGTTAGGACAAGGAGAGCTGTTTGGGCATCTACTTGAAGTGGCTTGTCATCGTTGGAGATCTGAAACCATGATAGTATTGACGAGCTATTTAGGAACTATATGATTCTCGAAAGGCACGATCTGTTATTAAATTGCGATTGGATAAAATTGTTTTTTTGTGCTTTCTGAAAGTGATTGTGTTTGGTTTTTCATACATCACGAAATTAAAACCTCTTTTTTTCCCGATTTGTTGAGGACTAACCGAGGAAAAACCTTTTCGGCTTTACGTAGCTTTGTTCCGTAGACCTTTTCATTGAAATCAAATCCTTTTCTAGGGTTTTTCTATTTCAATTTCAAATCTTTTACTGGACTTACTAATATCAATATTTTTTATTGACCATCAAATATGTTCCTCAAGCCCACGGGGCATTCAGAGCGTTCTATGAGGCTAGCTTCCAAGACAAGACCTAACTTGTGAAACCTTGAGCCCACACAGGTCGCTACCGATGAAGGGTGTGATATATTTTTTGGATGAATAAATATAGTGGGTAGTAGTGATGGCAACATCGCCACCCCTTGCTACGCAATGTTCAGACTCTAGTGTTCAACCGCGAATATATTAGACGAACTGAACAATCAGTGTGAGCACTGGTTTCGTCAGCATAGCACCACCAGGACCTAGTATAATTCACAAAAATCGAGAAGGGTATGACATAGTACAGATCAAAGATTTTTCATTAACGAAAAATATTACGTCGGGATATATTTAAAAGAAAATGTAAACCATGAGATATTCATTTTTTAAGTTTATAATAGATTTAAAAGAAAGGTAAAACCGTTGGATATATGGGATAAAAACCCATATATATTTAGAATATAGATTTATGGATAGATAGATTGATGGATAGATAAATATAAATACTCCATAGGGTTTTTTTATATGGCTTATCGGGCCTAGCGCTTCCGGGCCTAGCGCTTTTGAATACTAACGGGTGCATAAAAAAAAGTTAAATAAAGAAAGAGAGAATAAAAAAAGGGAAAGGAAAGACTTTTTTTTTGGATAAATGATGAAACTTCATTGATAACAGATGAATTTACATCAGAAACCAATACCATTTTCCTCTATACGGAGTAAAATAAAAAAATACCCAAGAGCTACTCCCAAGTCAACTAGTTGCAGTATCAAAATGGTGAAACATATGCCTCGCAATGATAGAGTGTGCAATTTTGCATGAGAATCGAGGGAGAACAGACAACTTTGCTTTCACATCCGAGAAGATCCTTCGTATTATAATTGTTGGAGGCGAGACTTGATTCCGGTAGAGCCTGGCGTTCCTCTCCCTCCAGATGCAGTAAATGTAGTGAGTCCAGAGAAGTTTAAGACAAATAATATCCAGCTTCTTTCCACGGAGAGAGGAGACCCAGCAAAGTTCCGTATTCCAGTCGACATTGTGTTTGTTCATTCCAACACGGTCTAATAAACTTCTCCAAATCCCTTGGGTGATAGGGCATTCAAAAAAGAGGTGATTTCGGGTCTCCAATTCCAAACTACAGAATTCGCATTCGGGTGCAGTAATCGAGATTCTCCAACTCATAAGCCTATCTTTTGTACTCAATCTATTATGAATACAAAGCCAGCTAATGAAAGAGGATCGAGGAAACCGCCCCTCAAACCAGATTGCGTTCCTCCATTCCATCTTCTGGCTTCTGGGACTAAAGCATTTCCACGCACTAGCAACAGAAAATGTCTCGGATTTGTGAGCCGTCCGGAAAGACTTTGAAGTAGTGTAAAACGACAGGCGGGCATACAGAGTTAGGGGTAAAAATAAAACCGATCCAACTTGAAACCGAAAACTTGAACCCCGAAAAACCAATACTAAATTCGTGTGGGTCATGGTATGCTTATTGATTTTCGGGTTAGCAATCGAACCGACTCGACTAATCTGCCGGGTACCAAACCTGACCTGAAAACTCAAAAAAAAAAAAAAAAACCCCTAAATCTGTCGATCTTCATCTCACCCAGTTGCGCTAATTCTTTCCAGTTGTGCTTCAGAGTTCCCACATTGAGAGAGACAAGACTCACGTGCTCCCATAAAGTGCCCTGTCCGACATCCCTCTCACTCAGCCTTTCATTCCTTCCTTCCTTACTTCACTCTGTTATCTCTGTCCGCTCGGTCCTCCCTCTCAGTCTCTTCCTCGCTTTCTGCCAGATGAAGTGAAGACCCATCCTGGCTGTCTTTCCCTCTCAGTGTGAATGATTAGCGCTTCTATCGTTTCAACCCACTCACTCACCCTTTTACTTTTAGGTCTGATTTTGACCGTCGTAACTCGCCATTGATGCTTTCACTTGCTGGAGAACACGCCTTAAGTAAGATTGATTGTGGAGTTGTGTTATATCTGCTGATGCTGCTCTGCTCTGACGATATGATTAAGCAGCTTTGGATCATGTTTAGGATCATGTTTTGGGTACATTTTGCTAGCTGCCATGGAAGATTGGCATTACACGTTGAGTTCATCAGTCCCCTTCTGAGTTCGTATGCGTTTGATCACTGAATGTCTGAGACAGAGGTTGAGTCTTTTGCGGTTGTGGCATCTTAGATCCAGTATCTTTACCTCGTATAGGCTTAGTAGAAGCATATGCTTCTGATTCAGCGAAGCAACCGTTGGTATGAAGAAGTACGTTCATCATTGTCGAGTTCGTCATTCACTAGTTGTTTCCTTAGGCGCAGCGCTGTTCCTTATGTTAAACTCAGCTGATATAGTTTAGACGCATGCTCTTGTCTAAGTGAGACAGCCATTCTTAAGCCTGTTCTAAGGCATACTGATTCTCCATCCTCATTATTAATGTCGGAAAATATCCATCAGATTTGATAGGTATGTTGGGCCTATCTTAGCATTAGAGACCATCAATAAGTTAGGGGAACATTAGAATTTTTTGATCTCATACAACTCCCTTCAAATTAGTCAAGAGATTTTACGGGAGTGTGTCTGGATTGCATCATCATGGTCATTTAGGTTGGTTTTTGAGGTCATGTCATTAAACATTTATATGATCCGAGACCATGGCGTTGTATTAGATGACAACAGGAGCATATAGATTAGAATAGGTCATGTAGGTTATTCTAGGATCTATATTTCCATCTTTTGACTTACAGAGGCCATTTCATTATGTGATTTCATAGAATCATACACCATCATCGAGAAAAGGAAAAGGAAAAAAAATCAGAACTAGAAAGTAAACATAGCATAAGTAGTGGAAGATTTTCCTGATATTCCATGAGAACGTGAAAGATAAACTCCCTTATTGATCCTTACTTTTTATGGTTTTATTTCCTTATTTGGTTAACTGATTAATATAAACCTGTGTCTTACATGTTCGCCGACCTCGAGCATATTAATTACCTTCTTATTGGAATACGATATTGTTTGATTCAATTAAGATATACATGGCGTTTTATATGTAGAGTCCAGTCCAAGAAACTAATGTCTCTGCCGTATGTAAATTATTAGGGTAAATTGCACCGGTAGTCCAAAATGTTTTACAAATGTTTCATGATGGTTCAAAAAGTTTTTTTCGCTACATGATGGTACAAAATGTTTCAAAGTTGTTTCATGATGGTACAAACCGTCAACTCGAGCTTGACGCCGTCAAGCCGACGCTGACGTGGCTACTACGTGTCACCTCCTTACTGACGTGGCCGAAAAATTTTAAATAACTCTAAAATTTTTAAAATTTTAAAAATAATTTTAAACTTTTAATTTAAAATTTAAATTTAAAATTTAAAAAAATATTAAATTTAAAATTTAAATTTAAAATTTAAAATAATTTTAATAGGAAAAAAATTTTTATAAAATTATTTAAAATTATTTTTAAAAAAAAAAAAAAATTAAAAATAATTTTCAAAATTTTCAAAATTTTAAAATAATTTTTTTATTTTTTTCTAAATTTTACTCTTTTTTTGTATTTTTTAAATTTTTTTAAAAAATTAAAAAATTTTAAATTGTTTAAAAATAATTTTAAAATTTTCAAAATTTTAAAATATTTTTTATTTTTTTTCAAAATTTTTACTCTTTTTTTGTATTTTTTAAATTATTTTTTGTATTTTTTGGACTTTTTAAAATTTTATTTTGTCTTAAATGACGTGGCGCACTATGATTGGTTCCACATAACAAAAGTGACACATAGGACGCGTCACGTCAGCAAAATGTTAACGGCGTCAGCTCGAGTTGACGGTTTGTACCATCATGAAACAACTTTGAAACATTTTGTATAATCATGTAGCAAAAAAACTTTTTGGACCATCATGAAACATTTATAAAACATTTTGGACCACCGGTGCAATTTACCCAAATTATTAAGATATAATGTCAAACTATACATAATATAATTCCATATAATAAGATTCATTTAATATTCCATTCTTGATCGTTACTCCTCATAATTTTATTTCCTTTGTTTGTTTAACTATATATTATAACCCTTTTTGTTACATCTTTCACCGACCTTGAAATCCATATTATAATATGTACATACAGGTTGCACTGGTGCAAAACCTTTTTCAAACTAGACATGATGATGTGGGGACGGACGATGGAGAGCTTTTCTTCTGGGTCTGAGATGTCCTGGGGAACGGCTATCTTCTCTACTGTAGGTTCCCTCGTCGCAGCCATGATGGTGTTTCGCTCTATGGCCTACAACCTCTTCCCCAAGGAGGTCTTGGAGTACTTCAACGCATCCATCAAGCACTACATTGCTCGGTTGACCTTCCGACTCACGCTCGTGATCGACGAATATGAAGGCCTCGAAATGAACGAAGTGTATGAGGCAGCTGAGCTGGTGTTTGCCTCAAGGATTTCGACCGGCTTAACTCGTCTGAGAGTCTCAAAGCCTGAGAAGCAGAAGGAGTTCAGTGTCTTGAGGGAGACCAACACAGAGATTGTGGATAAGTTCAACAGGGTCGAGCTTAGGTGGGTTCCATCATTCAGGAAGGTCGATACGATGAAGGTCAAACAGGAGGTTGGGGAGTCAAGTTATATTGGAAAAATTCGATACTTTGAGCTAAGCTTCCATAAGAACCATAAGGATATGGTAGGTAAAGTCTGTATATCCTACTTTTAAAATTGTCTTTTGCAAATGAAAAGTCATCTTCTGACGTGTTTCAGGAAATCGATATGCTGATGATATTCTGAGCAGGTGATCAATTCGTACTTGCCTCACTTAATCGAAGTGGCAAAGTCCCTGAAACAACAGAAGAAGACACTCATACTCTTCACCAACTCTGGAAAAGGAGGTTATAGTTATTATGATTATGATAGCAGGCAAAGGGTGTGGACCTCAGTGAACCTCGATCACCCAGCCACATTTGAAACCCTCGCCATGGAATCGAGGATAAAACATGCAGTTTTAGATGATGTCGATCAGTTCGTTAAGAGGAGGGACTACTACCGGAGAGTAGGGAAGGCTTGGAAGAGAGGTTACCTTCTCTATGGACCCCCGGGGACAGGGAAGTCGAGCCTGGTGGCAGCTATGGCAAATTACCTGAAATTCGACATCTATGATTTGGAGTTGACCGCTGTACACAGCAACTCAGAACTCAGGAAGCTGCTAGTTGCGACGGGGAACAGGTCGATCCTGGTGGTGGAGGACATCGACTGCTCAATTGGGTTCCACCATCGCTCGACCAAGGCCAACCAAGGGTTGATTAATGCGAGAAAAAAGAAGGTTAGATGCTGCTTCTTTTAGTTTCTGTATAGATATATATGCCGCTTCTTTTATTTTATATATAGATTCTTATTACCTTCAAGTCTGATATAAAATCTCTTGGTAAAAAGTTCATGACGTTTTTCTGAGCCATCTAATGCTTGAGGGGATTATCTTCTCTGATATGCAGCGTGACGAGGTGACACTGTCTGGAATGCTCAACTTCTTGGATGGGTTATGGTCGAGTTGTGGAGATGAGCGGATCATCGTGTTCATGACAAACCGCAAGGAGAAGCTCGACCCGGCCCTTCTACGACCAGGAAGAATGGATTTCCATGTCATGATGTCCTACTGCACCCCATGTGGGTTCAGGCAGCTCTCTTCCAACTACCTCGGCCTTGGTGACCATTTCTTGTTCAGAGACATTGAGGATCTGCTCATAACCGCAGAGATCACGCCCGCAGAAGTTGCAGAGCAGCTGCTGAGGGGTGGGGTCGATACCAATGACGTGCTACGGCACTTCATTGAGTTCCTTAAGGAGAAGAAAGAAGACATGGAGCTTAAGGCGAAGAAGATTCGGACAAAGAAGGCCAAGAAGAAGATTGAAGGAAAACTAGATGAAAAGGTCTTGTTCAAAGAGATCAAGGACCTGATCAGAAGCACTAAGGTTACAACAGCCGAAATGGTGCATCAGCTGCTAATGAATGAGGACAATCCCACCAATGCGTTTATGAACTTAATCGAGTTTCTCAAGGTGAACAAGAGGCAAACTGAAGACCTCGAAACTGCTGCATCGACTGAAGAAGATTCAGACTTTCTTTTGTCCTCAGAGGATTCAGAAATAGAACTGTGATGACTACATCGACTAATTTACCAGCATAGTAGTTAATTCAGCTTTTAGTAGCCAAATTATGCATTCCGTTGGTTTTAGGACTAAATACCGTGAAGTTTTAGGATCATTAATGCATTCCGTTAACTAGGACGAGATTATATATATGTATATATATTTTGCTTGTGATTCAAGGGGATTTTAGGAAACTAAGGTTGAGGATGCCCCCGGGCCCCGGAAATTTCTGGATTTGATTCAGTCCCTGCAAGTTTCTGTGTTATTCTGATTCGGTCTCTGCAAGTTTTTTGCAATTTTTCTGTTTCAGTTCCGTATGTTTCTACCCAGTTTTGGTTTGGTATGCTGAAGTTCTCTGCATTTTTATTTGGGTATATTCTGTTTTCCTGCGTTATCGTTTTGGCCCATACAGAGTTATAGGTACGTTCATGTCGAGCCCAACATAGAGATCTTGCATATATGATTGATTGCATCATAATAGTCATGAACATGATAATGAATTAAAATCACGTAGATTGCGTGCATATTCGTGTCATTAGACGTATTTAGGATATATGCGTAATTATTCACATTTAATGAAAAGGAAATTGGGAACTTTGAATTTAGGTTCCGACAACTTGAACATAATCAAAATCCCCCAACTCAAATTATTGATTTAGCAGACTATGTCAATTAAGAGTCCTACCCAATCCCCACAAAAGAAAAAGCCGATAATAAGTTTAAAATTTGAGTCTAAACAAGTCCCAGTTTTTGACGTAGCCGAGTTGGTTCATTCCTCGGGTCGGTGTTGAGCAGATATCACGAGATATTATTTGGTGTCTAGATTATCTCATGAACCAAAAATCTAGTATTCATTAAATTAAAATATATGTTTGGTTTTAGAATTGAGCAGAGTTGAGTTTTGATTTTAATTGATTTGTAATGATTGCGTTGTTGAATTATGAGAAAAGTAACGAATAATTGAGAGAATTTAGTGTTAAAAATTAAATTGAATGGTTAAAAAATTTAAAAAAAAAGGAAAAAATAAAAATTGTGTTGTTGAATTGAAGATAAGTGAAATTAAGTAGAGTAGAGTTAAAAGGGAATTGTAAAACCAAACAGCCAACATAAAATAAGGCCGGAGAAGATTCTTTTAATTTTCCATAAGCCCGTGAAAGATAAATTCCTTTTCCGATCAGGTCCTCACTCTTTATGATTTTGTTTTTTTGGGTAATTACTGCTTATGATTTTATATATCCTTATTATTGTTCGTTGCATGTTTCACCGACCGTGAAACATGATTTGCGTGTATGTATTATAATATGTGTGTGTGTGTGTGTGTGTACATATAGGGGCTGCGCGGCGAAAACTTATTCAATTTAATCAAGCTAGACATGATTTGGAGAGAGACGACGGGGAACTCTTCTTCTGGGTCTGCGATGGCTAATTTCTTCTCCACCGTAGGTTCCTGCGTTGCTGCTACGTTGGTGTATCGCTCTATGGCCTACAACCTCTTTCCGCACCAGGTCCAGGAGTACTTCTTCGCATCCATCAAGCATTACCTCTCCGGATTGACCTTCCGACTCATACTCGTGATTGAGGAATACGAAGACCTCGGAAAGAATGAACTCTATGAGGCGGCTCAGCTGGTGTTTTCTACCAGGATCTCGAACAACTTAACCCCACTGAAAGTCTCAAAACCTGAGAAGCAGCTGGAGATCGATGTTTTGAGGGAGACCAAAAACAGAGATTGTGGATAAGTTCAACGGGGTCGAGCTTAGGTGGGTCTACTCATCGAGAAAGGTCGTTGCGGGTATCAAGGTCAAACATGAAGGGGAGGTGCCGACTTATACTTACAAAAATCGATACTTCAAGCTGAGCTTCCATAAGAAGCACAAGATTATGGTAAGTAATAACGTTCACATCCTACTGTTGAAGTTAGTTCTTGTTTGATGCACTTGAGGAAATCTATATATTGATGATATTTTGAACAGGTGATCAATTCGTACTTGCCTCACTTGATCGAAGAGGCAGAGTCCCTGAAGAAAGGGAAGAAGACCCCGAAACTCTTCACCCCTAGTAAAGGAGGTTATGGTTATTATGGCGACAGGCCCAGGTTGTGGACCTCAGTGAGTCTTGACCACCCGGCCACGTTTGAAATCCTCACAATGGAACTGGCAATTTTAGATGACCATGATCGGTTTGTGAAGAGGAGGCACTTCTATCGGAAAGTAGGGAAGGCTTGGAAGAGAGGTTACCTTCTCTATGGGCCTCCTGGGACAGGGAAGTCGAGCCTGGTGGCAGCTATGGCCAATTACTTGAAGTTCGACATCTATAATTTGGAGTTGACAGATGTATTCAGCAACTCAGAACTGAGGAAGCTGCTAGTTGCAACAGCCAACAGGTCGAACCTGGTGGTGGAGGACTTCAACTGCTCAATCGAGTTCCACCATCCCGGAACCAAGTCCAATGAAGGGTTGACTGACGAGGAAAAATGAGAAGGCGAGGTCCTGCTTCTTTAGTTTTAGTCTGTACAAAGATAATATCACTTGTTGAATGAAATAAAAAGATAATCTGCTATACAATTCATGATGTTCTGAGCCATCTAATGTTTGACGGAATTTTCTTTGACATGCAGCAACAGCATCCTGAGGTCACACTGTCTAAAATGCTCAACTTCTTGGAGGGGTTATGGTCGAGTTGCAGTGATGAGCGGATCATTGTGTTTACGACAAACCACAAGGAGAGGCTGGACCCTGCCCTTCTATGCCTGGGACCAATGGATGTCCATGTCTTGACGTCCTATTGCCCTCCCTGTAGGCAGCTCGCATCTAACTACCTAAACCTTACTGACCATATCTTGTTCGGAGACATTGAGGATCTGCTAAAAACTGCAGAGGTGACACCTGCTGAAATTGCAGAGCAGCTGCTGAGGGGTGGGGACAAGCCCGGCTACGGGACTTGATTGTGTTCCTTAAGGAGGAGAAGAAAGAAAATGAGGAACTTAAGGCCAAGATGAATATTCAGATAAAGAAAGTGAAGACCAATAAGAAGATTGAAGAAAAATCAGATGAAAAGGTCATGTTCAAGGAGATCGATGATCCGATCAGAAGCACAAAGGTTACAACGGCCGAAATGGTAGAGCAGCTGGTAAAGCATCAGGGCAAGCCTACTGATGCGTTTATGGACTTGATAGAGATCCTCAAGGCGAAGAAGAGGCAATCTGAAGACTTTGCAGCTGCTGGCCGATTGAAGAGGATCAAATTGAAATGAAGAAAGAAGGGGTGAAAGAGATTGATCGTTTGATGGATGATCATACCGATTATGGGTAGTCCTTTGTTTTTTAGCCAAATTTGACATCAACGAGAAGTGCGATGCTCATATATATTTGGTCTCCCTATATTTCTCTTACAGAAAAGACCGAAAAAAAAAAGAGTCACGTGTGATTTTGGTCCTTGAAAGATCAACCTTGGGTTTGGTCTCTAAAAAATTTTACCAGTGTTTTTATCTCTTAATCTCCATTCCGTATGATGTTTTAATCTTGACGAAAATCTCACGTGGTGGATGAGCTGGACCTTACTCCGTTAACCACCCATAAATTGCCAAAAACAGCGTCGTTGTCTTCCTAGATCGAATCTAATGGTTAATATCGCTTACTAGGAAATGACAAATACATCCAACCGTTGAATTACATCCATCAAATCAAATTGCTAGGCAAATCATAGCCGTCGATTTGTACTTCTTCTCCCTCATTACGTATTTCCGTCACTGAACCTTCTCCTTGACTCCTTCCTTCTTCCATTTCCAGAGCTGTTCATCAATGGAGTCCGAAGACCACCGCCACTCTCCCAGGTCCCCTCGCACCCCAACCTCCGCCGACGACTGCACCGACACCACCAGCGCCTCCCACTCCCATGGTACCTGCTCCAAGTGTGGCGGTCCCACAACCTACTCGCCCGTGCTGCAGGGCTTCCCCGGCATCTCCCCGCCGCCGACCTACCGCCCCATCCGTGCCTCGGCCATCAACCTCTCCCCAGAGTCACTCCAATCCCAGCAACAGGCCATCTTGCTCGCGCCCGTCCCTCAGCCCCAGAAAGTAACCCTAGTCTCCCCTCCCTACGATTTCCAGGTTCCCACCAAACGGAGCCACTCCCCCAATAACATCAAGAGGTTCCACTCCTCAGAGTTGGCCAAGAACTTCCTTGGCTTCGTGGCGGCTCTCTTCGAGTCAATCCGCGGCCACAAGATCTCCAACACTTGTCACCAGTCCCAGGCGGTTAACTCAATCGTCTCGATCCTGGAAACCCTGATCCGCTGGGTCGATGAGATCCCTCCAACTCCTCAGTCAGCTCGGTACGGTAATGTAGCCTATCGGACTTTTCACGGACGTTTGCTCGAACAGAGTGAGCCCTTAATGCTACATTTTTACACAACGAGCTCAAGTCTTCGACGATTGAGATCGCCCCTTATATCACGGATAGTTTCGGGAATTCGAGCAGAATCGATTTCGGCACCGGTCACGAGACCAATTTTGCTGCGTGGCTTTATTGCTTAGCTAGGATGGGGATCATTAAGGAAGAGGGAATGGTTAACGGAGTTAGGTCTAGCTCATCCGCTACGTGAGATTTTCGTCATGGTTGGCACGCGTAAGATGACAGCACGATGAAGATTGAGGGATGAAAACATTGACAAAATTTTTTGAGGGATCAAACCCAAGGCTATGAGATTTTTCATGGACCAAAACCATACCTCACTAAAAAAAAAAGCTTGAGTATAGAAAGGACCAGCTTCCCCCAACCTTTGGATCTAATGATGAAGTGTCCTCGTGATTTTTAAATTTTTGTACCGTACTATTCGATCTATTTATAAAAAAGCAAAGTATACCCTCGACCAACTCTCTGATCACTATTTTGACCAAAAAATAATTTATTAATTTTAAATTTTAGAAACTCATTTCAAAATTTAAAGACTAACAAAAATTAATTAAGAAAAAGACATCGAAACCACTGGCCCCCTTCTTCTCCCTTCTTCCCCATGGATCTCTCTGTCATCTCCGGGGAAACCGAAACCAAGCCTCAAAAGCAATAAATATGGAAGAGACCTCAATGCCTCTCTCAACAGACTTTAATTCCTTCCTCCTTTCGAGTCACAATTTCAAGAGCTGCCACCTCGTAAAGGTCTTGCTAGTCGATATCCCCTGTCCTCATCCCTGCTCTTTAACTATAGTTCTAGTTATGGGTTCTTTTTTCTTTTTCTTTTTTTTTCAATTTTTGATTTTTTAAAATTTTGAAATGATTTTCTAAAAATTTGAAATTAATAAATTAATTTTTGGCAGGAAAAGTGATCGGTCGGAAAGTTGGCCAAGGGTGTACTTTGCTTCTTTATATATATGTTGGGTAGTATGGTGCAAATCTTTAAAGGTTAGGGGGCACTTTGCCACTAACCCCAAAGGTTGGGAGTCAAATTGCATTTTGCTCTTTACTTAATAACAACTAAACTTTTATATATAATTAATACTCTTTTAAGAATAAAAATTTGATTTGAAGAAATAAAAATCTACAACAAAAAGAAACACTTGGTAATTGGATCGAAGATGCATGCCAAATTCTTTATCTCGTCAAAAAGTCATTCAATCTTTAATCTACTCTGTCTTTACAAAATTAATTTCAAAACGTATTGAAATACACATTTTGTTATAGGTTTTCTCCTCTCTCACGTAAAACATATAAGATATATAAGCAGCTAACATTTCTTCACTATTTTAATTTAAATCTCAGTCCAAACAAATCATTAAAGAATATATTCATAAATGTTTTAATGAAAAAAAAAATTGATTTTCTACATATAGAATGCATAATCAATTTTTAATTGGCTTGGAAAATATACATGGACTTATTCCAAAAGAAAAAAAAAACACACACACATCTATATATACATGTGTAAATTAGGTTGAGGTGAGATTTGAACCTATGACCTTTGTTTACTTTTTCAAAAATGGTATACTCTACTTGTGTCAAGTCAACAAAATATGCAATATGCCAAATAATGGAAAACGGAAACATAATATAATGCAGTGGAGTAAAAAAAAAGGAAGAAATATATTCATAAATGTTTTAATAAAAAAGTATTTAAGTTTCTACATATAGAATGCATTATTTATTTTTTAATTGGCTTGAAAAATATACATGGGACTCATTCCAAAATAATATATACACTTGTGTAAATTAGGTTGAGGTGAGGTTTGAACCCTTGACCTACATTTACTTTTTCAAAAAGGGATAATTCGCTTATGCCAACTCAAGCAAATATGCGATTAGCTGGCACTTTCAAAATAGAAATATAATATAATGAAATAGAGCAGATAAAAAATAGGAAGAAATTCAATGTTGCGAAAAGTGTGCCCTTTATACAAGAGTTTTAGTTTTGTTACTAGCTATTTAGCCCGCGCTTCACCACGGGTCTAAAAATTACATTAAATGATTTTGAGATTTACCAATAATATTAAGTAATGGAGAATATAATGTATTTTAAGAAAAGAAAAATATTTTCATTTTATAAGTTTGTAAAAAAATTAACAGTGTGAAATCAATTTTAATGATCGATTCTTTTTACGTATGGGTAAAGGGAGAAAAAGTATTTCTCATAATACAAAAGGCAAGCCTATAAGTATAATTCATTAAAAAAAACACAATATAGAAGAATGAAAGTTTATAGATAAAATTAAATAATATGGATTGAAAGGATGATATGATTGTCAATTTAAAAAGAACAATAAAGTATAAGATGCATGTTTATATTAAGTATAAACATGTATCCCAATGGCGCCTTATCATATAGTCGTGCTATTATAATTTATAATTTTTCTAGCCATAAATATATTTGTTTATATTAAATATGATATTTATATGTTGATATTGAATATAATATTTATATATTTATGTCGTTACTTCTTAAAAGATATTCTACTCCACTTTTGTATGGTTTGACCCGCTTTAATTAATTAATATATGATAGTTAAGATATCTTAATTTTGAAATTATTTTGAGGATGTAAGAAGAAATCAAAATAAAGAAGAGACAAAAACGAAAAACAATTAAAATTTATGGGTAAAATTGAAAAAGAAAAGAAAAAGAGTTTGGAATGAAAAAAAAAAAAGGGGACGGGTGTCCTTGTATGATTAAATCAAGAGTTGAGTGTGGTTTTGATCCCTAAAAGATTCCAAAACCTTGGGTTCGGTCCCTAAAACATTTTTGCCATTGTTTTCGTCCCTCAATATCCATTATGTCTTATGTTTTAGTCCTGCCGTCATCTTTCGCGTGCCAAAGATGACGAAAATCTCACGTGGCGGATGAGCTGAACTTAACGTCGTTAACCACCCTGCAAAATTGACAAAAACGGCGTCGTCTTCTTCGTCGATCGAAGGCCGCCCTAAACGACGTCGTTCCCCCCTCTTACTCAACAACATAAACGGTGCGTTGAATGCCCCTTGAACCCAGAATCCCTAATTGCGATTTTGCTCCCTCAAATTCGAAACCCTAACTGCAATTGCAAATCTAGTGCAGAGGAAGGAAGAGGTTCGAGGCTTTGAAGGAAGAAGTCCGAGGCTGGGCAATCGATTTAAGGTTCAATCGCAAAGGAAGGAGACTGGAATAAGTACGAGGCCTTGGAGCATATGGAATTACCCAACAATCGAAAGAAGTACGAGGCTTTGGAGCAAGAAATTGGAGACTGTTCACTCGAAATCACAGCTCAATCGAAGAGGAAGGAAGAAATTCAAGTGAGGAAAAGAAGCCTTAATCATTTGCCACTCCAATTACAATTCAATTGCAGAGGAAAGAGATGAACAAAGATCAGAAATCGAGTGTGAGCTGTCATTCCAATTGCAGTTCCAGCATCTTCGGAGCTGGGTCGATTCTTTGTTATTGTGGACAAAGAGCACGTCGGATGATCTCGAAGACCATTACAAATCCTAATCGACCATTTTATAGATGTCCTTTATGGAAGGATAAAGCTCATACCTGCAGTTATTTTCAGTGGGAAGACCAGCTTGACACTTCTTCAGTTGAAGTCCAACTTCAGAGGAATGTGGTGTTGTTAAAAAACAGGATTGTGGAGTGTGAGAGTCAATTGAAGAAGCTGGCTCGGCTGTGGTAGATTTTGACGATTGTAGTGTGTGTGTTGGTTGTGAGGATAGCTATTTTCTGAGCTTCCTCTCAGTCGGCTGAGCTTGTTGGTTGTGAGGATTGCTGTGGGTGGTCCTGAGCTTGGTTATGGATGGATTGTGGGTAACTTTAGTTAGCTAGGATATGTTGGATTGATATGATATTGTTAAAGCAATGAGTTTGAAGTTTTTCCAAGTTGCTATCCAACTCAGTCCTGTGTATGACTTGGTCTGTATTGATGTTGGTTAATGAAATTCGTTTGCCATCAATTCTTGTCCATTTGTCCATTTGTCCATCTTCATCTGCATCTTTCATCCATTTAGCATATGCAATTTGATTTCACTGCTCTAGAACGTGCATACTGCTCTTAAATCACTCCTAACTCTTAAATCAACTCCAAACAACAGTTTTAGTTTCTTTAGATGATAAATAGATAGATAGATAGATAGATATCGATTTCATATCCCAACGGTACGGAAGAGAACACTTTTTTCTTTTTGATCAAGCAAAAAAAAAAACAGAGAGATGTTTTATTGTCTTTTCTTACCAAAAAAAGGAGAGATGTTTTATTCTGTAGACAAAACCAATGGGATCAAGTCAGTTGATTAATTATTTCAGGTTTAACCATGCTGACGTGCTAAATTACAGTGTCATAAGATATGAATAATTAGTAGAGGAATTATTTTTTTTATCGGTAATTAGTAGAGGAATTATTATAGTTCGTTCAAGTTTATCGAACTTTAAGAGGAGTAGACGATCGGGCCTGCTCTTCACCGGCGGAATAGGAGGGAAGAATTGGGCGGTTAGTTCGTTTGTTCAAGTACCCTACTTGGAACAAAAATAGCAAGACGTGCTCGTCCAACAACCACTGTACCTCCAGTAGTACGATACTCTACACAGAATTTGAATGAAAAAAACCTTGGGATCGGGAAGCATGGGGCGCGAATTTCCCAGCCGATATGCTGTCTCATGGTCATACTGAGACTAAAATGGATATGGGGACGAGATTCCTCCGATCAACTACTGCACCCCAAATTCTTACCCGTCCTATCGAAATTAAGAAGTTTCAGAATTGAAGTAGAAGTTGCGATTCATTTCTTTCGTTTGGTTTGACATAAGAATAGACAGGGAATGTGACTGGATTTGATCCTCAAGAATCGAAACAGTCAAAATACCCCGTGTATATAATACGATGAATGATATAAAATAATTTTCAATTTAAAGTAATTAATTAAGCAAATATAAGGAATAAAATTTTGAAGTATGAAATCATGAATTTCAAAAATATTATAAGAACCGTATGAAAAAAAATTAGTATGTATAAAATTAAACGACATATATGTATTATTTATTTTCATTACATTGGCCATAAATAAATATGTAATATGTACTACATATTAAATAAAATCATTAGCAAATTTCTCACTAACTGTACAAATCAAAATTAGTATATCTAAAATTAAGCTACATATATGAAATATATATTAACTAAAATTTCAGTATAATTTTCACTAGATAATATAATTTTTGTTGAAAATAATTAAACGAGTACACAAGATTTTCAAAAGAAATTACTCATAGATATTAATTTTACCAAATTATGCTCACCATAGAATAAAAGTTTGAACTTTGACAATAAAAATGTCACAGAATATTATTTTACAAAATTGTCACTATATTAGTTAACTTAAGTCTCACTTATTAGACATTATTATTCAAAATTTGAAGTTAATAGTTCAAAATTTTTATTGTTAATGAGAAATAAGTTTGTCTTTAAAATGTTATTCTGCATTATATGGTTCGAATCTTGTGCGATACACGGGATGATAGGCCAGTATACAGTAAAATGGACTGCTAATAATAATAAATATAGTTAGTTAATGCAATATAAGTAGAATTTGTGGACCCTGAAGACTTCATTTACAGCCATTCCAATTAGAAATGAATCATCTATGTCTTAATTAGAGGGGGGGAAGGAAAAAAGAACAAACCAAAATACCCCATTTATCCGCCCCCCCCCCCCCCCCCCCCCCCCCCCCCCCCCCCCCCCCAAAAAAAAAAAAAAGGAACGAAAATATGTGCTCTATTATTTACCCAATTTTGTTTAATTTATCCAAAAAAATCTGCTCTATATTTATAGAGCTGCAAGGAGAGTAGAATAGAGCAGGGGGGCTTCCTGGACTAGAGGGGCTCCAGCTGGCCGTTACCCCTCCGTTCTCTTCTCTCCCTCTCCGTCTTCAAGACCGACCGACCAACACCCCTCGACTCTCTTCCGTTCGCTGACCATCCCATTTCCCTCTCTGCCATTGTTTATCTCAGTGTTGAGTTTTGCCTCTTTGTCCCACCCGACCATCTTTGACGTCAATCCCTGCCGGCGTAAGTCACATTTTCATCTCCGTAACTTTTCACTGATGCTTTCACTTGCTGGAGGACTTGCCTAAACTAGATTGTGGAATTGCTAGCCAGCTGCTGATGCTGCTCTGCTCTGCCGATATGATGATAGTTTTTGAATCATGTTTAGGATCACAATTTGTGTGTCCAGTCCATTTTGCTGCCATTAATTGAAGATTTACATTACAATTCCAGTTCATGAGTTGTCCTCTTTCTTTCGAGTTCTCATGTGTTTGAGCAAGTGTCGAAGACAGAGGTTGAGTTGTTGACAATGCATCACAATTTTGATTTTTGAGGTCTTGTAGTATGATTTAAGATCATCGGTGTTGTATCATGTCATCATGGGTATGTAATTAGAATAGGTCATGTAGGTTAGCCTAGGCTATATGTTTCCATCTTCGATTTACTAGGGCCCATTTATTCCATCAGTCCGTGAAATATAAGTCCCTTCTTGATCCTTACTCTTTATGGTTTTATTTCCTTATTTGTTTTAACTAATTAATATAACCCACTTTCTTGCATGTTCTACTGACCTTGAGCTACATATATCGCTGCGGTGCAAAACCTTATTCGAACTGGACATTATATGTGGCCAGCAACAAACTACACATCATTTGGAGAGAGATGCGGTGGTGAAGTCTCCGGAGGAAGGCTGAGCTAGGGGCTGTTTGTGGTATCTCATACCTAGGCCCAATTCTGACGAGGTCAGAATTCGAAAACTGAAGGGGGGAGAGGAGAGTTACAATTCAGGATCCAATGGGGAATGAGGGGAAACCGGAATTAGGAACCCGATCCAAAAAAGAAACCAAACATTTGGTCTTCATTCTGGGTGGAATGAAAAGTATAATTTTCCGCCCAACCAAACGCCATATAAGTGAAAAATAAAATAATTTTCCTATGTTATCTTCACCATCAAATTAAACTTACCGAACTGATCAAAATCTCATTTGAATTTTTACATCCCATCGTCTCCTCCGCAACCATTACCACTTAGCAGCCACCCTAAATCATCTCTGATTAGATCTTCATTCTGAGGTACAGCCGTACAATGTTCATCATCAGAGGCCGTCAACCCTAAATTCGAGGTTGCAGAGGCTTTCATGGACGAGGAAGCTTCTAAATTAAGTTGTCATCAATAGTTAAAATGGGCCTCCAAGATTCCTCCGAATTCTATGGATGTTCAACAACGGTTTCACATACCTTTGATGCCCATTCTACCTTGATCGGAGGCTTGACAACCTCTAATCAGGCCGTCGAACCATTAATTAGGGGTGGCTACCTAGCCGGTTGTCGGCATAGTAGTGGCTGAAACCTGAAATCAAGAAATGCGGTTTTCTTCTCTATTCAAAGTACTTAATTGGCACCAACAAAAGTGTTGGTTGAGTAGTAAACAGTTTACCCCGTAAGAAGGAGAATATAAGTTCGAATCCCGGGAAGCGCATTTGTTGGGAGGAGAATAACCTTTAATACTCGATCTCCCGAATGGATTAATCAGAATCCATTAGATTTCTGGATACAAGGGTACACACCGAAAAAAAGAGAGAGTACTTAATTAGCATATTTGGTAAGCTTTTCCTGTTCCAACTCCGAACTCTCATTTCTGAAAATTCATACCAGATCAAGAATGGGGAATGAAACATTCCCGTGTGATTCCATTATATTCCCCCTTTTCTTTCATTCCAATCATTTCCTTTCCATTTTGTGCCACCGAACATGACCTTTGAGATTTTGACAAGCCCTTAAGAGAAATTTCAAACGAATCTCCAGTATTTTTGTTGATCCTAACACTTGCCCCAGGTGGGGCCAATGCTAAAAATGAAAAGGTAAATTAAAAACGAAAGAAGAGAAAATAGACATGAAAAGAGAAAGAACAACATAACTTTATAAAAGCTGGATTGGAGTGATAGAGCGAACTAGTTTGACGAGGTCACCCATCTTAGTTGTGTCATTAAGCGTTAACTCATTTCGGTAATATTATTTTTAAAGACTAACACATTATTTTAAGTTTTATATTTATTCAAAAACATTTTATTCAAAAACTAGGAGTAAAATAAGTTCATAAAAAATTTAAATTTTGTAATAAACTTATTTTAAAAAAAATTACTACTATAAAATGAAGTGGAAATTTGCATGAATAGACTACCATATTCATTGGGATTAAATATCTGATATAGTTATCATTAATTTTACATATCGTTATGCTTGGAACATATAAAGTTACTAGGATAATAAAATGACAAAAATATATAAGATCAAAATCATGAAATCTTGATCTTTTTTGAAAAATATTATTTCATTTACAACGAAAAAAGGTCAATCCGTACATCGCACATGCTGTTTAACTAGCATATATGTATGCAATTCTTAGTCTTTCTTGCTATCAATTTCCCCAATTTATCGCTCACTTTTCCCATAATCTTTAATTCTTCTATCCATCAGACATCCACATATTCCATTGAATCAAATTTTCTCGTACTTTTCATTCTGTCATAATCTGTTTAGCCCTTGTAATATTGAATTAAATTAATTTTATTTTTCTGTTCATCTACTCTTTTATCGAATAACCTGTCAAGTTTTCTCTTCATTTCGCTCTTTCACTTTCAACATTTTGTGATTTTTTAAATAATTTTTACTCTTATTTTGATGCAAGTAACTAAGAAAGAAGATATTGGTGAAAACGATTGAATTGAAATATTGAGAAGCATTTGATCGTAAAAGTTTAACTATAAATTTGCAGGTCAAAAGTTGAAAAATGAATTTTAAAATAAAAATTACATTAATTTTGTTGAATATGAGGCCTCGTATTAATTTTCGGCTTCGCACCCTCAATTCTCTTAGGCCAACCTTGGGGTGGTCAGTCTCAACTGTCCTTGCCTTCTCGTTTTCTTAAAAAAAAATGATTTTGTTTCCTTTAATGTGAAAAGAAACAAAATAATTTAACATGACGTCATTGATAGAAAACTTCGATAAGAAGGTAGGGTGGGTTGATCGTGACTCGCAAGCCTCCATCGAGAATAATCTGTCATTAAAAGAAAAATAAAATAAAGAAAATCTAGTCTCAGATAAGGAGGTAGTGTGGGTTGTGCTGGGAATGATTCATCATCGAGGAACTAAGGTGGCGTTTAAAATTTAGGTTTGATTTTAATTTGACTTTGATTGTGATTTTGCGGAGTATTTGGTCAAATTTACGGGTCCACATTCATTTGAAAATATTATAATTATGGAGTTGTATTAAAATAGAGTGTGTAAATATTTATGGGTGGAGCCCATTATTTTGATTTTGATGAATGTAATTTGTTTTGTTATGGATAGAGTTAAAATCAAAATCACGATTCTAAAATCAAATTCAAATTTCAAACGGACCTACGAAAACAATAATTCTCTTCTGAAAGGCACGAAAGCAATGACGGCCACCACGGCGTCAAGATCACCCATAAATCGATTTCGTGATGACTGTATCACTGGGTACTTTTTCTGCGGACGAAATGTCGGAGAAAAGATAATAATGGGCAATTTTTCTTCATGAATTGGTGGAGGTCCAATGGTTAAATTCAACTTGTACTCTTCGGATTGAGTCTTTGCCTTTTCCAATAAGAAAAGCACCCCCCAAAATGCCTCTTTCGGGACGGTACATACTTCATGATTTAAAAGGCCATTGTAAAAGCACGAAACTCCACATCATCTTCCACTCGCATCTGAGTTTCAGATGCTCTTGTCACATCACACATAGTCATGCTAGCAATACTTATGCATTTGAGAAAGCGAAGGCAAAA
The DNA here is from genome assembly GCF_007655135.1 of Punica granatum. Classification (NCBI taxonomy): domain Eukaryota; kingdom Viridiplantae; phylum Streptophyta; class Magnoliopsida; order Myrtales; family Lythraceae; genus Punica; species Punica granatum. Next base: position 6,643,318 of record NC_045132.1, read on the forward strand.
TGATTTTAAAAAAAACATAAAGCAGCCTTATGGTCTTGGTGCTTCCGTTCTCCAAATATATTTATATCTTTTGCCTGGTCGCTGCAATAAACGAAAGGGGTCGGGGCATCTTTTGCAATCATATATTATTAACATCGTCTTATTTTGGATTTTGTTGCATTAAAATCCGTGCATATTAAAAATACTTCTACGACTTATGCTTTCATCATTGTCATCTGCATCACCAAAACATGTACCTAACAGATTCTTTGTTTTGGTTTTAACTATTCCCGCTGATTAAACTATTTTCAAAGGGTCATGTTATGTAAACTAGTATATGATGACTGGCCACTGACGCGCTTGTCTTCCTTAGCCAAAATTGTGTCAGAAAAGATGCTTTTCTATTTTGGAAGTACTTTAGAGTCGGACTTCAACTTTGCAAGCTGTGTCTTCATTGAACTTTCTCAGAAAAAAAAAAAAGAGAAGAAAAAAGACATGTATTCATTGATATTGCACCACGGCGATAGTGTCTTGTAGAGACGAAATTTTGAGATGAAATGGGTTCGTTTCTATTTTGAGACGGAAATTTTAAAAATTGAGACATAAAATTTCTTCTATCACCCGATAAACGGGAAAAAAAACGAAAATCTCCATCTCATTATTTCAAATGAATTAGGGGACACGAAATACTATCTCTTCACTTTCTATAAAACTCAAAAGTCCTCTAACGTTTCACACTTAGAAAATTAAATAATTCGATTACTCACATATTAAATGGGAAAATAAGTTATTAGTTATTCATATTAGTTTTGTTATTGAGTATAAATGAAATTACAAATAGCTCAATACATGAATATAAATTATAAAAAAAGTTAATATAAAAGTTTCAAAAACTATTAAAATAAAAGAGATGAATATTGATTGTACATTAAAAGTTTTGTAAATAAAATAATAAATAAATTACATACAAAAGGTGAATATTATTAGGATAAAAACATACAAATTACAATAAGAGTGTGGGTATTTAATAATTAAGTAATAGAAAAATAAATATTAGTTTTAAAATGAAAATTTGTAGATGTATAATAATGAATATAATGAAATGTTAATAGGTAACAATGAATGAAAGTAGCCTAGGTGGTAACACGCATGCACGCCACAGTGAAGACCTTGGTTCGAGTCTCCGCAAGTGCAAAGCTCACACGTCACTGCAAGTGCAAAGTTCACACAATTAAAGAGACGAGGTGCATTGCACCCTTTGTATAGGTGATGGGAGCACATAAGCTCGTGCTCTTTCCAAGCTTGGCCGATCTAATATATTTTGTTTTTTTTTACATTTTTGGACGTGTTTCAATCTCAAGGATTGAGATGAAGAAAAAGACGGAATTTTTCCTCTCTAATGGAGAGACAGAGCGCTTTCTATCTCAATCGTGAGACGGAAATTGAGACAATGTATTCCGTCTATTAGGTTTTTAACAGAAAATTCCCTCTCAAATATCTGTCTCAATTGAGGATGGGACGGAAATTTCCGTCTCCTTATTTTAGGACGAGTCTTTTTAAGAGGGATCCGTTGAGATGGACTTTTCCATCTCTATATTGTGTAGAGACGGAGTTTTCAGTCTCAATTACCATCCCTATAAGGTCGAATTCATGTAGTGTTGTTCTGTTTGCCGATTGGAAAGTAAATTAAGGGATAGTGATTCAAGGGGGCAAAAAAAAAAAAAAAAGGCAATGTGAAAGTAGAAATGCAATAGGCAGCCATCCGTACTTAACTATTTAAGTTCAAGAATTTTGTTACATATAATGTTTTTCAGAGTGTACCTTTGTATTTGAAAGTTCAAGAAAACAAGCATATGCATGTTGATATGTGAAGAAACCTTAACTAGAAGCCTGCATGAAGCCTAATGGGCTATTAGCTTAGCTCAATGGAGAAGGCAAATTTGGTATTCGTATATTCATCGTATTAATTAATGATTGATTTATAAGATCAGGCAACTAAGACCAAAATTAAAAAGGCGACTGGCTTAATGGGTATAAATTATAATTGAAGAATGAAATTTGGACCTTTTATTCAGATTATTTTGTTCACCATTATTCTGGAAACCTTTTTTGGCCCAAGTGGGCACAAAAATCACATGAATGACAAGTTTTTTCGATTGCAAAGGAGGCTCGTAAACTTAATATAATGAAATGAAAATATTAATATCTAGTAAAGATGATATAGATAGTCCAACTAAATATCAAAAGTGGAATCACAGTATTACTAGGAAATAACATACGCATATGCGCTATATCCTCTTCGATAGAAATTAAGGAGAAGCTGACGTCATAAATGAATGGTCCAACAACTTTACCAATAATACATCCTAAATACAGAAACTTGGAACCTATATATAAAACGGGCAGCTCTTCTTCGTCCCCTGAGATTACAGTGGTAGAATTCTAATCAGTTGAAGCCATGTTCTCCGCCAGAGAATTCATGGCCTCGCCCTCGCCCTCCTCACTCTTCGCGGCCTACGCCTCGTTCATGGCATCGATGATGCTTGCTCGCACCATCCTAAATGACCTTATTCCCAAACCGATCCGAGCATACCTCGTCGCACTCTTTCGCCGCCTCTTCAAGGCCAAAACCAGCCAACTGACCCTAGTCATCGAGGAGAATGGTGGTGGCCTGACCTGGAACGAGATCTTTGATGCTGCCGAGCTTTATCTCAGCACAAAGATCGGGCCTCACACGGACCGCCTTAAGATTGACAAGTGCCCTGGCAAGAAAAGGATATCGATCCGCCTCGACAATAACGAGAAGCTGACTGACTCCTACGAAGGGATCGAGCTGAAGTGGGAGTTCGTGTGCGTGGAGCAGGAGAGGGGCAACAATAGGGACACCTCTAGGACGGGCTCCGACATTCGGAGGTTTTTCGAGCTTAGCTTCGATAAGAAGCGTAAGGAGAAGATATTGAGCTCTTATGTGCCTTACATACTGGAAAAGGCAAAGGAAATCAGGAAAACGGATCGAGTCTTAAAAATGTTTACGCTTGGAAGGGGCAGAGGCTCTAACTGGGAGTCCATTAACCTTGAGCACCCTTCAACCTTTGAGACCCTGGCTATGGAGCCGGAGCAGAAGGAGGCGTTGAAGGAGGACTTGGTCCGGTTCTTGAGCCGGAAAGAGTTCTACAAGCGGGTCGGAAGGGCCTGGAAGCGTGGGTATCTGTTGTACGGTCCGCCCGGGACTGGGAAATCGAGCTTGGTCGCCGCCATGGCGAACTACCTCAAGTTCGATGTGTACGACCTCCAGCTCTCCAACATCGTGAGCGACTCAGACCTGAGGAAGCTCTTGCTGGTCATAGCGAGCCGGTCCATCCTCGTTATCGAGGACATTGATTGCAGCATCGACCTGCCGGACCGACTGCCCACCAGTGAAGAAAATAGCAAGAACAACATCAGGCCACAGGTCAGCATAACTCGTGCACTACCATTTCAATGTAAATAAAAATCAGATATGCTAATCTAAACATGTAAGTATTAAGCTTACTCTCACAATCACGTTTAATCATAATTCTCACATACGTTGTTCGATTGGATTCGGAATATTATTCACCCTTTTTCAACAGACTTTTTTAGGTGAATTTCAAATTAGATTTTAATCATAAAGTGCGGTGGAGAAATTTCTTAAAAACATAGCACCCCATTTTTGCTTATGTGGCAGGTTACTAGGCACCATATGTGTCCTACGACTTTCCTGTCACTGCCTTGTGTCTTATTATGCGAGGAAATATTATGTGTATATTAGTTAATTAATGTGCATATAATATATTAAATTTAAAAAAAATGATAATTCCCTGTCAGCTTATCGCAAAAAAAGAAAGAAAAAAAAAAAAAATGATTATATCTCTGAAATAAGTTTCAAATGCTAGGGAATTGATTGAGCAAATTCACAATAGTAGGGTAATGTCAAGCATGTAATGGAACACCGGTACGAGCATATATCTTAGAGACCATAATTACAATATCTGTTTGTTATTTTGCAGCTGACACTTTCTGGACTCCTGAACTTCATAGATGGGCTGTGGTCGAGCTGCGGTGACGAAAGGATAATAATATTCACAACAAACCACGTGGAGAAGCTCGATCCGGCCCTACTCCGGCCCGGGCGAATGGACATGCACATCCATATGTCCTACTGCACGTTCCATGGGTTCGTGCTTTTAGCCTCCAACTACCTTGGGATCTCTGAGGCCGACCTGAGCCGCCGCTACTGCCATGTGCTCGAAGAGATCAAGGGCCTAATTGCAGGGACCAAGGTGACCCCGGCCGAAGTTGCTGAGGAGTTCATGAAGAATGAGGATCCTGAAGTCGCCCTCGATGGGATTGCACAGCTCTTCAGGAAAAAGAAAATGGAAGGTCAAGATTTAATTGGGGCCCAGGAAACGGAAAGGCAGACTATTGAGGACTAGCTATACGTGATTGAGGTATCTGAGGAATAGATCAATCATAGGAGAGGGATTAAGTGCGTACTTGACTGAGTATGGTAGGATGAAATGGAGATAGAAGGGAATCTAGTACGCGCTACATATAGTGATGTCATTTGATTCTCTCATTCTATTTTATCATACCAAACATGACGAAAGGGAGAGAAGGGAATACTTTGTCCTTCCTCTTATTAAAAGATAATCGTGTAACTTTGAGTTGCTACGACATGTTATTGACTACGATATTCAAAAAAAAAATACTATTATTGAATAGATATATAAATTGCAGAGTATTTATTATTTGATACTTTACTAGATTAGACTCACATCCAAATTAAAATTGGTTTTAAAATTGATAATCTCGCGAATGAAACCAGTGAAGTAGGTAAACTCATGAGTGTGACTGAGATCGCATTTGGGATAAGACTAAGGACTTCTTTAGATTGTGATTATGAACAATTATTATGTAAATTTGTATATTATAATTCTCGAGAACCTCCATAAACCCCCCAATCACTAATGCTTTATAACCCATCCCTTCATAACCTCCCATCCATCACGATCCAAACAAAAATAAATGAAATGGATTAACACTTCTAATGTGGCATTATCAGTCGTAGATCTTCTTATGGTGATTCGCCCGGAAAAAGCAATTAGAAAAGCTTGAGGCAAGACTACCACTGGTCATCAATGATGGGACTCTGAGGTCTTAAGAGAGTCGCAAATGCAACTTAAGTCATACATATGGGTCCAAATACTCCATATAATATTAATTTTCATAGGTTGACACATCACAAGTAACAAAAGATCGCAAAGTATTACTAGAACACATCATAAAAGGAAAAGAGATAGAAGTTAAAAGAGATATAAGCTTAAAAAAATGACAGCTAAGCAACAAAATCGACTTGTCTCGTGTACTTCTCCAAATCTAGCCGAATGATTGATACACAAAATAAATATGCTTGTGTAAGGGAATGATTAGACTCGTGAGTCTAACAAAATACTTTGTTGTTTATTTATGATTGATGAACGAAAAGAGAGAAAGTTCAGACTTGGAGTATGAGATGTGCCCTCAGGTTGTAATTTTAATAGTTTAATAATAAATAAAAATGCAATCATCAAAATCTATAGACATTCTCGAGTAAAGAAAAATAAAAGAACATTTTATATCGACTTTTTTCTTCACATAATCCGTAAGGACATAATACGATGATTGGTACAACATACAAGTAATTAAGTGATTTTTGATTACTAGTCGAGTGTTACTAAACTCTTGTTCGACGAATGTTAATTATCATAATTTCATTTCCAGTTTTTAACCAAATAAATATGGGAAAAAATGTCAATGTTGTTGTGATTACATAGAAAAAAAAATCAAAGAAAATAGCACGATATCGAAAATAGTTCGTTGCCTTGGCCAATTGCCCGTTAAGTTAATTTTGGTGATCATGAGGCTTACATCATCCAGCTTACATCACCATAAACATAAATGTACGATCTAAAACAACATTTCCTCACCAATATGATTATTTCAAGTAGTTAAACACTTATTTTTTTTAAATAAGATTTTGAATTCGAATTTTATGAATAAAAAAAATTCATATTGAAATTATTTTATTCTCTTAGTAGGCTGACCTTGATTTGACCTGATTAATTGGACCTCATTACATTTTTGAATATCCCGGTACACATCAAAAAAAAATCTCTCCCTCATTCTTTTTAAGGGAAAATAGTAAAGTTTTTATTTCTAACTTTTTTTAATCTAGAAACTTTGTTCATACACTTTCCTTCATGCCGAGGGGAAAGGCAAAATGCATGCTGACCCTGACTCATCTTTTTGACCATGGTGTGAAATCCAATGGATCCGAACGGGATTGTGAGCATGTTCATATAAAGTTACAAAATACTTTTAAATAATTTGTTATAACATGGAATATTTATAATAATATAAAAAAAAAAAAGAAAAGCAATGATGTGGATCTTTTTTTTAAAATTAAATTTGTCGTGTCTACGTTTCCTTTTGTCGAGCATGATTAAATTTGGTTGGAAATTCGAGGACGGACCAAGCATTTGAATTTAGTGTACGGGAAAAATTATAATTTTAGTCCAATACTTTTCGTTGTTTTTTTGTTTTCATTCTTTTTTTATTTATCCTATTTCTGTCCGCTATCTTTAATGATGTTTCTGTTTTAGCCCTTCAGTAACCTTTTTTGGTTAAATGTGATGAGGTGTAATATTTTAATGTTGCACGTCAGATTTTTAGTTAACCGTACAGAACCAATAAAGTGAAACAAACCGGTTCAATTAATTATTATGCGATATAGATCAACCTTGACCAGAACCTCGGTTTGTTAAAGACGAATGATTTCACTAATGTCCGGTCCAGTCTGCCTAAAAATCCAAGATGCAAATTTGAACCGTCAAACCTATTGAACCGGCCGGTTTTTGAGCAAAATTCCATTGAACCGGCCGGTTCTATGGGTTTATGGGAGAGTTGGCCAAATAAGGCGAGGAGGAAGAGTCGGTGCCTGACGCTGTGCCTGAGCCGGGAGGGATCAGGTGGAGCAGAGTTAGCAGATCGCCTTTGTTAGAGACGTGGGTGAGCACCCAGATCATGGCGTGCTTGGAACGGGAGGTGTGGTCCACCACCACCATGACCCTCTTCCTCACCATGGGGGAAGAGGAAAGCCCGCACTAGGTGAATCCCTCCATGTGGGAGAGGCTCTGGTCGTAGCCGCAGCGAAGGTTGTTGGTGCCAGAGGAGCTGAAGCGTTTGCTGCTATCGACGACGGCCCACCTCTTGGAGGTCGATTTGGTGGGGAGTTCCTTGCTGCTCAGCTGCCTTAAGAAGTTAAGAAGGAGGCTGAAGTGGGCTTTTGTCTTGTTGCTCTGTTGTTTTGAGGGAGAACAGTGGATGGGTGGGTGCTTTTTGCACAGAGATGTTGAGGGATTCGTGAAAGGGCATCCGTCTTGTTGTTCTTAGTTTTTTTTTTGTTCTACCTTAATTAACATAAATTTTTTAATAATATAAATATTTATTTTATTTTAATTAAACGTGCGATCGACCCATCGAACTCTCGGTTGGATCCATAAATCCATGAATCCATACCCTTCCGGTTCATCATCCAATCCGGTTCAGATAACACTGGACATTACATTCCAATCATAGTGTCCAAAAGGTATAGGAAAAGTTGTTTTATATTTATCTATTTCGTCAATTTGCACTTGTCAAAATCCTGATTTCATATCAAACTTAGGAAAAACTTTTGCGTCATATAATCTTTTGGAGAATTTACCTAAAATAGCCCATGGTTTAACCGTTTTGTTAAATCTATCATATGTTTTTTTTTTGTCAAATCTATCATATGGTTTACTTTTTGTATCAAATATATTCCGGCGTTATATTTTTTGTCGACATTTAATGGCCGTGCTGACGTGGCAAGTGGAGGGACAGTGGGCCACACTTGCCACGTGGGCGCTACGTCAACACGGCCGTTAGATGTCGACGGAAAATATAACGCCGTGATAGATTTTATGTAAAAAGTAAACCATGTGATAGATTTGACAAAAAAAAGTATAAGATAGATTTGACAAAACAGTTAAACCATAGACCATTTTAGGTAAATTTCCCTAATCTTTTTAATAAATCTCTTTTATTAGGTATGAGGTACTGTATCCACTTTAATACCTTATTTAAAGGTTTATAAGTTATTACTAATCTTGGAGCAACTCTCTCAATTTCCGCTTGATTTTGCATATAAAATACCACTCAACACCATGGAGATTTACTTTTTTTGTATTAATCCCTTTTTAGTAAATCATCAACATCTTTTATGCAAAATTTTAGCAATTCTTCATTCATTTGGATTTGTCTAGGTTTTGTAGGAATATTTCTTTTGTCAAAATCCTTTTCATAAGGTAAAAAAAAAACTGTATGCTGCTTATGTTGCCAAATAGCATTTGGTATTGATGAGCATATTTGCTTTTCAAAATTTTTCCTGCAAATTTTTTACTTATTCTTGTATTTCCTTTTTTGTAAGTTGCTGCTCTAATCTTTTTCCTTTTAATTCTTCATTTAGATAATTTAAATGATTTTCTCCTGCCTTAATCAAGTTTATCGTTTTAAAAATTGAACTACTTTGTAAAGTTGAAATATATTTTTCTTTGACAGGATCTAAGAAGGAGTTTTTCCCAAAATATTAGTACTAATTCCTTTAGTTGTTGTTTGAAAAGGATGTAATTGTGTTAAAAATGGCGTACCCAAAATCATTCATATGGAAATATCCTTGACCTAAATAAAAGTTGTTTTAAAACAATATCCGTCTTTACAAACGTGGGCTTTTCGATATTTTACAATTAATTTTTAATCTTAATCCATTCGCACCATGAATTCTTTCGGTAGTTTTTTCGTAATATTTTCAAAGGCTAAAGTGTCTAAGTTAAAATCTCCGCTTATTTTTACTTTTACTATTATATGCCACTTTTTGTATAGGTATTGTGTATCTTTCTTTTCTTCCTTCTTATTTTCCTTCGTGTTTGCTTGGTTTATGGTCTATAACGTGAACATTTTTTGAAACTCCGTCTAAAGTGGTAAGAAGATTTTTTATTTCAAAGTTTTCATGTCATAATTCTCTAATTTGTCCATTAATTTCATTTATCTCCTTTTGTAAATCCTGATTCGTAACATGTTTATTTTCTGGCTTAAATGGGTCAAATATATGTTTCAGATAATACGTGACTATTTCTTTTTCTGGCTTGTCTTCTTCCTTTTCTAGAAGCATTTTTCTAAATTTCACTAAAGCTTCTAATTTTTCTCTTCGACTTTCTATTTCTTCTTCTTTTTTTTTTCCAAAATCTCATTTTCTTCTTTCGTAATCAAATTAATTGTTTGCTTATAAAAACAAACTTCACCTTTTTGTAAAAGTGCTATCATCCGTTTCCCTATTTTGAATTCCGAAAACACATTCATAATCACTTGAATTACTTTCTTCGAAATTAGAAGATTCATTTTCGAAAGTATCAATAATATTTTTTATTTTAAATCCTAGTCCATCATAATTTTACTAATCTTCTTTTTGATTAAACATTTCGAACTTACATGTCTTTTCTTTCTGCATTTATAGCAAATTATTTCTCATTTATTTCCTTTAAAAGGTTTTTTTGTAAATCTTTTCTTATTTTTTGAAGAATATTTTCGATATTCTTCTTTGCATGATTTTATAGACTTTCTACTAAATCCCTTTCAAAAAGACTTTTTCACACCTTTAGAATGAAGAGATTCACCTTTCGTGAGACCATATTGTGAGCAAAATGATCCTAATTCTCTCTTAAACCTATCAGTATATTGAGAAACTTTAGATTTTAATTTTTAAGTTTGTACATAGTATTAATCCTTATTTCACGATATAATTTATTATTTCACCATATGTCAGAGCAGAATAGGGTATATTTTCACCATGTTTTCCCCTCATACGTTCTCTTACCTTTTTCTGTAAATAAGGGTGGTAATCCGAAAATAAATTTTTCCTTCCAAAAATCATGATTATAGTAAGTTCTTAAAAACACTTTTGCCAAAAATACATCTTTATACCACCTAATATTGTGTAAATTAGGACGACTTAGATTTGTTAATAATTCTGTGGATCTTTCTTGCAACTGGTGTGGGTCACTGACAAAATGTTTAGTGATTGCATAAATCAAGGTTGATACAGCTATTTTCAGATGTTCTGATATTCCGTGTACGGATTAAATATGTCATTCATTATGTTTTGAAATTCTGAAGGGACATTCTTTAATCCAAATGACATTACATTCCATTTGTGGTGTCCAAAAGGTATAGTAAAAGTTGTCTTATATTTATCGTTTTCGTCAATTTGCACTTGCCAAAATCCTGATTTCATATTAAACATAGAAAAAACTTTCGCTTCATATAATTTTTTTAATAAATCTCTTTTATTAGGTATGGGGTGCCGTATCCACTTTAATTCCTCATTTAAAGGTTTATAATTTATTACTAATCTCGAAGCGCCTCTCTCAATTTCTGCTTGATTTCGCACATAAAATGCCACACAACTCCATGGAGATTTATTTTTTAGTATTAATCCCTTTTTTGGTAATTCATCAATCTCTTATATGCAAAATTTTAGAAATTGTTCATTCATTTGGATTGGTCTAGCTCTCGTAGGAATATTTCTTTCGTCAAAATCATTTTCATAAGGTAAAAGAAACTATATGCTGCTTACGTTGCCAAAAAGCATTTGGTATTGATGATCATATTTTCTTTTCAAATTTTTCTTGCAAAATTTTTACTTTTTTCTGTATTTCCTTTTATGAAAGTTGCTGCTCTATTCTTTTTTCCTTTTAATTCTTCATTTAGATAATTTAAATTATTTTCTTTTGCCTTGATCAAGTTTATTGTTTTAAAAATTGAAATACTTTGTAAAGTTAAAATATCATTTTCTTTGACAGGATCTAAGAATTCAAAACATAGAGTTTTTCCCAAAATATCAGTACTAATTCCTTTAGTCGTTGCTTGACAAGTATATGATTGTGTTAAAAATGGCGCACCCAAAATCATTCATATGGAAATATCCTTGACCAAAAGTAGTTCCTTTAGTGCCTTTAGGTGCTGTGCGGTCTCGGGTCTCACTGCCTCTCCTTAGAACTTACTACCAGGACTACAGCTATCCAGCAAACTACTTTCAAAGCACTTAAGTTTATTTTTAGTTACTGCAATTTTTACATTATCTTATTGAAATTAAAATATCTAACAATATCCATTCCATTCTCCCACCAAAACTTTTGTGAACATGGCTCTGATACCATTTTGTAACCCAGGTAATATAAACAAAATTTGAAATGTGGAATTAAGTAAAAAATTATTAGCTAATAAATGAAGAAATTCTTTTCCTCTCATTTTCTATTAATTTTGATTTATTTTCAATTAATATAAATACGTAAAATAACTCGCTTTTAACAGTTCTTCATATGTATTTAACTCCTGACCTCTTTTGAGTAATGGCGTTTGATAAATTTTTGGAATTTTTGATAGACTTTCTAAATTATTTATTCTTTCTCTCAGCACTTTTGCGTATTTCATCCATTCGTTTAGATCATACATATGAACATTTAAATGATTCATATAATGTTTGATTGTCTGATTAGAACTCATTTTCATTTACTCTTCGGGGTCATCGCCTCCCTAAAACCAATCGTTATCTAAGCTTTCATTATCTTGACTTGTAAATCTTTCACTTTCTTGACTCCCATTTTCTACTTTAGCATTTCTCAATCTTTCCATACTTCGTGGAATGCATTCATCATTGTTTCAATTAATCTTTGACTAAGTTCGTGATTTCTAAATAAATATCATGGCAAACTTGCATGATAAAATATTGAAGAGTCAATAAAAATTGCATGAAGTTATTATATCTTTCATACCAATTTAACAACTTTATAACTACTCTATTCATTGAAATCTCAAAATCATTCATGATACGATATATGCAATGAATTCTAACAAATGTATGTACCTATTGATCGCTTATTTTCCTCATGTTTCCTTTTTATGTCTATTATCATTTTAATCTTTCTATTTATTATATCAAAAATAACTTTGTTATTTGAAGCTATACTTTTGTTATGGGGATATCTTAGAGGTGCAAATCAACAATCAAGTTTAAATCTTAATCTTTCGATTACTTTGGAATATCAATTCCAAGAAAACATTTTTGTCTTATTTTTTATAATAATTTATTTCAAACCACTAAGACATAAGAGATAATTTTCAATAATAGAAAGTTACATTTGTAATTTTGATAATTGTTTTTAATCCATTACTTGTAATTGGATCAAAAGTTACATTTGTAAATTTTCAATTCAACAATAAACATTAAATATTTATTAAATGCATCGCGAATTAGCTTTATTGAAGTACCTTATTTACATATAAAGGCACTAATTTTTATATTTTTTAGATAAATTTTTTTTATAGTTAAGTTTATAATTTTTTTTAACCATAATTAATGTAAGTAGATTATTTTTTTTGTGTATTTTAAGGACTTTTAAATTTTTTAACATCAAAATTACAAAAGTCATTTCAATTTTTTCGGTGTGTACCCTGGTATCCAGAGCCCAATGGGATCTGACTAATCTAGTCGGGAGATCGAGTATTAAAAGTTATTCTGCCTCCCAACGAGTGCGCTTCCTAGGGTTCGAACTTGTATTCTCCTCCTTACGGGAGGAGCTGCTTACCACTCAACTAACACTTTTGTTGGTAAGTCATTTCAATTTTTAGATCATACATTTGGTGTAGGTGCTTTTTTCCTTCCTTTTTGGAGTTTATGAAAACTTGCCAAATTGGGGAGAAAACGAATATTTTTCTTCTCTGCTCGGAAAAGACAATGTTTCACTTTCCTTAGTGCGGTCATGGTGTATTATTTTTCGTGGGAACTATGCTAAATTTGTTATATTAGTGACACAGAAAAAGTTGGTGAATGAGAGCTTATGATTTTAATTTATTGGACAAAGGGCGGAGCTTGATTAAGTATTCTGGTCATTATCTATTATTTATAATATGCGTTAACAAAAAAGAGTATGTGTAATAATATATAAATTTGGTTAAGTGTATTGAATAACTATACTCGACAAATTACAAAATATAAAAATTAATATCTGTGGCTCCAAAAGAGTTTTCAATACCTAACTAATTATAAAAGTGAAAAGTAGTGGTTTAACAAACTGAAAATTGAAATACCCAATTACTTTCTCCTTGAAATAAAAATTAGATATGTTAATCAATTAAAAAAAAACTCTATGATGTATTATGATTACTACATATAAAATATAAAATTTTAAGTTAGAAAGATTAAATTTAATGTATGATGAATATACATCCATCGGACCTATATATTAAGTAGATTTTTTTGGTCATATTCTTGAAACACGAGTTAAATATTTATCAAGCAACTATAATTTATAGGACAATTAAAAGTGAACAGATTTTCTCACAAATTATGTTTACCATAACAAAAAATCATTAGGTTTTTAACGAGATCGGAATTTTATACCATTTAATTATTTTTATGTAATTCTAAAGAAAGTTGAGCTAATTTATACACTGGGAGGGTGAGATTAAAGGTTTCACATTTGAAGATTAGAAGATGGAACTAAATCTTTGATCTGTAATACGTCACACCCTTCCCGGCTTCTATGAACTATGTTATGTTCCTGGTGGTGCTATGCTGATAGGGCCAGTATTTGCACTGATTGTTCAGTTCGTCTAATATGTTCGCGATTGGACATAAGAGTCTGAATATTGCGTAGTGAGGGTGGTAATATTTCCATCACTGCTGCCCATCATATTTTTTCATTCAAAAAATATGTCACACCTTCATTGGTAGCGACTTGTCTGGGCTTAAGGTTTCACAAGTTGGGCCTTGTCTCGGCAGCTGGCCTCATAGAACGCTCTGAATGCCCCGTGGGCTTGAGGAACATATTTGATGATCAATGAAAACTATTTAATGTCGGTAAGTCCTGTAAAAGATTTGAAATAGAAATAGACAAAGCCTAGAAAATGATTTGATTTCAATGAAAAGGTCTGAGGAACAAAGTTACGTAAAGCCGAAGAGGTTTTCCTCGGTTAGTCCTCAAGAAATCGGGGAAAAAAAAAGAGGTTTTAATTTCAAGATGTATGAAAAACCAAACACAATCACTTTAAGAAAGCACAAAGACAACCTTCCTATATTCAGTCACAATTTAATAAGCTTCGAGCTTCCAACTTCCGAGTTCCGAGTTCCGACTGAAGACTATCATAATTTTTTAACCAGTACAATCAGTTGCATATGCAAAAGAATTTATGTGATTTAGAAGGAACAATCAGAAATTAGAAAAAGAACTAATGCGATTAATTTTTGAAGAACATGAACTTCGGATCTCAGGATTATTCTTCGGTAAATTTCCTTCTTCATCTTTTTCTTTCCACGAGACCAAGTCGTTCAATTCCTCTATTATTTTATTGAATAGAGATTATAATTCCAAATAAAGTAGGACGTGACTGGATAGTTTTCTTACTAATTCCTTCTCAAACCTAACATATCAAATCGGCCATCTATCACCATAACACTGACATATGGCAGATCAAATATATTAGCATTCAGAAGGGATAAGTAAGAGAGTAATCCAGTCACGCCCTGCTTAATTCAGAATAGATCGATTAACTTAGTCCGAGATGAAGAAGAAAGAAGAGAAGAAACATTGACAGAACATACGAAGGAGCTCAAGAGAATTAATTTCATTGAGATCACAATCCTTCTTATTAGAGTTGCATACAGTGGATAGATAGCGTAGCAAAAAGGAAGTTTCAAATGTAAGTTAAAACAGATATCCGAAAATTTCCAATGAAACTACGTCATCGATCATCTGTTTATATGCTCGTAATATTAGTTGCCATGAAATTACATCATCAATCATAACACAAGTTTTTGGTAAGCCCCCTCAAAGATTTGCATTTGAAATTCTAAACGCAGAAAAAGATTTCCGTTTGCTTTTACAATCACGTTTTTAAAATTTTAACTCTAACTTTAACTCTACTCACTACACAATAAAAATTAACAATACAATTATTACTTTTTTCCTTTTTCTTCAATTTTTTAACCATTCAATTTAATTTTAAATATTAAATTCTCTTAACTATCTATTACTTTTTCTACAATTCAATAATACAATCATTACATTTTCAAAACTATCAATTACTTTTTCACAATTTTTTTCATAATTTAACAACACAATCATTACAACCTAATTAAAATCAAAACTCAATTCTACTTAACTCTAAAACCAAGCACACCATTAAAATCAAAGAATTAAAGTATGAGGAACAGAGTCACAATAAAGCCAAACCTCGGAACTTTTTTTTTTTTTCAATACTTCCTCCTTCAAGAAATTGTTTATTTGACATCACAGAGTCTCTCTTAATAGGATTATATGACTGCCTATACCATAGAAATTCTTCCATAGAGATTCCGAGACTTAAAAATAAAAAAATAAAAAAGAAGAAGACAATCTTCTATGAAATTATATATCAATTTAAGTACATTAAGCAAAGGGTAATCGAGGAAGAAAGGTTAAAAACCTCTACTCTTCAACAATTATCGCGATTGTAGAATTAATTAAAGTTTTCTCTATCGTTCAAGTTGCAACTGAGGGATTCTCCTCGACGTCTTCACAACCTTTCTCCTACATGCACAGTTGACGGAATGCTCCTCGATCGTCTTCACAACGTACTCGTACAATGCCCCCAAAGGTCATTTGTACCTATATAAAGAAGCTGGCCTTTCTGGGGAATGCAGGACACATGATGTCTATATAGGATTCTCCGTCATATATATGAATTAGGATACTTCGTAGATTTACCTTAACTTCCAAGCAAACTTTCGACATTTGAGTCGGATAGATTCTCTTAGATTTGTGATTAGATTCACCTTGATTTGAATTGCCTTGAAGATAGATGCTCCGTGGGCCTTAAGGTTCAGACATTGGGCCTACTCTTCATACACTCATCAGATAGAGCGGTCGGACCACCAAATTCACATCATTATGATGTGTTTGATTTTAGGATTAAGTAGAATTGAATTTTGATTTTAATTGGGTTGTAATGATTATGTTGTTGAGATTATGAGAAAAAGTGTGAAAAAAGTAATGAATAGTTGAGAAAAAGTAATGATTATGTTGTTAAATTGTGGAAAAAGTAATGGATAGTTGAGAGAATTTAATATTAAAAATTGAATTGAATGATTAAAAAAACTGAAGAAAATAAAAAAAGGAATAATTGTGTTATTAATTTTTGTTGTGTAGTGAGTAGAGTTAAAGTTAGAATTAAAATTTTAAAAATTTGATTACAAAACCAAACGGAAAGTTAATTTTTGAGATGATGGAATGGAAACTCAGAGAAACAGAGACACGGTAAAGCCGAACTGGAGTCGCTCATCACATGGAGGCTTCTGCTCGCTTATGCTTCGTTTGGCATTGCGTTTGAGGTTGTTTTAGAGCTTATTGACCACATAATTTTTCATTAGTTCGAAGAGCCGAAAGTGAGGTTTTAAACATCATATTTTAAGAGAAACCATACACTGCACTGACTTGCCCATGTGATGGTCATTCTCAGTCCTTTTCAACGCCTGTGACTAGACAAATTGAAATTTTATCCATGCACTTGCATCATATTTGTTGGGCTAATTTAATTTCCAAGGGTATTTGCTTATGGTTCTCCCGCATTTGCATAGAGATGTCGACATGGATAACACCCATCGCGTTCATTTTGCCACAGATGCTGTTCTATATTGACTGCACAAAAAGAAAAAAATAAAAGAAAATGGTGTGCAAAACATTATAATAGGTAATGCAGACTTTTTTTTTTATAGTATGCATCTTGACATCTATAAATCCAAAGGCCCCAACTAATTCATTTCAAGTTGTATCGACCTACTAAATAAGAATTTTTAACTTGATACTTTATTTAATGAGATCACGCACTGAATCACTCTTGTTGATAGCGAAGATTCATTTTTTGGTGAAATAACAAGGCATTCACGGCCACAAGTTGAGACTAATTTTCATCACATGGATATATATATATATATATATGCCTCTTCAAAAAAAAAAAAAAGAGAGAGTAAATTGATCCGTATGGTTCTCAACCTCCTTTAGCTCAGAGTCGAAGTGCTTTGGGGGGAGAATATGCCAGAAATTCAAGTTTAAAGTTTTTGCCCACCTATATTTGTCAACTATTACAGAAATTCAAACTGAAGTGCTTATATATGAAGAAAAAAGCAACAAGTCCAATGCAAAACTGAGATATAAAAGCAATGATCATCGCGGATTGAGACGTCAACGTCGTCAGATATAAATTGAGTTTTATGATATTAAAATCCAGATTGAATCTTGGGCGGCATGTTCCCTATGAATTGATGCCCGTAGCTAAAATCCAACTTGTCCTCTTCAAGGCAACGTTTTTCAATAAGAAAAGTATCTGAAATGACTCTTTTATTCAAAAATTCAATTGGTGCCCAATTAATTCGGTCATTAAGGAGTAAAACTCTCTCGGTGTGAATTTTTTATACTCACAAGGACTCAAATTTGAAATCTTATTTAAGCGATACCGGCGCTGAATATCTTGAACCCATCTACGTTGGTTATGAAACGTCTCTTTCGACATAAAGGTACATGCTTCGTAATTTATGGTAAAAGTCCAAGACGAATGTTCAAAACATCTTCCACAATTCAATGAATTTGAGAACATAAAAGATTGAATTGTGGAACATAAAAAGGCAAAACGATAAAAATAAAATAAAAGAATATAAATTACCCAAAAAAGAAGAATATAATATAAATAATGGGTAAATATGGGCACTCCCGAACTTTGAGCTCATGTAAACTTCACTCTATAAACCTTGAAAATGAAAATTTGACTCCCCAGACAATCACTTGGTATGAATTTCCCTCCCCAACCTCTATTTCTTCAATAAAATATACTATACTTTGGCATATATAATGCGCGTACTTGTTTAACGGACCAAAACGCCCTTGGTAATGGATGAAAGACCACATTCTCCCACCAATTCTTATATGTTATTACCCGAAAGTAGTAAGAGAACGATATAAAGTGTTTGTGGGTTACAACTTATATCAGATTTCTTGCTTGAATTTTAAAATAAAAGTGCCTAAAATAAAAGAACCTTTATTACTCTAAAATAAAAGAGTCTTGGTGTTTGTTTCAATTTAATCAAATAAGTGTCTAAAATTAATTAGTTATAAGTTAGTTATGTAGAATATAGGAGGAAGAGGGAAAAATGAGAGTGAGAGTCTAAAAATTACTTGATAATTGAGTCGAAAACGACTTAATAAGTAAAAAAAAAACAAAATCATTTTTCACCTATAATTAGACAACTTCTTTTCCCAACATGATGCCCTAAAACTCTCCTTAAGTATCTTCTCATTCTTATCCTTTCTCTCTTTTTCCGATACCTATTTTATCTTAACTAATTAACACAGCGGATCTTCGTTTTCTCATTTTTCCATTCCGCAATTTCTTTGTCTGTTCCGTGCAAGAAACAATCTGGTCGGAGCATCTTTCGCATTGATATTATCAAAGATTTGGGATTTTGTTGCACTCATTATAAAAGATTATTACATATCACAAGCATTTGGCCTCTGTCTCAGCAAAATACATACCTATTGTAAATATTCCACAGTTTAAATTATTTCAAAATAGGCTGATAACTACTAATATACAATAATATGATGACGAGCCATTGACACCTTCTTGTGATACTTGTCTTTCCTAACCAAATTCTGTTTAAAAAAAAAAGCTTTCATAATTTGGAGGTACTGGTATCGACCTTCAACTTTGTAGCCTGACATGTATCTATTGATTAATTGGATTCTTTTCTAAGCTAATAAAGGGAAAGGGATTCAAGCAAATAAAGAAAGAAAAAGGATAG